>NC_133804.1:9305630-9674380 GCF_043250625.1 Sebastes fasciatus | reverse complement strand
AATACAACTTAAGGGCTCAGTGTGTTACGAAAGTACTAAACAGCATATTTCAACAGTGTGGTTGGAAAAGCTCCATTCTGTCCACGATCCAGTGCATTTGTGAGTGTTTGTGTGCCTGAGTGCTGATGTGTTGCAGTCTCTTTTAGAGGCTCTGCGTGTCTCTGGACAATAGTCCCGGTGTGGCTGGGTCTCTGATCCCCGTAGTGTTCTCTCATAATAAACACACACAGATACATTCCTCTGCTCTCCAGCGGTGGATTAATCCGTAAATCCCAGGCCATACCTCAGGATTTACCTCAGGATTTAGCTAATCTGCTGAGTTATGTGTTTGTCACTTCCAGGACCAAACAGCTGATTGCTTTGTTTTTAAAAAATTCAGGGCTCCTGTCAAACCCACATTGTCTTTCTTTAACCTTCCTTCTTCAGTCAGAACTGACTCTCAGACATTTTTGACTCTTTTCCATTGCTGGCCGGATTGTGCGTGTCTCTGGGGAGAGTGTTCGCCGTTTCCTGGGTCTCGGTCTCACTGCGGGGGATGCTCTCGGCCCGGGAGCCCGGCCCTTTGCCCATGGTTAAGCTTTTCTGGAAGCTCTCTGAGGTGAAGTAGTAGACGACGGGGTCCAGGCAGCAGTTGAGGCTGGCCAGGCACAGAGTGATGGGGTAGAGGGTCCGGGCGAAGCGCTCAATGGCGCAGTTCGCCAGCGCCTGGGTCCGCACCAGGGCGTACAGGAAGAGGATGGAGTTGTAAGGGACAAAGCAGATGATGAAGATGCCCAGATGGACCACAATCATCCGTAGGACGCGTCTCTTGCTGTTACAGCCGTGACCAACAGTCATAGGGCGCCGCAGCGTCCGCAGAACGAGCGAGGAACAAACCAAGTTGGCCAGGAGGGGGAGGAGGAAGCCCACAATCTGGGAAATAAATAAAAAACATGACAAAACTTTACGAAAAAGTGCAATGTATCTGGTTAGCTTGATAAAAAAAGTGTATAAATGGTGTGTATGTTAATGTGTGTCACTATCAGAACGTCACTCACCTCGATGAAGATGGTGATTTTGGACAGGTAGGTCCTCCAGGTGCTCTTGGAGAAGCCCTCAAAGCACGTGGTGGCTCTGTTTGTGCTGTTAATGGTGGAGAAGAAGGTCACCGATATTCCTCCTCCCACGATGGTCAGCCACACGCCGGCACACACCAGCGCCGCGTTCCTGCGCGTGCGGATGGAGCGGGAGCGGAACGGGTAGACAATCGCCAGGAAGCGGTCCACGCTGATGCAGGTGAGGAAGAGCATGCTGCCGTAGATGTTGGTGATGAAGGCTGTCCCCGACACCTTGCACAGACTGTCTCCGAACGGCCAGTGGCGGTTCACGTTGTAGAAGACCTTGAACGGCAGCGTGAAAACAAACACTAAATCGGACAACGCTAAATTAGTCATGAACATTGTGGTCTCGTTGCACATCTTCATCCGGAAGCAGAACACAAAGAGGGCAGCGCAGTTGGTGATCAGGCCCAAGACAAAGACCACGCTGTACACCACCGAGTACAAGTTGTACTTGAAGGAGTCGTCGATGCCGCAGTCCTCCATTCCGGTCTCGTTGAGCACCAGGCTAGCCATGGTGATGGCTTAAACAGGGAGGTGTTCGCTCCACAGAAAAAGGGTGCACCAAAGGCGTCAGGAAAGGGGGGGCGGATGTCTGGGGACGGGAGGTGTCAGCAGGGGATCCACCAGTCAAGTCTCCTCCAGGTCATCGTGGACATTCAGACACAAATGGAGGCAGACAGAGTCAGGATGCACGACTGCAGAGCTGGTCAGTCATCCTGTGGAGAGAAAAGGAAAAGCACGCGGTCACTTCCTCTCTATAAAAGTTACAGACCGAGAAGCAAACGACTCCGGTTCTCCATAAGACGAAGCACATATGGTACACCCGTACGCCTTTAGCCATTATACCAAGCAAATATATATGTTCAGTCTATTTAAGTGTATAGAAGGCACCATGAGAAAAAGATAAGAAAACAAAATACAAAAAAGGAAAGGAGAAAAATAAAATAAAAAAAAGAATCACTGAAAATAATAATAATAAAAAAATAAAATAAAAATAAAGTATTTCATTAGCCCTCTTCGGTCGCCTCCGGGATACACCGGACCCCATAACATTAATTGACTCATTTACTTAATTTTTTTCATTACTATTATTATTATTATTATTATTATTATAATATATATATATTATTACTATTTACTTTTATATTTTCCTTAATTGTATTATTATTATTTACGTAGTTATTGAAGTTATTTATCAACATTATTACATATACCATTTATTTACATACATTGACATACAGTGCCTACACATGCCTATTACACACTTACACAACACACTTTCATACATGCACACAAACACTTACAATACTCCCACTAACAACAACAATCAAAAATCTGTACCATATTCAAACAACAACATCTGTTTCATACGTTTATGTTAATGTCTGTATATTTCGTGTTACATCGTTGTCTGTATAGACAGACATTTATTCCATGTTACAGCAGGGTGAATTTTGAATGTACAATTTTGAGGACGTTACCATGAATGTGCCAGAGTTGTAGGATATTCTCTGATAGGACACCAGGTCAACATGACAAACATATATGACTGTCACATTATTTTTTATAATATTAACCAATGTGTCTTACACGCTTCACAGTGAAGTAAAGTGAAGTGGCATACAATCCAAATCTTTCGCAGAGAAAGAAAGAAATGTGAAAAATCAACTTTTTAACTTGTATTTAGTACATTTTCAGTGTTGCATAGCTGTGACATTTGGTTTATTTGTATGTTTGTCAGTGTGTGTGTGTGTGTGTGTGTGTGTGCTTTTATGCAACTGGTCTGTTATCTGTCAGTACAAATGAAGTCCACAAATCCACAGGGTTTCAGTTCACATGGCAGTGTGACATGCGGCTGCTGTAGATAAGAAGGTAAAACACACTTCAGTCTGAACTTTCCCATTACCTATTCTGTTTACCTCTGCTGTGGGGACGGGAGGGAGGAGATACAGATGTACGATTGTTTGTGTTATGTTAGAGAAATCTAATTGTGACAACCAGGGTTGGAAAATTAGCATCAGCCACCAACCAAATGCTAATAAAATATGCTAGTGGCTGCTAGATTCACTTCACTCACCAGCCAAAAAACAATGGTAATCTATTGAGTGTCTGGTCGATTTTGGACTCCGCATGGCATCACATGGGCCCTGTGTGCCAGTGCTGCTTTAAAAAACTCTGTTGGAGCTCAGTCACTGCTCCCCTCTCCTTACTGAGACACCCATTTGGCTTTTGGTTGGCGTTATGGTTTGTGTTGCTGCACCATACAACATTGCACCCACACACTTTTCCACTCATGCACTCACTTCCACTGCTGAATTTACTGATCCCACGTGTCACTGTTTGTTTAAGTGTTCCTCTTATGTTTTCTTTTAATTAATACCTAATCTGTTAATTGGCTTTGTTGCGTGTGTCTCTCTTTTTTGTCATGGCCCTGAGAGCACACAAACTACTATGGAGGATGAAACCTGCCAAAATAAAAATTAAAATAAATAAAATAAATAAAATAAATAAAATAAATAAAATAAATAAAATAAATAAAATAAATAAAATAAATAAAATAAATGTACCAAAAATAATATTACAAATAAATGTAAGCATTAATTGATTGATAAAATGTGACATCAATTGATATTTCTGTTGTAATTTGCTTCTTTATTTATTAACCTCCGTATCAATTCTATCCAGGCATCAGCAGATGGAGATTTCCACTCTGAATGAGCTCAACCTCTGGGAGGAGACTGGTAAATAAAGACGCAAATTAAAACAGAAATATCCATTTAGGTAACATTTTTATCAATTAATTAATACCTACATTTATTTTTAATATTATTTTTGGTACATTTAACAGCTTAGTTATTTATTTATCAAGTAATTTATTCATTTTTTATTTTTGCAGCTTCCGTCCTCCATACACTTCAGCTACATTCATTCATGAGCCGATGTTAAAGAGCCCAGTGTGAAATCCACTTCTGACCTCAAAAGTGCAGAAAATGTCTAAGTCTGAGCTCCAACTGGAGGAAGTAAATAGGTCAGCATGATGGCTTGGCACAGAAGCTGCTCCCACCTCACACAGCAGTGTTGTCATGATACACAATCGTTTTGTTGTCAAACATGAACAATTAAAACGATTCGGCATTGTGAAAGACAATGACGTTTTGTAATATTTACTCAAAGCAAAATATTTGTGTGTGTGTGTGTGTGATGTCAGAACAGGAAGTAGATTGTTGGGAATGTGTTGAGTTATCTCTATCACACCATGCTGTGTTATGCTTGTGATATTCTACAACCACAATAAACTTGATTTTTTTGTATTGTGGAAGTGATGACCGAAGAGTTATTGCTTCATAAAATGAACAATGTATGTTGTATAAAGACCAATTCTTCATGATTCAAATAATCAGGATGTTTTGACTATTTGCTTAAAAAAACATGTGTTTGGATTCAGTCAAAGACTTCAACTAACTTGAATGAGCGATGACACATTTCCTTGTAACACAATACATATCAAACCAACTAAATGATTGTGGATTTTTGTTATTATAGGGCAGCAGATATACAGTATTAAAGCTAGATAGATGTGTTTATGACACCCACGGCTACTATCATTATTATTATTAGCCATATTTCTATTATTAATACTGCTACTATCACTACTGTTATTATTATCACTATTATACCCACTGCTGCTATTAATATTATTAGTTGCCATATTTCTATTATTATTTCTGCTATTATTACTGCTATTACTATTATCATTCTATTATACCCATCGCTTTATCTATTATTATTATAGCTGTTGTGCTATTATTGTTGTTGCTGTGCATCTTCTCTCTCTCTCTCTCTCTCTCTCTCTCTCTTTCTCAGCACAGCAAATCCATATTATGGACTAAAACCTCAGGACATCTCGGCCTCTGCTGTATTGATCGTGACCATTCTTTTATCTTTCTTTACTAAAATCTCTTTCCCAAGTCCTCCAACTTTACAGGAGTGCAATTCTACTTAACAAGCCTATTCAACAAGCTAAACTGGCCTTATCTCGTGTTGTGCAACAGAGCTAAAGCAGCAGCAGGGAGGTGGTCGACCTTTTGGCGTCCAGTGTAAAACTCCTGAGTGTATCTGGAAAGATTCACTCTATCCATCTTTTCACCACACACAGACACACAAAGGCAACGCTGTGAGTGTAAGCAGTCCATCAGCGCCGTCCTGTGCCAGCTGCAGTGTGACATCTTTACTGCGTTTTCACACGCCTCCCAGAAGGCCCTCACAATACCCTCACTGTACCCGTCTGCGCCAAATACACACCTACATATGCGCAAGTCTCCACAAGTGCATACACAAGCAGGCAAACACTTCCATGTGCCAGTCCTCACACACACACACATACACACTTTAGGGTTCTGTGTACTGTGGCTCAGTCCCAGGACCTCTGACAGTGCCGGCTTCATATTCAGCTGATGTTGTTTCTGCAGGGAGCAGCCAAGTCTATAGAACATTGAATTTGGCTGCTGTACAGTTTATGTGTAAGGAAACAAGAACCACCTCTACTACAGAGCTGCAGAGTCACATAAGCATGTTGTAGATTTCTAGGAGCCCTACCGAGCGATTTCAGACCTGTGTGTGTGTGTGTGTGTGTGTGTGTGTGTGTGTGTGTGTGTATGTATGGATTTCATGTACAGGTCGCAGACAGCTGCAGAGTTGAAGGGTTTCCCCCCGCAGTCGGCCGTGGCAGTGACAGAAAACAGGCCTCTGGGACCCGCTGATCTGAACGGATCGAGTTCAGGCTCAGCTCACATCCAGCTGTTCCTTTCTCTCACATGCTAGGAGGAGGAGAGCTGAAGCTGGAGGACAAGCAGGCGTGCTGTGTTCAAGAGGACATCTTCACTGCTTACAGCCAGTAGAGCTAATAAAGTTAGTATACAGAGGATGTTTTTAATCAGAAAGGTCCACCAATATCATGAATAATGAATATGAAGTCCTCCAAATACTTCTTTATGAGGTTTATAATGTTCAATTTCTATTGGAGCTGTAAACCGAATCATAAAAAGAATACACTATTCAATCAACACCTATTACCGGAGGCCAACTGCAATTCAGTGGTGCAATGGAATTTAATACATTTACTCAAGTATTGTACTTAAGTACAATTTTGAGGTACTTGCACATTACTTGAGTATTTCCATTTTATGCTACTTTATACTTCTACTCCACTACAATTTGGAAGAATATGTATTATTTCTGTACTTTTAACTCCATTAATTTGACATTAGTTACTTTGCAGATTCAGATTATTAATACAAAATATAAATCAACTAATAAATAAATAAATAAAAAATGTAATTAAATTTAAATAAAAAGAAATAACATATTAATATGGATTAAGCTACCCATCAGTTAAAACATTAATGATGCGTACACATCAATGCATCACTTATTATATTCCAGTGATATAATAGCCTATAGGCCTATATTATTCTGAAATGTGCCATTATGCACAATGAATACTTTTTTACTTTTGGTACTTTAAGTATATTTTGATGCTGATACTTATGCACTTTTACTTAAGTAACATTTTTATGCAGGATTTGTACTTTTACTAACAGCGTATTTTTACATTGTGAGATTGCTACTTTTACAAAGATCTGAGTACTTCTTCCATCACTGCTGCAATTTGGAGTGATGTAGTGAATTTGCATTAACCTATATTGAAAGGTGTTGTTCTGTGCCCCTATTAATTGGTCTAAATTAATTGCTAATACTTATGCACTTTGACTTAACTAACATTTTGTATGCAGGATTTTTTACTTGTAACAGAGTATTTTTTACATTGTGAGATTTTAACTTTTACACAGATCTTAGTACTTCTTCCATCACTGCTGCAATTTGGAGTGATGTTGTAGTGAATTTGCATTAACCTAAAAATTGAAAGGTGTTGTTCTGTGCCCTTATTAATACGTCTAAAATCTACAATATTACTTATAATGATCCATTCTTTGAAAAAAACAAAACCAAGTTGAGTTCTTGAAGGGGCTGTATTATTAGCCTGTATTGAAATGTGTTATGTGTAGTTCAAAGCCTTGTCAATACACAGTAAATCTCAGCACTCTATATGGGCCTATAGCTGCATTAATTGGTTCTCTTATGTGGAAAGCAGCTAATATTTCCTCAACTAAACAAGAAAACATGTTTTTGTCGACTTCACACAAACAAGTGATTGTGTGAAGACAAAGCGGACAAGACTTACTGGCAGCTGAATGGATGGTGACAGCTCACCTCCCGGGTCACTGATGTTTGTCAGTCTGGAAGCGGCGCAGCTGTCATGAGACAAACTCCACAGATAACGTTACTGTTTCTTCTCAAATGTGTCGGTACTGCTCAGTCTGTCTGCTTGGCCTCGTAATTTCCAGCTGTCCCGACTCAAACTCTTCCAAACTAACACCAAGAAGAAGAAGTCACAGAACAAACACTTCTCCAATTAGTCCTGACTCCTCGCTCCGTCCAGTCCGGTAGAAACTGAACGCATCACATCCAGCGACGCGCCTCTGCTCACCCGGGGTGTTCGTGCGCGAGGCGTGCACGCGCGTGCGTGTGTGGATGTATGTATGTTGGAGGGTCTGCTTCACGGCCACAGGAAACGAGACAATAGCACCACGGCTGGGCAGTATAGGGAGGAGAGGAGGAGGAAGAGGGGGGAGTGTGAATAGGGGATTGTGGAGGAGGAGGAGGAGGAGGAGGGAAGGACAGAGGGAGAGAGAGGTGGGGGGGGGGGACAGGCTGCCTGGTGTCATCAGAAAAAACACTTTTATATTATACATATAGCTGCAAGTGGTGGAAGAAGTATTTTTAGGGACCATTTACTTGAGTAAAAGTACCCTTGCAAAAAAATTAAGTTTATTGTAGTGTGCTATTAGTACACTTCTTTTAAACTAAAAATAAGAGAGGATGCTTTCAGTTTACTTTTGTACTTATCAGAGTTATACCTACAATACAATTATACCTAAGTATCCTTGGCTTACATGTCAAGGATGCAGAAAAATCTAAATATACCTGGCTTATACTCTCACGTATACAGAAAAGTCTAAGTATACTTGGATTATACTAACAAGTATACAGAAGATTCTAAGTATACTTGGCTTATACTGACCAGTATACAGAAGATTCTAAGTATACTTGGATTATACTAACAAGTATACAGAAGATTCTAAGTATTACTATAGTAGTACGATAAGATTAGTTTTTTATTTTCTATTAGAATCTGAATATGCAAAGTAACTAAAGCTGTCAAATAAATGTAGCGGAGTAAAAAGTACAATATATGCTTGCAAAATGGAGTGGAGTAAAAATATAAATCAGAGCTATACGTAAAAATAAAATTATACTTAAGTATACTTGGCTTACATGTCAAGGATACGGAAAAATCTAAGTATACTTGGCTTATACTGACAAGTATACAGAAAAGTCTAAGTATACCTGGCGTATACTCTCAAGAAGAGTCTAAGTATTACTATAGTAGTACGATAAGATTATTTTTTTTATTTTCTATTAGAATCTGAATATTCAAAGTAACTAAAGCTGTCAAATAAATGTAGTGGAGTAAAAAGTACAATATGTGCTTGCAAAATGGAGTGGAGTAAAATATAAAGTAATATGAAATGTAAATACTCAAGTAAAGTACCTCATAATTTTACTTAAGTACAGTAGTTGAGTAAATGTTATTAGTTATATTCCACCACTGCATAGCTGTTTTATTAACATCACTTTTACATCGTGATAACAGACATTTCTGCTGTGTCAGTGACCAGTGGTCGAAAGTAACTTTACTCAAGTACTCAAGTACAATTTGAGGTATACTTGCTTGAGTATTTCCATTATATTACTTTATACAGCTTTAGTTACTAGCTTCTTTGCAGATTCATATTGTATATACAGTAGGTAAAGTAGGCTACATTACAAATGACCAACAATTACAATATGTTTCAACACAGTTTATGAAGTTAGGCCTAGTAGTCCCACCTCAACCAGTTATATTAAAATACTGCTTACATAATATTGATAATAATAATACAATAATGAGCGTTACATTGTGGTATTAGTACTTTTATTTATGTAAATAATCTGGTACTTTTATAGCCTTGGAGGGATTGTAAACTCTATTTGACAAATTAAAGTAGATTAAACTGAGATTAAGTGCTTGTTTACATCAGAGAATAACTGAATTTCCACGGTGAGACTGTCCCTAGACCAACAAGTGACTCGTATCAGACCATATGTTATATGTATGTATAAACAACACGTATGATCATTTTCCTGCAGTCAAATAAAAGACGACAGACAGTATAACTAAAGTTCAAAATGGGGATGACATCGTCAGAGCCTCACACCAGCCAAAGATACTGTTAATAACTGATGTGTGATGTCTCAGAATAACAGTCTAATGCTATTTTGGCTGATCAAAGTCCTGCTTCACCATTGTTACAATACAATCATCATGTCTGAGGCTACCAAAAAGAGTTATTTTTAGCCAGGTGAAAGGGCGGTGTTGGACAGGTTCCCATTGTGTTCAGGCTGGCATGTGTGTGTGTGTGTGTGTGTGTGTGCGTGGGTGAGTGACAGAGAGAGAGGCACTTGACAGAAGGGAAGTGGTCTTCGGGGGTAGCGTCTGGCAGGCTGACCATTCCACAATAGCAGCAGGGTGGACAGGACATCCTGCTTACTGCATAAGCTGCCAGACACACGCACACGTACACACACACATTTAACATGCGCACACGCAAACCATTACACACCACCAGATGTCTTTAACCTCTGGATTGTTGGTGTTGAGGTGCACGTGTTCAAAGCAGTGTGAGTCACTAATTGTGATAGAAAACATGTTTCCTTAATGATGTTTCATAACATGAACGTATTTTTCCTTTTGATGTTAATATATTCTGCTGACAGGTCATAGGATAACCTAAGATAAGACAATATTTTCATTTCTTACCCATGAAAAGGCTCCAGTTTCATCATTCACTATGGAGTTAGTATTTTCCTCACAAAGCTAAATTTGTTATGACGCTGGTTTAGTTTCAGGTCGCGTCTTTGATTTAAGGATTATGATGCAGCTTTGCTAATGTAAACCATGCTGTTGTGTTAACATGGTTCACACTTTTTTTCACATATTATGGAAGTAACAGATGTTTTTGCAAAAATACTGTACACATTTCTTGAGGGTTTTTGATCTTCAAATGTCTCCTGCCAACAACAAATTCCTGGACTAAGAGTCTACAGCCAGCTATTGGCTCATTGAGGCTGTAGCCTACTTACACACAGCAGTGTTTTAAGCTAAATGTTAATGTCAGAATGCTAGCATGCTGCTAACACAATGCTTTGCAGGTATAATGTTTACCATGTTCACTGTCTTAGTTTAGCCTGTTAGCATGCTAATTAGGACTAAACACAAAGTAGGCATACAGCTGAGGCTGATGGGAATGTCTATAGTATACAGTATATGTCTAATATTGGACAAAACTGAAATTTTGACCAGATACTGGAGCTAGATGAGAAATGAAGGGAACACCAACGTTCGTACAATCTATCCTTAAGGGAACATGAATGTCTGATCAACTCACTGACCAGCACTGGAGTCATTAACACGTTGCCACTATAAAGTGGTTTGAGTATCCTCAGGTTCCATTTGTACGATATCCTACAAAAGGACATCTTATATAAAAAGTGATGGGTTTACTTTTTGTAGTATTTTTGAATTTTGTATTTTCTTCATATTACTATAAAATTGTAATGACAACCATTTTGGGTCAGTTCTTCAAAGTAAAGAGGACCTATTATGCTTTTGTGCTTTTCCCCTTTCCTTTAGTGTGTTATATAGTTTTTTTTGTGCATGTACAATGTCTGCAAAGTTACAAAGCCCGAAGTCCATGCCAAAGGGAGTAACTGTCCCCCACAGAAACACTGCTCCGGAACTGCCTGAAACGCCTCGCTTGGAGTCCTGCCTTTTCTTCTGTAACATGGTGATGTCACCAAGTAACACATTTGCATAATATCTGCCTAGCGGCCAGTTTGGCACTCCCTCAAACAAAGCTAGATAAAGCAGAGCTGGAGTGGAGTCCGAAGACTTTGGTTCGGTTGACCAATCACAACAGAGTGTGCCAGCTGACCAATCAGAGCAGACTGGGCTATTTGGGTGGGTCAAACAGAGCATTTCAGACAGAGAGTGAAAAGAGGTGCTGCAGCACAGTCAATATGAGACATACAAAGCGTTTGTTGAACATTAAAGCATGTACAAATGTTCTAGTAGAAAACCCAAAACAGAAGTATGCACCTGAAAATTAGCACAATAGGTCCCCTTTAAGGTTGGGCAAACACCTTAGCTCCAAACCGTGTGATTCACAAACATGCATGTCCTTTGAGTGACAGATGTTTTTGTACAAAAATGTACTGTACCAATTTTTTATGAGTTTTGGCACTTTAGATGACATCTGCCAAAAAAAACTGTGTCCTCAAATGTGAGATACCGCCATACTGCAAAGAATACTGTCACCTATCCTAAAATGTAACTGCCACATAACCAAGTCTGACAAGCTGCTTGTACAACGATGGCATAATGCTGGTTGCCTGCGATGTACTGACAGTTAAATCAGCCAACTGGGGCAGAGCAACAAATCTAATAGAAGTGAAGGCAGAGGAGCAAAAACTTTGTTGAAAACTCATGATTGGATGAACCAGAAGACATGTCAGGTTTGATTGGGTTGCAGCAACATCCCCCACTTCTGACACACACACACACACACACACACACACACTCCTCCCTCCTTATTCTCTGTGTTTGGTAACGGTAACTAAGCTGTGCTGCCCCGGCCAAGGCTTTGTGAGTCACACCAACCAGAACAAAGACCCCATTACTGCACCCCCCTCCACCGTCTCTCCCTCCCTCCATCCATCTCTTCTTCGACCCCTCTGTCCTGCTCTCCTTTAATGCGATGATGAGTGTATTTCCTCCCCTTGCCTGTGTCCATCCTCTCATTCATTGGCTCCAGGAGGGTTTAGGGGCAGCCCCGTCGTGCCATACCTCTGCCCTGACAACAGGGCTGGACAAAGGCAGCAAGGCAGTACAACACAGGAGTCTTGAGCTTTATGGGCTTTATGGACTGATATTAACATGACTGCAGTGTGTTTGTACGTCTATAGCTGACCTTAGCCCCGGTGAGCCAGCTCTGACCTGATTAGAGAACAGCTCATCCACAGCAGAGCGGAGCCCGGATCAATGCCGCTGGCTGAGATGGAGGCCGCAGAGGGAGACCACAGACGCTCTGCAGCTACAGCCGGAGATCGAGCGGCGTCTGTTTACCCCACAGCACTGATAGGTGCAGCTTGAGCAGCCATGGGTGAGCAGCCCTCGTTCTCCAGACTGGGAGACGAGACAGACAGGCTGACCAGGCTGACCCCGGCCTGTGCAGACAGAGCCGGCTGTTTGTCTCTGTGATATAATGGGCTGATGTACTTTGCCTCAGGGAACATACAGCAGAAAGTTGCTTGTCAAAGGTTTGATCAGTTCATTTCCAAACATGGTCTCCTTGGCAAGTTTATTTGTCTTCAAAGGGCTTTACATAAGACATAAAGGTATTTCAAACAGAAACACAAAGCAATATAAAAAGACAACATAAAAAGACACTTAAGAGGCACGTAGGATTTAAAAGGGTAAAATAAAAAAAGGAGCTAAAATAGAACAAAACAGATAAAATAGAAGAATACAAATCACAGTGCAATGCAAGATATGAATAAATACTCCAACATTTTATTTAATAAAAGGCAGCGGCAAACAGAAAAGTTTTAAGTTTCCCTTCAGGTTAGGAGGTGCATAAAAACTGAACGCTGCTTCTGAGTGTTTGGTTTTGACTCTGGGGACAGAAAGCAGACATGTCCCAGACCATTGAGAGGTCTGGGCGGTTCATAACAGAGCAGTATATCAGAGATGTCCTTTGGCCCTAAATCATTCAGTGCTTTATAAACCAACAGTAGCATTTTGAAGTAAATTCTTTGACAAACAGGAAGCCAGTGTAAAGATCTGAGAGCTGGACTGATGTGATCCACTCTCATGGTTGTTTGCCTTTCATAATGGCCATTTCATTTCTTTATAAATATAATTTATATTTATTTTAGACAGAAAAAGGTTAAGAAGTGTCTGTTTATTTGTAAATAATAATAATCCATGATTAAAAGCCATACTTGATCAATTTATGGAGCCGTGCAAGTCACTGCATTTTCCACTTGTCCTGCAAATAAGTAAAAGAGAATAAGGAATTCAGATGAAGGAATTCTGTCCACAGAAAAAACATTAGAGGGCTTTTATTTTTGAACAGAAACAGGAATATAAAATTAATATATATATTTTTTCAAGTCTGTGATGTATTCTACAGATATAGACATTGAAAATGTAGTAATGTTGCTGCTATGATGTCAATATACTGTCAAAAGATGTACTTTTGTTGTGAATTGCACGGCACGTGGGAAAAAATTGCACGCATCCAGTGTGGCCTGGACAATAGTGAGGACTCTAGCAGCAGCTGCAGCTGTCTTATCGGCTTTGAGAAAGACCTGACTTTTAATTGTTCTTCTTTGGCCCAAAAAAAATATATTTTCAGTTTTGTTTTTGAAGAAAACTGGTGATTTTGTGACAAAAATCTGTCTGTCGCCTGCATAATTATGGTAAGAATTGGTTCTCTTCTATAATCTGAGTTAGCTTGAGCATGTAGATGTTGAGCAGAAGAGGCCCGAGAGTGGAGTCTTGGGGAACCCCACAATGTAAATTTTTGTATGCTCAGATGTGTAATTGCTGATTAAGTAGTCCCTGCCATTAAACCAGTTCAGCTGTACCACCCAGTTTTCCAACCTGTTTAGTAACATGTTGTGGTCAACCAAGTCAAATGCAGTACTGAGATCTAATTATATTAAGACTGAAACCTTTCCACAGTCTGTGTTTAAGTGGATGTCTTTCAACACCCTAATAAGAGCAGACTATGCACTCTGGCCTCAGCCATAAAAGTTGGGAGGGGTTGACTCAGTAAGAATTGCTCCCCTATTGTCTTGGTCTAGCCAAGTTTTAGTTAAAAATATAAAATCAAGATTAAGCTGATAATGAAATCATTAATTAGAAAGGATTTGTCTGCCAAAGACTTGACATTTAATCAAGCTAAATTTAGCAAGTTAAAAGCATTCACTGCATATTTAAAGTTGTATGTAACAGGCTTAGAGACGGGCTGTGGCTGATGAAGAATGGATTGTTAAATTAGATACATTTGGAGGATGGGTGCATCCTGTTTCCTAATAGACATCTGATGATTGAACAGAGTGCACCCTTCTTTTTCTGTTATCTCTCAAGACAGGAAAAAGCTTTGGGGGAAAATTGGCTTGATAATTGAATTTAGTTCAGTTCTAATCTGCTTTGTTGTTGTGATGCAGCAGAGGTCACAAGACAAAGTCCTCCCAACACCCCCCCAAGACATCGAGTTAAAAGCCATTTTCCCCCTCTTTACCTTATTGATTACGGCAGTTCAATTATATTCCTTAAATTTTTACTTAAATTAAGCAGTCCTTTCAAAGAAATAACCATCTGTTTAGACTCAAACTCTAATTAATATAACTGTCTCAGGACTTTGTCTCCATTTCCCCTTTAATTAGTACCAGATTAAATAGCAACTTCCAAGTAACTTTCCTGACATTTTTTAAATTACAGCCCCGTAAAATTAAGCATTACCAATTTATTTTCTCAATACTTTGCATCGGACCTGCAGATTCTATATTTGGCACAACAGTCTCAACAAAGTGCAAAAGAACAGCACAGGGAAAGTTTAAAAACTTATTTAAAAGCTTATTTTAAAACACAGCACTTAGAGCTGACCCTGCACACAGAGCACAATGAGAATGAGAGAGCAATAGCTGCTGCACGGGACTTAAGTAGACACCAGAATGGAGGCACACCTGCCTTCAGTCAGCACCTGAATCACAGCAATTAGCTCCCAGTTGATGAAGTGAATTCCCTCTACTATACCACCCACACACACACACACACACACCTGAAACCACTCCCACTCAGTGTGAAGGTGAGCTGATATAAAAGTGATGATACAGGTCTTCCCTGTTACAAATGCAGCACTGAGATCTAATAATACTAATACTGAAATCTTTCTACATTCTAGGATGATGTCATTCTAGACCCTAACGAGAGGTATGTCAGTGCTGTGGTGTGGTCATGTGCTGACTGGAGAACATCAAAACAATTGTTTAGGGCCAGGAAGGTGTTCAGTTGTTGAAACACAGCTATCGACACCTGCATTCAGCTTTTCAATACTCTCTTTTTACAATTCCTTTTTCAATTTTGGTGCTTTTTTCTTAGCAGAGACTATCTGTACCTCATGGGCCATGTCATCAATAATATTTGTCATTTTAGAACTGAAATACAAGATCATTGACTGAGAGCCAAGACAGGGCGGCTGTGGAAGAGAGGTGTGGATATACCCATCCATTATTATCTCTGATTGAACATTTGTGTGCACTGAGATAGTCATCTTAAAGAAAACACAAGAATCAACTGAGGGACGACATATTCAAAAGAAGCAAAATTGCCATAAGACATCTGCTTGCATTGGAAAGAATTATTAAACAAAATGGCAAGTCCTCCTCCTCCTTTCTTACGCACTCTAGCCTCACTCATAAAACTGAAGTTCGGAGGGGTTGACTCAATAAGAACTGTTGCACTGGATGGTAGACAAAATGACTGAGCTAAGTATACAGTATATTTATAGTTTTATTGTATTTATTTCATGGAATTTCTTGGAATTTCCAGAGTAAATGACGTCTGAATCATTGTGACACACTGTCACACTGTCATGACTTACAGGAGACACTTAAATAGAGTGGAGACATCATTAATCTTATTAGTAGCACCTGTGCTTTCCCTACTAAGACAATCCAAATGTCAGCTGTGAACAACGTCTATATTAGGAAGAATGCAGCATGTTAAAGTGACAAGAAGTAAACACATTAAGATGTTGGTTATCAGAGCAGTTCATTAAATACGTCACTGTTTATTGCTCAAAGGAGGGAAAGAGGGAGGGAGGGAGTGAATGATGGAGGAAGGAATGAAGGAAGGAAAGAAAAAGGGAGGAAGGACGGAAGGAAGGAAGGAAAGAATGAAGGAAGGAAGAAAAAGAAAGGAAGGAAGGAAGGAGGGAGGGAGGATAGACGGACAGACGGAAGGAAGGTAGAAGGACAGAGGGAAGTGAGGAAGCAAGGAAGAAAGAAAAAGGAGGAGGGAGGGAGGGAGGGAGGGAGGACGGACGGACAGACGGACAGACGTAAGGGAGGAAGGTAGAAGGACAGAGGAAAGTGAGGAAAAAGGAAGGAAGGAAAGAAGGAAGGAGGGACGGAGGGAGGAAGGATGGACGGACAGATGGAAGGAATGAAGGAAGGAAGGAGGGAGGGAGGACAGATGGACGGAAGGAAGGAAGGAAGGAAGGAAGGAAGGAAGGAAGGAAGGAAGGAAGGAAGGAAGGAAAAGAAAGGAAGGACAGACAGATGGACGGACGGACGGATGGGGGAAGGAACGACAGAAGGAAGGAGGAGGGAGGAAGGAAGGAGGGAAGTAGAAGGACAGAAGGAAGCAAGGAAGAAAGTAAGAATGAAAGAAAGAAAGAAAGAAAGAAAAGAAACAATGATTTTGACAGTCCTAGAGCATCTCACCACTGCATACAAACAGTGACACATTTAAAGTCCAAAGGGGGGAGCTAGAACTGCACGTCAAAGCAAGAGGACACGCTGTACAGTCTGTTAATGATTGGCCAAAAGATAGTCTGCAGTGTTTCACTCATGTAGAACAACATGGGATCAATTTAATATGTTCTTTAGTGCTGTCCTCTCATATATATTTTTAGACACTCACTGTATTTTTGGCACTAATCATCACAACACATGCTCGCCTCCTCTGCTCCTTCAGAGCCTGCAGGGCACAGACGGACCTTGACTTTGTTGAAGTCGACAAACAGGATCTATTGTTATATTTAAATAAAGTCTGAGTGACCTCCCGCATTGTTTACTGGGGACTGACAGCCCCGGTGCCGAAGTACACCATGTAGGGCTACCACTGCCAAACAGAGAGCATCATGGGAAGGAAGCCACCACCAGTGTTCCTCTTCACCCTGTTGTGCCTTGGTTTCCAGCCTTAATTGATTAGTTCCAGGAACACTTGAAGTTGCAGCTACACACACACACACACACACACACACACACACACACACTGAAGCGCCATATTAATTAGCTTGATGTAGCAGCTGAGTCCCTTCATCCTCTCCAGCCTTTTGCACTTTGTCACAAAGGGCTCCGTACAGACTACAGAATATGTCTAAAGCAGACTCAGTTGACTGTGCTTCCCTCTGCTGGACACAGCTCAAACTTCAGCAATAACATGAATCACTCAAGACTAAAGTGAAGCTGATACTCACACACTTTAATAGGCTGCTCTGTCAAAAAGTAAGCACAACTACAAGCCAAATATACCTTTCTGTATAGGCCTAAAAGGCAAGAATACTTAATTACACTTTTCTTAAGTATATCTTGATCAAAAGATTAAGTGCAAGTAGACCTGTAAGCCAAGTATACTTAGACTTTTCTGTATACTTGTCAGTAAAAGAAAAGTATACTTAGACTTTTCTGTATACTTGTCAGTATGAGACAAGTATACTTTTGTTAAGTATACCTCTGATGAGTTCTTAAAAAGTAAACTGAAAGTGTACTTTATTATTTTAAGTTTAAAAGAAGTATACTAATAGCACACTTTTATAAACTTATTTTTGGTATTGTGTGTCAACAATAACTCTATATTAGGAGTTTTCGTCCTCCTAGGTCGGTCTTTTCTTTTGCATCAGTGTCAAAGCAGATTTTTCTCAGCAATGACTGTGGTGTTGTGTGATGTGGTCATTTCACAGATTCTAGAGAAAACAGTTTACACACAGGATATTCCTCTTTGATTTCCCACTTCCTCAGTGACAAATATGTGTGATGCAAGAATGATTGTAGAGGCCGATAAGCTACCGCCATCGTGTACTGCCTATAATAACCGTGCTATGTTTGTAGCTTCCGTCTTATCAGCTTGACCAGCGTTTAACACAGAAAATGCCTTTGTGTGTGTGTATTATCTGATCAGTAGCTAGCTGAGTAACTGGGTGGACGGCAGCCATTAAACAAGTTAAGCTGGAGCTGTTTCCATTCATTAGAAAAACAAAATCTCGCTAGTGAACCATCCCAGTTGGTGTTTAATGCTCGGAACCCGTTTTTACTGTGCAAATGAGACACTGCGGAAAAATGTAAACAGACATTTATGAGCTATTGGTCAGCAAGAGATAGATATGCAAACAGAACACATCTTGAAACACACATTAGAGCAACATTGAATAAAATCCTACTTAAGATGACGCTGTGTGCAATTCAATGCTGCATTTGTCAGTGTCATATTTCATTTCAACATCTTATCTTGGGCTGTCTGCCAGAGACTGCAGGATGAGGGCATGTTTACAATATGAAGCCGACCATATCTCTCTCTGTTAAGATGTGAGAGCAGCTTATTTCACAAGCATCTCAAATGTAAACTGAGGAAACCTTTGATTGAGAATTCTACATAAAGCCACGTTTCACAATATATCTATGGGCCAACTGTAACATATGCATCATACTACACGTTTTTAATACATGTATCCTGTTTGTAAGCTGATGCATTTCCTGGAACGGCCTCTTCTTTAAAGGGATAGTTTGTGTGTTTTGAAGTGCGGTTGTATGAGGTACTTATCCATAGTCAGTGTATTACCTACAGTAGATGACGGTTGAGTTTGAAGAAACCACAGGAGTACCAGCATGGGAGCAAAGCAATGTACTGTAGTTGTCATTTGTAGCCACAGGGGCCATTGTTCATAAAGTTACATAGTCTTGATTTAAGGCCCATATAAATATGTCTTACTCAGAATATCTATACACATTAATATAGTTTTATTACATAAATTAAATAGAATAAAAATGTCAATGAATATTATACAGTCAAGTCTTTTAATGAAAGGAGCTCTTTCTCCTCTGTGGTCTGCTATTGAGGACGGCATAATGCAGACATAAATTCACCAGCCATAATGTCCTCCTCAGGTAGGAGGAGAAAGCTGGATGGGAGGGAGGAGGAGAGGAACTTTGTGAAGAGAAATAAGTCTGAGGTCCGGAGGACTGCAAAAGTTTGGAGTGGAGCGAGAACAACAGTTCCAGCAGCACAAGCATCCAGACCAGGCTGCAGCCGAGCTGAGCCCAGTGAGACGTCCTGAACCTCCGAGTCTGCTGAGGCCAGCGCGACACCAGCGTGGCCTCCAGTCCCAGCAGCCCCAGCAGGAGCAGAGAGGCCAGGTGGTGAGCATCAAGCAGCTGCTGACAGAGCACGCTCACAGCCTCCCTCCACCAAACTGATCCCCCTTCCTCCGTCCACCACGCCAGCGTCGCTCCCAGCTGAAGCATCCAGCGCAGGAGCACGAGACCGTCCGTGAGAGCCAGCCGACCCAGGAGCACAGTGGAGGGCTTGGTGGAGATGTGAGGGGAGCGTAGCAGCAACAGGGCCTGCAGGCTGAACACGCAGCCCACCAGCAGGGGGAGGCCTGCCGTGTGGGGGAACAGCAGCACCGTCACCAGCTTCAGCAGCAAGAACCGACGCAGGCATCCTCTAGAGGCTGGGAGCACTCCTTCTTCTGTGGCTGAACCAGGCCAGCACCAACAGCTCATCTCCCAGACTGACATCAAAACTTGGTTTGATCTGCAGAGAGTTCAACACACAGAGGTAAGTTCAGTATGATGCTCCTATCTTGTTTCGGAAAGTATACATTTTCAGCATGTCTCCACCCATTCAAAGGTGCAAACACACACACACACTGGTGGTGTTTTATTTCCGCCACATGATCCCCTTTACAACTCTCTCCTTTTGTTATGACTAAGCCACAGTGTTGTGTAAGTAGGCAGAGGCCCGGGCACGCAAGCATGCCATCAATGGATTCTTCGGTTTCATAGGCAGCATTTACGACTGAGGTTAAACCTCACCTGGCATCATCTGAGCCAAGTTCCATTGAAAAACATTCATGCGGCACGCATTTCATTTCATTTGAAAATAAAGGAGCCCCATAAGAAGCATACGGCACACTATGACACTCCGGAAAGAAAGTATGATTCAGTTTATGGATAGCAACATGTAAAAACACTCAGGAAAGTGTACTTTATATCAGGCAACATGTTGTATAACATTGACATTTCATTGAATTCAGCCACTAGATGTCCCATTCTCCCTCCCCGGTTCCATTGCATTTACTTCACAACAAGTCGTTGACAGGCACTTACCATCAATCTCAGCCATTTATCCCTTTTTTTCCAGCCTAACTGACGACAGTGATACCACGTGATACCATTGTTATACTATTTCCTCCTAATATCTAAAGGGGTTTTTTCGTATCTGACACTTCACAGTTCAGCAGTGGATTCCACGGATATTTGTTTGTGTGGGACTCACCTGTGTACTGGCAGGAAGATGATATCGAAATTCATTGTCCTGTTTCACCGGGATGTGGTCTGAAAGCTTATTTTACATCCATGCCAGGCCCTCTCTTCAAACAGGCTCAATGAGAGTGTGTCTGTCTCTCTTCTCTTTATCTACACCGGTTGCTTCAACTCAACTAGTCCATAAATGTCATCATGTCTCGTCTGGAGGAGAGCCAGACTGACTCATGTCGATGGAGAACCTGTGCCCGAGGGGCTTTCGTTAATGCCTGACACCAACTTGTACGTTTTCCCCAAGCAACACAGAGCCAAAAAAGGAGCTTTGAATAGGAGAGTTGGTGCCAACGAGGGAGTTGACAAGATGCCTTGCATACATTCAGTTAAAGCAGCAGTTGGTAAAAATGGAGCAAATATGATTAAAAAAAGTTATTTTTTATAAAACGGTCACTATATCCCGACAGTAGTGCATGAGACAGGTAATCTGAAAAAAATCATGTGCCCCTGTGTTCTCAAGTGCTCCTAATGGCAGCTGCAAGATTTCACATACCGGAGGAAAACAACCAATCAGAGCCGAGCTGGAGCTTTGCTGTCCTCGGATGAGGAAATACCGCCCACCGCCCACGAGCCGGAGCAAACTTTCTCATTTTACAGCTAAACAGTACACTACAAGATGTTTCTGAAAACATTCGAGGAGAGAAATAGACATTATAGTAACAGAATATTGATTCATATTTGATCAGTTCTGCCTAGTTTGACCGCTTGATCGGAGTTTGCGAGTGATTGACAGCTGGCTCCGTTGAATAAACAGCCAATAGGAACGCTCTCTCTCTGAAATAACCTGGTGCAGTAGTCTAGTTTTCTCTCAGAACACTTAAATTACAATATGCAAAAAGGTTATTATGGAATTTTTACCCAATAATGCCAAAAATATTCTGCCAGTTTAAGGAAATGCTGGTGAAGAAGCTTTCATACCGACTAATATAAACAACTATATAGCTCATTTTTAATACAGAGGGAATGTAATAAATCTTTCCACAGCTAATCCTGAGTGATTTACGTGCTGTGACAGTGTAACAACCCACATGTGTTGGCGTGGTGAAACACACAACCGTATCCACAGCAACCAGGGTGTGATCTCCGTGACGATGTGACTCTCCCCTAAACTGACTAATCACTCGTCTCACTCTGGCGTTACATTTTGCATTGCTTAATTCATCAGAACTTCTCTGATGGTTGACTGGGAACAGGTGGTCTTAGGTTGGGTTTAGGTTAAGGTTAGGTGTGTAGGCATACAACTTTACAAAAACACATCATATGAATAAGGATAGTATATTTACAAATGATTAGATAACTTTCCGGGCCTCTCCGGGAACCATCACCTTACCGTGGTGGAGAGGTTTGTGTGTCCCTATGACCCTGAGGGCTGTGTTGTCTGGAGCCTCGTGCTCCTGGTAGGGTCTCCCATGGCAAATTGGTCTTAGGTGAGGGGCCGGACTAAGAATGGTTCACAAAAAACCCAATGACGACACGAGGCAGAGGAGGAGTTACCCGGCCCGGAGGAAGCCCGGGGCCCACGTCTGGAGCCAGGCCCAGACGGAGGGCCCGTCAACGAGCGTCTGGTGGCCGGGCTTGCCACGGAGCCCGGCCGGGGATACCCCGAAAAAGGAACGTGGCACCCCCCTCCTCTCCATCCTGTGGGCTCACCACCTGCGGGAAGAACCGCTTGGGTCGGGTGCGCTGCCACACGGGTGGCAGTGAAGGCCAGGGACCTCGACGGACTGGACCCGGGCGGCAGAGGCTGGCTCTGGGGACGTGGAACGTCACCTCTCTGTGGGGGAAGGAGCCGGAGCTTGTGCGGGAGGTGGAGCGCTACCAGTTGGATCTGGTAGGGCTTACCTCTACGCACAGCCTCGGTTCTGGAACCGTACTCTTGGATAGGGGTTGGACTCTATTCTTCTCTGGAGTTGCCCATGGTGTGAGGCGCCGGGCGGGTGTGGGGATACTCACAAATCCCCGGCTGAGTGCCGCTACGTTGGAGTTTACCCCGGTGGACGAGAGGGTCGCCTCCCTACGCCTTCGGGTTATGGGGGGGAAAACTCTGACTGTTGTTTGTGCGTATGCACCAAACAGCAGTTCGGAGTATTCGGCCTTCTTGGAGACCCTGAATGGAGTCCTGTATGGGGCTCCAGTAGGGGACTCCATAGTTCTCCTGGGAGACTTCAACGCGCACGTGGGCAACGATGGAGACACCTGGAGTGGCGTGATTGGGAGGAACGGCCTCCCTGATCTAAACCCGAGTGGTCGTTTGTTGTTGGACTTCTGTGCTAGTCATGGATTGTCCATAACGAACACCATGTTCGAACATAAGGATGCTCATAAGTGTACGTGGTACCAGAGCACCCTAGGCCGAAGGTCGATGATCGATTTTGTAATCGTATCATCTGATCTGAGGCCGCATGTTTTGGACACTCGGGTGAAGAGAGGGGCGGAGCTGTCAACTGATCACCATCTGGTGGTGAGTTGGGTCAGAGGGTGGGGGAAGACTCTGGACAGACCTGGTAAGCCCAAACGCGTAGTGAGGGTGAACTGGGAACGTCTGGAGGAGGCCCCTGTCCGAGAGATCTTCAACTCACACCTCCGGCGGAGCTTTTCTGGCATCCCTGTGGAGGTTGGGGGCATTGAACCCGAGTGGACAATGTTCAAAGCTTCCATTGCTGAAGCTGCGGCGGTGAGCTGTGGTTTTAAGGTCTTAGGTGCCTCAAGGGGCGGCAACCCTCGAACACCGTGGTGGACACCGGTGGTCAGGGAAGCCGTCCGACTGAAGAAGGAGGCCTTCCGGGATATGTTATCTCGGAGGTCTCCGGAGGCAGTTGCAGGGTACCGACGGGCCCGAAGAGCAGCAGCCACTGCCGTGACGGAGGCAAAGCAGCGGGTGTGGGAGGAGTTCGGAGCAGCCATGGAGAAGGACTTTCGGTCGGCACCAAAGTGCTTCTGGAAAACCATCCGGCACCTTAGGAGGGGGAAACGGGGAACCATCCAAGCTGTGTACAGTAAGGATGGGACACTGTTGACCTCAACTGAGGAGGTAATCGGGCGGTGGAAGGAGCACTTTGAGGAACTTCTGAATCCGACCAATACGCCCTCTATGGTAGAGGCAGAGCTGGAAGCTGATGGGGGACCATCATCAATTACCCTGGTGGAAGTCACTGAGGTAGTCAAACAACTCCACAGTGGCAAAGCCCCGGGGGTTGATGAGATCCGCCCAGAAATGCTGAAGGCTCTGGGTGGGGAGGGGCTGTCTTGGATGACACGTCTCTTCAACACCGCGTGGAAGTCGGTGACAGTGCCTAAGGAGTGGCAGACCGGGGTGGTGGTTCCCCTTTTCAAAAAGGGGGACCAGAGAGTGTGTACCAATTACAGGGGTATCACACTGCTCAGCCTCCCTGGTAAAGTCTACTCCAAGGTGCTGGAAAGGAGGGTTCGGCCGATAGTCGAACCTCAGATCGAAGAGGAACAATGCGGATTCCGTCCTGGCCGTGGAACAACGGACCAGCTTTTCACTCTCGCAAGGATCCTGGAGGGGGCCTGGGAGTATGCCCATCCAGTCTACATGTGTTTTGTGGACTTGGAGAAGGCATATGACCGGGTCCCCCGGGAGATACTGTGGGGGGTGCTGCGGGAGTATGGGGTGAGGGGGGCACTTCTCAGGGCCATCCAATCCCTGTACGCCCAAAGCGAGAGCTGTGTTCGGATCCTCGGCAATAAGTCGGACTCGTTTCCGGTGGGGGTTGGCCTCCGCCAGGGCTGCGCTTTGTCACCAATCCTGTTCGTGATATTCATGGACAGGATATCGAGGCGTAGTCGGGTGGAGGAGGGTTTGCAGATCGGTGTGCTGAGGATCTCATCGCTGCTTTTTGCAGATGATGTGGTCCTGTTGGCATCATCGGTCTGCGACCTCCAGCACTCACTGGATCGGTTCGCAGCCGAGTGTGACGCAGTCGGGATGAGAATCAGCACCTCTAAATCTGAGGCCATGGTTCTCAGCAGGAAACCGGTGGTTTGCCTACTCCGGGTAGGGAATGAGTCCTTACCCCAAGTGAAGGAGTTTAAGTATCTCGGGGTCTTGTTCGCGAGTGAGGGGACGATGGAACGTGAGATTGGTCGGAGAATCGGAGCAGCAGGGGCGGTATTGCATTCGCTTTACCGCACCGTTGTGACGAAAAGAGAGCTGAGCCGGAAGGCAAAGCTCTCGATCTACCGTTCAATCTTCGTTCCTACTCTCACCTATGGTCATGAGGGTTGGGTCATGACCGAAAGAACGAGGTCGCGGGTGCAAGCGGCCGAAATGGGTTTCCTCAGGAGGGTGGCTGGCGTCTCCCTTAGAGATAGGGTAAGAAGCTCAGTCATCCGTGAGGGACTCGGAGTAGAGTCCTTGCTCCTTTGCGTCGAAAGGAGCCAGTTGAGGTGGTTCGGGCATCTAGCACGGATGCCTCCTGGGCGCCTCCCTTGGGAGGTGTTCCAGGCACGACCAGCTGGGAGGAGACCACGGGGAAGACCCAGGACTAGATGGAGAGATTATATCTCTACTCTGGCCTGGGAACGCCTCGGGATCCCCCAGTCAGAGCTGGTTAATGTGGCCCGGGAAAGGGAAGTTTGGGGTCCCCTGCTGGAGCTGTTGCCCCCGCGACCCGATCCCGGATAAGCGGTTGAAGATGGATGGATGGATAGATAACTTTCCCCACGTGATTAGTGAATCCGCCCATTCATTTATGTGGACTACGCCCATGATGCCTCACATCACTACTACATGCACTGAAAGCCGACACTGATGACTTAATATACAACTGTTGAAAGATTTAAAGATTGCCTTATGACTCACAAACCGATCGGTGACAGACAGCTTCCACTAAAATAAACTAAAGGCCTCATAAAATGGTGAGTGCTTCATAGAGAGCTCATCATCAGATAAACCATGATGGGAAACTTCCTAAAGAGATGCCCTCTCAGGGGAGATA
This sequence comes from Sebastes fasciatus, assembly GCF_043250625.1. Lineage (NCBI taxonomy): Eukaryota > Metazoa > Chordata > Actinopteri > Perciformes > Sebastidae > Sebastes > Sebastes fasciatus. The sequence continues at coordinate 9,648,708 of NC_133804.1, read as the reverse complement.
AGTGTGTTTCTCCTTGTTCCATTTAACACACCTTTGTGTCATCCATGCTGGATAGGTGTTCATCTAAACAAGGCCGGAAGCCTTTGGTGAATGGAAGTAAGAAACTGTACAGCAAACCTCACAAAACCACACGAATTGGCAAAGGATCATTTAAGTATACTTTATTTTTCACGGGGCCGGCATAAGGCATAGGCCGTAGGCCATATTGGCGGTTGCCTAGGGCGCCACCTTCTGGGGGGCTGGTCGCCCTCTAAAAATAAATAAATAAATAAACCTTTTTTTTTTTTTTAAATGCTGATGGGTGTCCTTCTTCATTTTCTGCATTGAGGTAACACATGAACAAATATGTAAATAAATAAATAAATACACTTTTAACCCCTGTAACTCTCTTCCTCACACTTTTTCATAGTATTATTATTTGTTGATAAAAGTGTAAATTGTAGTGAAACTGTCTAAACGCTTTTACGCCAACAACATCAGGGACCAATTATTTATTTATATTAAAATAAATACAGTTATTTATAAACAATAAAAATCGTAATTTTTGTTTTAAAACCATTGTGATGTCTGACGTGTGTTGCTGTTTACAGGGCCAGGGTTAAGGTCCTCGGGGGTTGAACCCTAACCCTAGAGCAGCCTATCACCTATGGTGGTTGTGGGGGGGTGGCATCAAAATGACCAGAGCCGGCCTTGACCTTTCCATGTGCAGAGATACTGCACAATAACTGAATTGTTGCTTTAAATCTTTATTATTGTTTTGGTAAAATTAACCAATAAAGTGCTATTCTATTATATGTAACATTAACTTTGCACATACGCAGTACAAGGTTTCTGAACAGTTATGCTGTTTCCACTGACCTGAATGTTTAAAACAATATCTTTACATCAGCTAACAGACAATCGGAACTCTTGCACGTACGATGTCAGCAAATAGGAAACCACAGTAGTGTATGTTTTTTCCTCGAGTCTTCTGGCAGGTGCTATCTCTGAGAGCTGTGTGACACACTCAAAACACCACACTGCTGAGATAAACGGTAAGTTTCTGTGATTATGTGACCTACATAAACATCCTTGTCTGCAGGGTATTACCAGCTCCGTCAGAGCTACAGAAAGGACCTTTTGAATTACAATAGATCTCAGTGTAAGCAGACCACCCTGATGTTAATAATCTTTTTTTTTAACTCAGCTCCATATATCTGTCGGACAAATGAACTTAACTAAACAGAGGCGAACAGTGTTGGGGAGGTTAACAACTTCTCAGGAGTGTAAAAATATCCAAGTTGGGAAATTAATTGCACGGTGATTATGAGATTTGTGGCTCAAGGGAAACAGCTGCTCTCACTTCCATGAAAGGAGCTGCAGCCAAGGCAGAGGAGCTGCTGGGTCCAGCTCAACTATGCAGGGTATCTGTATCCAGTAAACAGAACTTAAAACGTTACCTAAACAATAGCATAGGCGGTTTGTCAGTTCCATCCAAAATTACTTACAGTAAGAGTGCTTTCTGATCTAAATGTATTACCCGTATGGTTAAGATTAGGGCTGTCAGTTAATTAAAATACTTAATCGAGATTAATCGCATGATTTTCCATAATTAATCGTGATTAATAGCAAATAAATCACATTTTTTATTTCTTCAAAATATACCTTAAAGGGAGTTTCGTCAAGTATTTAATACTCTTATCAACATGGGAGTGGGCAAATATGCTTGCTTTATGCAAATGTATGTATACATGTATTATTGGAAATCAATTAACAACAAAAAACAATGCCAAATATTGTCCAGAAATCCTCACAGGCACTGCATTTAGCATAAAACATATGCTTAAATCACACCATGGCAAACTGCAGCCCAACAGTCAACAACAGCTGTCAGTGTGTCAGTGTGCTGACTTGACTCTGACTTGCCCGAAACTGCATGTGATTATCATAAAGTGAGCATGTATGTAAAGGGGAGACTCGTGGGTACCCATAGAACCCGTTTTCATTCACATATCTTGAGGTCAGAGGTCAAAGGACCCCTTTTGAAAAAGACCATGACAGTTTTTCCTTGCCAAAATTTAGCTGAAGTTTGGAGCGTTATAATCTTCCCGACAAGTTTGTGTGTGTGTTTTGTAGTTTCATATGATACCAGTATCTTCACTCTAGCTTTAAAATTGAGCCCGCTACAACCTAGAAATCGCAAGTTGCATTAATGCGTTAAAAAAATTTGTGGCGTTAAAACTAATTTGTGTTATCGCGTTAACTTTGACAGCCCTAGTTAACATACGTTAGGTAAAGAAAACGCAGTTTCATACACAGTTAGCTACTAGCTTCTGCACATAATGGAGCGTTTAACTACTAAAGAGCTGGAAATTCCCCTCAGGGGTGAAGAGAGGCCAAAAAGAAAGTGAATATTGGACTTACATTCTTCAGGCGCAAACAACACCAAGTGAATGCTAATGTTGCCCCAAATTTTCTGGATGAGTTAAAAATACAGAATTTGGAATCTAGTGGTGTGGTTGCAAATTGTAACCTACTGAGTACCCACCCGCTCACTCCTCCCTTCCAAGATTGCGGTAACGTGAGCCGCCAAGTGCAAAACCGTGGTAACACCGTTCGCCTCGCTCAGAGGCCGTCCTTTCCATAATAACACTACTTTAGGAGCAACGGAAGTCAGACGGCGGCTGGCGGCTCACGTTATCGCAGTTTCACAAGTGTATCAGAGAACTGGGGTGGCCTTCAGGGAATGTAAATACACGAAAGGCTCTATCTAGAGCCAGTGTTTGGTTTGTCTGTTCTGGGCCACAGTAGAAACATGGCGGAGCAACATGGCGGACTCCTTGAAGTGGACCCGCTCCCTATGCAGATATGAAGGGTTCATTCTAAGCCAATGGCCCAACTATTCCTAGTTTCAGGTGATTATCCACCAATGAAAACAAAGTTATGAATATATTCAATTTCTGCTAATATCTAGTTCACACTGCACAACTTTAGCCCTGATTTTCCGCTCTCCAAGAGTGTTTGGAACTCCCTGGCAAAAGCCAGAAGCAAATCGGCATTGGTTCCTCGCACATCGGCACTCGAGCATCATGTGTGAACTGCTCAAAGACACGAGCCGAGAGACTCGCCGATGCCACACAGACACACGAGCTACAACCAATGAGAGCGCAAGACACGTGTTGAGAGGAAACCTGGGTGAGGAGGGGTCACCTGTAACAATAGGAACTTACTGGAAACACGCTATTTTATGAAAACGTGCCAACAACAACATTAGCAATGTCAGCAGTGTTAGCAGTCTTGCGTATGGTATCACATCATTTACCATGTATTTTTCGCTTGTGTTTTTGTGACAAAACGTTATTTGGAGATGTCATCTGGGATCTTGTAGTGTGTGACCCCCCTGCCACCGATCACTCATATAGTATGAAAACCATAACGACTAAAGACGATTAAAGACTCCCCATTACAAGACCACAAGTTGCCTTGTGCGAACAGTACAGCTAGCTGACGACTTTGAAAGTCGTGTAGTGTGAACTTGGCTTGTTAGATCCCCCGAAATGTTACAAACTGTTCCTTTAATAGGCACCATATCAACTTAAATGGTGGTAATATGACAATGTTGTGTTTCTACTTCCCCCAAGTGGCAAAAAAAACTAAATTAATGCAGATTTAAATTAAGCTGAGGCAACCAAAACAGCTTGGTTAAGGTTATGGAACGATCGTGGTCATGATTAAGTTTTGGGCGAGATTGTGTTCGTGTTTACAAGAAACCAATGTTGCTGTCAGTAGGAGATAGCATGCAAACCACAGTCTCTGGAAGTCACACACTTGTTATCCATCATGGCCTCCTCTTTAAGAGGGTTTGCAGCAGCATTAAGGAGGAACCATGTTCCCTTCCTGTTATCATAATATGGAAAGGTCCCTTATCAGTGCCAGTTGCCACTGTTGGCAGGTGCAGTGCAGGGCCAGCCCAGTCTATCTAGGAATTACATCCATATTGACCAATTCTGACCAATTTGCTCAGCCCCATTCATCGTCTAACATCTGTACCCATCTTGGAACAGCCAACCAACAAACCAGAAGGAATCCTCAATGCACGGACATGATCCCTCACCAGCTTCCCACTGCCAGTAGTTCTTTCTCGCAGCAGATATTTGACTTGACTTGACATGCTTCAACAGCAAGTGTTAAATTCCATGTCAGTGCGTTTCTTCTATTGTGCGTTTATTGTGTTTGCTCCCTGGCACACCTACATGGAATGGAGCCATTATTTGCTATAACTGTTTACCATGGAAAAAAGAATCACTCTCCTCCCCTTTAATAATCAGTAGCAAATGCCCTGGAAATGCAGATGTGAGTGAGTAAACAAAAACAGTATGAGCAAACAGGCCATTTTGGTCAGTTACTGTACTGTAAAATCTGCCTGTAAAAAAGGAGCACATAGATAAAATCCACAAACAAATACAAACTGCATGATGCCCGGGTTGATGCACTTAGTCTATTAAGCATTTAGACTTCCCACCCACATTATTGGATTTTGCAGATCACTGCAATCACGATCCACGAAGCAACTACAACAGCTTATGAAACTGCACTCAACTCAACCACCATTTGTTGTCTACCACCTGCAGATGATGCAGACAGGCAGCATTCTTAGCTGTAATCTGTGCTCCTATATTTGAATTAGCTGCAAGGAATACTACACCCATATTCAAAATTCACACGTTATTCCTATGATCAAAGATGGTCCAAAAAATATTAGTAAACATGAACAACTCTCTCCCAAATCAAAAAACTAGAGAGCTAAAACTCAAATTTGTGATGTCATAGGGTATAAAGTGTGGAGCTGCTCTATAGACAATGAATAGGGAGAGATGTTCTAGATGACACTGAGAGCACCCAGGGGGATGATCTGAGTATATGGGAACATGTTCTGTTTCACAACTGAGAATACGACAATAGAATAAAGCTCATTTGGGTATAAAAAAGAAAACAAACATTCTGTGGGTAGCAGATTTTGGGCTCATGTTCACAAATATTGATTGAACTTTCCTAGGCCATGAAAATAACATATTGGAATTCGTAATTCAGGTTGTGTTCCCCTTTAAGTTTTTGATGAATGCAAGTTATACACAGCAAATGTACTATGTGTGTGGGGAAATAAAAGCTTTGTTGTTCTGGGCCACTTCATAGAACTTAAGATGGAATTACCAGAAACTACAGATGCACTTTTAACATCTCTCAGAGGGGTCAAAACACTTATCGCAGCTTTCTGCCCCTGCTATTTTTTCTATGCGGTGCACTTAATGCACTATCGGGCTAATAGAGTAATAATTCTCTGACCACGTAGAGTCAGTGGTGTTGATACAGACGACTCCCTGAGTGCAAGTGGGGTTGACTTTGCTCATGCCTAACCACTAAATGAGTTACAGATGAATTATCCTGCCCTTCCACCACACAGGCCTTTCAGCTGCAAAAATGAGTTTGCCCATTTCCACCGCAGTATCCGCAGTCCATTTACTATCTGTAAATTACACTCATTAGCAACATACAAAGGAAATGCTGCGGAATAAACAAGAGTCTTTCATCATCGGTCAGCAGGAGTTGCGTTTGTTGATCCCATACACCAGTGTTTTTTTTTCACTGTTTAATTCACTGGAAGTGAGCCCAATGTGAGTAAGAGACATAAGAGTGACTATTCTAATCATAGGTTTCACTTCCTCTACGGTTATCTCCTCAACTGTAGTTCACAACTATAGAATTCTGGTCTTAATCAGATCTAACAACCAAAATATTTTTAGTTTTTAGTTTTAATTTTTAGTTTCCTTAAACCTGCAGAAGGCAGAATGTTTTTGGCATCACTGGACAAAAATTGAAAACTGCACTTCTGCACGTCCTCATGACTCTGTTTTCAGTAGTGATGTTACTTGCTGTGCCGCGGCTTCGGAGCGTATCGAGGCTTGTATAGTTCAGGGGCGTGTCCAGACATTTTTGATAGGGGTGGCACCAGTGGGGCACTGACTTATGCAGGGGTGGCATGAAGTGTGAGCAGGAGCGCCTGCGCAGAGACATATACACTCACGTATGCACGCACACACACACACACACACAAGAAAATACACACCCACACCCAGGTGTCGGCATAGCATTAATTTACCATTTTTGTCTCCACAACCCATATCTACTTCACTTACTAACACTGCAAGCAAGAACAGACCTACTAGTCACAACATTCAGGAAAAGGCAACATACAAATGTGATTGAAAACTACCATACTTTATTCTAACCTCAAAACAACCTTCCAAGGTATGATATACAGTACATACAAAAAAGACAATGCATTTTCTGTATAAAGTGCACTGTATAAAGTGCCAACAAAATTACAATAAATAAGCCTGTTTGGGCAAAACATTTACTTGACAAAACTTGTCACATGTGCCACAGTGTAGTAAGTTACCGTAGTATTCTCAGCAACAGAGAAACCTGAACTCCCAGGTATAAACAAAAGTCACATCCCTCCTCACATACCAGCAAATCTTGTTTTAACATTGTAAAGTGAACTGTTAAATAATGCCAAAATAATTTGTAAATTCCCAAAGTAGGTTACATACAAAAGAAAATCCTTATTCTAAAACAGTCACTTTATAACGTGCCAACAAAATTAAAATAAATAAGACATCATTCATCACAGGAATCTTCATTTGACTCTGCAATAACACATAGGTTGTCATTAGAATGATAATAAAATGTGCCTAAAATATTAAGCATATTATACTTCATATGAAAAATTAATTGTTAAGACATACCAATAGGTCCGTGCCCGTCAAATGGGGCTGCCACACCACTATCCCCCTGTGCATGGCCTGCAGGAACCTCTGGATTGTCAGCACTGGACACACCTGAAGCAATACAGAGATTGTATCAGTTCATTTATATGTCAAATTGTCACATTTAGGCTTTTCACACCAGTATTGTTAAAAAAATTGTCTACACGCTTAATGACAGTATATGCCACTGTAGTATAAGTGAAATATCCCAGTTCGAATCAATGCACATAATGTTTTAAAGAAGGTAAATTCATACATACCCTGATGTGTATGTGATGTTGAGGGTCTTTCATCTTTACCATCCACATGTGACTCTATAATAATACATAAGCTGTGATTAGAATGATAATACAATCAGCCTTTCCTAAGTAAACTAAGTGGTATGTTACAGTCAAACCAAATGAGTAAGTTCAAACATGAGAACAAACTTGAACTATCAGGATTTCACATACCTATGTGTACAGCTGAAGCTGAAGGCTGTTTCAGGACAAGCTGGCTCTCATCCTCTGACTGACTGCTCTGCCCCGGCTCTGGCTCTATTTTGGATTTCTTTCTTTTGAAGAAATCCTTTATATTCTGATTTCTTTTCATACTGTAATAGTCCCATAGTGCACGACATTCTTGTATGTTGTACAATAGATAATTGTGCATACACACGAATGAAAACGAAATGTAATTGATGTTACACGGGTCTAACATAACAATGTTACGCAGTACAGAATAGCTAAATGTTAGCTTTAGCATCGTTGACAGTCAAAACAGTGTTTGCTAATGAGATGAGATGATGACAGCCTTGTGCCAATTACAATAAAAAGAAATAAAACAAGACAGGGTAAATGTTTAGCTTATTACCGTTACAGCTTTTAACTACAGGCACAGTGAGTGTAGTAAAATGTAGGTTACTCACATCTTTCACGACGACGCTCCAGAGACGTGTTGCTTCCATAGACTGACTGTAGAAAAAAAGTTTGTTTCACCTGTAGGTTCACCTGCTCAAACTTCTTCTTCTTCGCGCCTTTTTTTTTTGCAGGCTACATACTACTTTAGCGCATCTCTGCCTCTCAGGTTTGAGAAGGAACTGCAACTCTAAACAAGAGTGCAGTTTACATTCAGTGCCGTGGCCCGCCTCTGACTGGGCATATAGCCAATCATATTTTAAGATATTGGGGTGGCACTTGGGGTGGCCAATCAGATTTCAGGGGTGGCCTGTGCCACCCAAGGCCACTCCCTGAACACGCCAGTGGTATAGTTTTAGACCAATGACGTCATTGATGACGTCCGAAGCCTCGCTGCTCGGCCTTACCGCTGACTGGTTCCGGAAGTGGTTCAGATCTTCACCGATCTTCACCTCTTAAACCAATGCCACTTTTAAGAAGTGACACGTATCGTTTTAGACCAATGACGTCATTGATGACGTCCGAAGCCTCGCTGCCCGGCCTTACCGCTGACTGGTTCAGGAAGTGGTTCAGATCTTCACCGATCTTCACTGGTTAAACCAATGCCACTTTTAAGAAGTGACACAGAACACTAATATTACCCCTCCTGCCATTATTATATTATATTACACTACACTACAATACAATTATTGACCAAAGGATTGGTTTACACACATAAGATGCATTCCTCACAAAACAATTACAGTTTATTATACATGTATGTTATATACTCATAATATACTTTCTAGAAAATAGACATTATATTATATATTATATAGATATAAATGGATTACATGGTAATATATTTTTTTCATTGTTTATAGTCATTCCCAGCAGCCTTTACTGGAGCAAAATACAGTATATCACAGATCACATGGTTACGATCATATCTGCCTGTATTACACTCGTTGACCACCAGGTGGTTTTGTGTGCACATGAAGCCTCGAGAAATGAACCCTTTTCCGAACCAATTTGCTGGAAAGCTTTAATGCTTCATGAAGCTTCAGTTCGCCATCACTGGTTTTCAGGCTTTAAAAAAATCGAGCCTGTGACGGGAGACTTTGGCCAATAACAGGTAATTTCAGAGAGAGAGCGTTCCTATTGAGCGTTCATTCAACGGAGCCGGCTGTCAATCACTCGTGAACTTTGATCAAACGGTCAAACTAGGCAGCGCTGATCAAATATGAATCAATATTCTATTACTGTAATGCCTATTTCTCACCTCTACTGTTTAGCTGTAAAATGAGAAAGTTTGCTCCGGCTGGTGGGTGGTGCTTGGTATTTCCTCAACTGATCTCAATATGGCGGCCGAGTCACAAACTTTATTCTTTGATCAGCTCTGCCTAGTTTGATCTTTTGATCGGAGTTTGCGAGTGATTGACAGCTGCTCAGAGACGGCAAGGCTCCAGCTCAGCTCTGATTGGTTGTTTTCCGACGGTCTGTGAAATCTTGCAGATGCCATTAGGAGCACCGGAGGACACAGAGGCACATGATTTTTTTCAGATTACTTGTCTCATGCACTACTGTCAGGATATAGTGACCGTTTTATAAAAATATATATCATATTTGCTCCAATTTTACCTACTGCTGCTTTAACTGAATGCATGCAAGGCATCTTGGCAACTCCCTCGTTGGCACCAACTCTGCTCCTTGTTTGCTCTGTGTTGCTTCGGAAAACATACAAGTTTAGACTTGTGTCAACTTTTCAAAATCATGTTTGTTCCAATTCTACCCACTGCTGCTTTAAGAGAAATCTTATCACATGGGGGTCTGTGACCTAATGTGACAGGGGTCCTCGACACAAAAAAGGTTGAGAACAACTGCCATAGACTAAAGGTACGAGATACTTCTTTGGTTCCAGGATGCACATACGGTTAGGGGAACAGGTCAGATGAGCTAACACAAGGAAACAAACCAAACAGAAATATGAAAACATAAATGATGTGTTTGCAGACAAATAGCAGACTGTATGTTCAGGACAGAGACAGGTCTTGTAGGTGTCTGCAAAATCAATAGTAAGGGTATGGCTAAGGTGAATTCAGGCTGAAATGGAATAAGATTAATGATGTCCAAGTCAACATATCAACAAGAGCACAACTTTTAGAGTTAATGCACTGCCTCTTTTACCCTCAGTTCTTTGTCATTTACTGTAAATATGTGGCTGCATGGTTGATGATGTCACTGGGCTTGATGCTTCCAATAACTGTGAGGAAGCAGCCACCTGCTGCAGCCTCCTCCCACCGCTGCTACGCCATCTGGCAAACGAGGCAGAGTAGACCAGGAGAGAAGATCAACACACCAGCTGCACCGCTCTGATACCAGACAGGAATTCGTGGTAAGGAATTAAAATTTGTCAGAGCCTGACTGAAAGTTGTACTATTGCTATATCAAGACAGGTTTTCACCTTTGATGAGGAGGAAGTAACTGACAGATAATTACAGCATGATACGTTTGAGCACATTTTCAGATTGTACAGTAGACTTTTTGAAGCATGCTTCATATATCTTTCTCAATGAAATGACAAACAAGAACAACAATACAAATGGTCAAGCAGTATATGAATCAGTGATTTGATAACATTCATTTATGTTTCTCAGTGCACAAGCTATTCAATGTAAAGTGCATCAGAGCTGCACAGATAATTAGTAAAGTGCATGACATTCTGATTCACTGGATGCATTTTATATCATTAATGGCAGTGAGAAAAAGGCTCCTAGGCTGCCAGTTAAAGCAGCTATGGGTAGATATGGAGCAAATATGATTCAAAAAAGTTATTTTTATAAAATGACACTATATCCTGACAGTAGTGCATGAGACAGGTAATCTGAAAACAAAATCATGTGCCTCTGTGTCCTCCGGTGCTCCTAATGGCATTTGCAAGATTTCACTGACCGGAGGAAAACAACCAATCCGAGCCGAGCTGGAGCCTTGCCGTCTCTGAGCAGCTGTCAATCACTTGCGAACTCCGATCAAACGATCAAACTAGGCAGCGCTGATCGAATATTAATCAATATTCTGTTACTGTAATGCCTATTTCTATCCTCAAATGTTTTCAGAAACATCTTGTAGTGTACTCACTAAGACCAAGAAAGTGGATCATATCAGTCCAGTTCTGAGGTCTCTACACTGGCTCCCTGTCTCTCAGAGAATTGATTTCAAAATACTCCTGCTGGTTTACAAAGCACTAAATGGTTTAGGGGCCAAAATATATTTCTGATCTTCTGCTATGTTATGAACCATCCAGACCTCAGGTCATCTGGATCAGGTCTGCTTAGTGTCCCCAGAGTCAGAACTAAACATGCAGAAGCAGCATTCAGTTTTATGCACCAACTATTTGGAACAAGCTCCCAGAAACCTGCAGGACCAACTTACGCAGATAATGATCTGATACTGCACTAGAGCTTTTACTCTTTTGTGTTTTATTCTATTTTAGCTTCTATCCTAGCTTTTATTTTTAGCTTGTTTTTATTTTCTAATCTTTAATGTTTTATGTTTTTATGTTTTTATAACTGTTTTAATTATGTATTAATGTTGCACTTTGTTGCAATGCACTTTGTGCAATGTTCTTGAATGTTTATGTAAAGCACTTTGAATTGCCCTGTTATGGAAATGTGCTATACAAATAAAGCTGCCTTGCTTTGCCTATCAGTTTAGCTGTAAAATGAGAAAGTCTGTGACCCGGCAGCCATGTTGAGATCAGTTGAGGAAATACCAAGCACGCCCACCAACCGGAGCAAACTTTCTAATTTTACAGCTAAATAGAACACTACAAGATGTTTCTGAAAACATTTTAGGTGAGAAATAGGCATAACAGTAACAGCATATTGATTCATATTCGATCAGCGCTGCCTAGTTTGATCGTTTGATCAAGAGGAGTTGAATGAACAGCCAATAGGAACGCCCTCTCTCTGAAATGACCTGTGATTGGCCAAAGTCTCCCGTCACAGGCTAGGTTTTTTAAAGCCTGAAAACAGAGCCATGAGGACGTGCAGAAGTCTAGTTTTCTCTCAGAACACTTGAATTACAATATGCTGAAAGGTTGTTATGGAATTTTTGCCCAGTGATGCCAAAAAGTATTCTGCCTACTGCAGGTTTAATGAATGAATCATCACCTGATGTACAGATGCATAGATGGTAAAATAAAGTTGGTTGCAACTCTGTCTGAATCCATCTCAAAAAAAATTCTTGTACAGCAGAAACAGAAATCACTCTTTAACCTTTTAAAAGCAGAACCTTTGTCACGTTAACAGGATAAGGATAAGGGTCTAAAAAGTTTTCTCCATAGTCTGCACAGCAGCAGAAAAGAGAGACTATCACCGAAACAATCTGCCATATCACAGTAACCACATTTCTTTCTTGCACGAATGTTTTTTTGTTTTTGTCATTCACATGCTCTCTTTCACACACATCGTCATATTTTTCTGCGTCTCTGCAGCTGCAGGTGTGACCTCAAATGGAGCCAAATATGACACACTGTTACAATCAGTCCATCGATGACTTTCGTAACAAGGTTTACTCCACATCCTACTCCCTCATCACCGTGCTGGGCCTGGTTGGGAATGGCTTCGCCCTGGTGGTGCTGATCAGAGCGTACCGCCAGAGCTCACCTTTTCACGTCTACATGCTGAACCTGGCCGTGTCCGACCTGCTGTGCGTCATGACGCTGCCACTGAGAGTCCTCTACTATGTCACGGGCGAGTGGAACCTGGGGGACTTCGTCTGTCGCATCAGCTCCTACGCCCTCTATGTCAACCTCTACTGCAGCATCTACTTCATGGCTGCCATGTCCGTCACGCGTTTCTTGGCCATCGTCTTCCCTGTGCAGAACCTGCGGCTGGTGACAGAGAACCGTGCTCGCCTGGTGTGCGTGGGCGTCTGGGTGTTCATCTGCCTTTCGTCCTCACCCTTCCTGATGACGGGCGAGAAAAGGGACCCCATCACAAATAAAACCACGTGCTTTGAGCCTCCAGCACAAGGTACAGATATGAAGAAACTAATCTGGCTGAACTATTTGTCCCTGGTGGTGGGCTTTGCCCTGCCCTTCCTGGTAATCCTGATCTGCTACGCCGGCATAGTCCGTGCCCTGCTGTCCCGCACCAACGCTGCCCGACGCCAGCGGGACACGGGCACCAGAGCCATCCGAATGATTGTCATCGTCCTGCTGACCTTCCTCATCTGCTTCATGCCGTACCACGTGCAGCGCACCATCCACCTGAGCTTCCTGTCCCAGCCTGGCAGGTCCTGCCCAGAGAAACTTGCCATGCAGAAGTCCGTCGTGGTGACGCTGTGTCTGGCTGCTGCCAATTCATGCTTCGATCCGCTGCTTTATTTTTTTTCCGGCGAGGGTTTCCGCAGTCGCTTGTCCTCCCTGCGCAGGTCAATGAAGGAAAGCACCCACAACCGTATAGTCAGGGTGATGCCCGTCAAAGGCTCAGAGTCTGGGTTAAACCATCAGCAGGGCTGAGGGCCAGATAATTTAAACCAGACAGGAGGCTCATCAAACAAGCAGCTTAGGATATGTTTAGAGCTCAGGGTGGCGTGTGGCCTCAGTAGCAAACAGGGAAGGAGTTGAGAGAAACATAATAAAACATTTCAATTAATTAGGGCTGTTTTACTCATGAACACAAGTCTCAGGAGCATGTTTTCCTTTAAAATCAATATTTATTATTCTCAAGAATGCATAGTGTTCAGTGTTTAAATCTGCATTATCATTATGGCAGTAAGAAGTATCCTATTATGTCCCAAAAGTTACTCAAACTGTGGAATTACAAATATATATACACAGTATATCAATGTATGAATGTTTTGTAGATACTGTTGTCTTTTTATCGAGTCTTGTATCGCTCAACCTGCATATAAATGTTTATCAAGAAGGGCTAAACTCAACTGTGCACCTTTAATTTTCTTATCTATTCTTCTTCTCCTTATCTTCTATCACTGTTTTTTTTTTTTACATTTTTGTGGCAATGTTAATGTTGTTGTTGTTATTATGAGTTATTGTGATTTTCCATGCTTATTATAAAGAATTTTACTCAATTTGGATTCATATTTGTTGTTTTTGTGCTATTGATTTTTTATATTTCTGTGCATCTTATTTGTAAATAATAATGATGATGAATAATGATTTTCAGCACTGTGTACTTTTAAAAGAGTAGTTTGATATTTTGTGAAATACGCTTATTTGCCTTCTTGTTCTTAAGAATTAGACAAGAAGAATGACGTCCCTCTCGTAACTGCAACTGGTTCAGTATTCTGCTGCCAGGCTTCTAATGGGCATTAATAAAAGGGAGCACATTGCACCAGTCCTGGCATCGTTGCACTGGCTTCCCCTACAATTTAGAATACATTTTAAAGTTGTATTACTCACTTTTAAAGCACAACTTGGTCTGACCCCAGAATACATAATGGGTCTCTTAACACCCTATACGCCTGTACGTGGGCTGAGATCATCTGATCAGCTACTTCTTGCTGTTCCCATGTCCAATTTTGTGACGAGAGGCGATCAGGCTTTTGCTGTCAGGGCTCCCAAACTCTGGAATGCACTTCCTATAGAGATACGATCATCTAAAAAAATTTTTGAAAACACATTTTTTTAGGATAGCATTCCTATAAGTAGAAGACTGGGTATAAATATATGTATGTATACATCCGTTTCTGGACACATGTGTACATTTATACACATTGATGTATATATACTGTTTATTTGTTTTATCAACTTGTCCTACAATTTTACCACTTCTATTATTATTGATATGTTCTGTGATGTTCTGTTTTAGCAGTTACCATATCTTTTACTTTATCTGCTTATATTGTCTTGTGAAGCACTTTGTAACATCTGTTTTGAGAAGTGCTATAAAAATAAATGTATTATTACTATTATTATTATTATAACTGTACGGTGAATATGAAGCTACAGCCAGCTGATGCTTAGCTTAGCATGAAGACTGTAAACAAGGGGAAACAGCTAGCCTGACTCTGTCCAAAGGTAACAAAATCAACCTGCACCTCTAAAGCTCCCAAATTAACACACTGTATACCATGTTTACCATAGACTGTACATCATTTTCAAGTAATAGAACATGTGGCAATTTGATGATAAATGTAGTTATAGACATATTATGGTTAGATGTTGTGTCTTTCTAGCCAAACAGCTACCGAGCTGCAGCCGTGCTTGGCTCGTGATTGGCTCGGGTGGGTGTGTGGGCGGGACATTGAAATCAGACTCTGGCTCCAAATGACATCAAAATCTTGAGATGTGCAGCTCCCGTATCCGGGATATTTTGGCTTCACTCTTGTGCAGTGGAAGGAAGTGGAGACGCATCATCCATCTATATATAGACTCTATAGTTTGTACATACAATTTGTGGTTTGTTTTTGTTTCTGGTTCTTTATGCTAAACTGATCCGATCGGCTGCTGGTTGTAGCTTAGTATGTAGCTTATATTTTGTATTGTAGTATTTTCTGTACTCGATCTTCTCATGTAACTCTGAGCAAAAAAAGCAAATAAAGAATATTTCGCTAAAATGTCAAACTATTCCTCTAAAACGACTGAAAACGTGCTGCTGTATTTCTGTTGTATGCAAATTATATTTCATGTTATTGTATGATGAATGCATCAATAAATCATCTAACGCGTGTCAGTTCAGTATGATCACATGCAATTCTCACTGTGATGGGAAGTTCACACTGGCTGCATGAAGAGTTACCGGCTCTGTCCACTGGGTGTCGCACCAGCACACATATCGTTGTGGCCCTTCTCGAAATGACCCCACACTGACCAATTCCTCTATTGCTTTACTATTATTTATCCGTTTCTCTGAGATGAGTCAACAACAAGCTACAAGATGAGTTGTATTGCACTGACAAATTTAATTTGTGCTAAATGTATAAGTCTATAAAACCCTCTTAATAGCATATAAACACATTAACTGAAGCTATAAAAAGCATATTACATTTATAAAAAAGGGTAAGGGCATATCCTCATCCTTCTATAAAGATACAACATTCAGACAAAAAACGTAGCTTCCCAGTTAATTAGAGATACAAAAACAACACAGAGAGAGCAGACTGCTTAGGCCGACCCTGCTGATTAGAACATAGAAGGCCTCTGTATTACCACTTCATAAACAGATAATATCAAGCACATGATCGGCTCCCTCCTCCGTCTGCACAAAAAGATGTTTGTTTCGGTTGGCAGAGCAGGGCCCATCTTAGAGATGGGTCTCTGTTGTTGCAGTGTTTGTGTACCGCATGGCGGAATTACTATAGGAAGTTAGGAAAGTCCCTGCTAAATTCGTACTCATTTGTTTCTAAAGAGGTTATTGATAATGATTATAACTCCATTGTAAATGGCAGGAAATCACTGATACCGTTTCTTTCATCCTTGCTCCAGGTTTACTGCTCCTGAAGTGATTTGGCTTCAGCATTGATTAGTTTGTGGGAAAGGTAAAGAATAAAACTTGTTTGCCTTTGGGGGGAGCAGGCTCAGCTATGCAACATGCGTTAATGCCCACCACATGAGTACAGAAATGCTTAGAGGAGCTCTCCAGGAGAGCTGCTTCTACTGTGGGCAATTTGGATCTCCTTTATACATGGGAATCCCGATGGCAAATACCTCAAAAGGCACTTATCAGCTCTTAAAAATGACCCAATGTCTTGACATGTAAAATTAGAAGTTGGCCCCTTTAATGCAATAAATCAAGAGTGGTTTACTCTTTACTTGAATTGAATTTGCGGCCACAAGAAAGCAGCACAACAAGCTGTAAACATCATATTATCACCTTATAACGTTGATATGGTGAACATGTTAGCACACAGCAGCCTTTTTACACATCCAGCTGATACAGAGCAACGTTAGCGTTTATTTGGAGAAGGGCTGTCAAAGTTAACGCAATAATAACGCGTTAATGCAAATTTGTTTTAATGCCACTAATTTCTTGAATGTATTAATGCAAGTTGGGATTTGTAGGTTGTAGTGGGCTCAGTTTTAAAGCTAGAGTGAAGATAGAAACTACCCATAATAACCATGTCACACCAGCTTGTCGGGAAGGAGGCTAAATAACGCTCCAAACTTACGCTACATTTTGACGTGGAAAAACTGGCATGGCCATTTTCAAACGGCTCCCTTGACCTCTGACCTCAAGGTATGTGAATGAAAATGGGTTCTATGGGTACCCACGAGTCTCCCCTTTACAGACATGCCCACTTTATGATAATCACATGCAGTTTGGGGCAAATCATAATCAAGTCAGCACACTGACACACTGACAGCTGTTGTTGCCTGTTGGGCTTGAGTTTGCCATGGTGTGATTTAAGCATATGTTTTATGCTAAATGCAGTACCTGTGAGGGTTTCTGGACAATATTTGGCATTGTTTTTTGTTGTTAATTGATTTCCAATAATACATGTATACATACATTTGCATAAAGCAAGCATATTTGCCCACTCCCATGTTGATAAGAGTATTAAATACTCTCCCATTTAGGTACTTTTTGAGCAGATAAAAAAATGTGCGATTAATTTTTCATGAAAATTGAATTAATCTCTATTAATGCGTAGATTACAACATTAGCATCTATTTGGAGTCACGTTTCTAGCGTCCCAATGAATGTAGTATTCATTCTCCGTTCAGTTCTGTTTGGCCTCCATCAACACCTGACAGATTTGTCACCATATGTTTGCGGCTAACTGTGTCTGTGTGTTTGCCGCTGACCCCGATGAAGACCACAAGCCAAAACGCACTACAATAAAGTTTTTGTACAGGTTGTTAAATCACAAGTCCCTAACCCACCTGCAGGCATGGTATAGAATGCACACTTGACTAAACCACTCCCCCGTAGGTTATATAAGTCTGCCCTCCAGGCCTGAACCCTCCCTTTTCCCTCCAAACAATTCCAGGCAGAACAAAGAGAGAGTGATGTGAGTTTAATGTGGCTTTTGTGCCTTTATAATTTATTTGGTTGAAATGAGATATATATTGTTTGAAAGTTAACAGATTGTTTTGTGTTATGTTAGATACCTGAGTTTAATATGTGAAGGAGAAAAGGCAAATTCCAGATTGTGGATGCATAAAGATGTAAGTTAAAATGAATTGACTTATTAATTGTAATCTGTATTATATTTATGAGATTTATAATATCATCTGTTAATGTCCTTTCTTAATAGAAAAAATCATCCACCAACTGCCATCCAACTTCACACCTTGACTTTAATAAATTGTTGGAACGGCTCCCTGGATCCTGTGTTTAAATGTGCACCACATCAGATGTTTTATGAACCAACACCACCACAAGCAACATAGCTTCTTCATGGTCCTTCGAGCCGGAGAAAACATCTATGTTGGGAAATGGATCCACATGCCGTTTCACCCGAGCAGGAGAGACAGCAGGGAGGAAGGCCACAGCGGGAGAGGATGCCTCCACGGTATCTACAAGACTACCAAACTGAACTCTACGCCAAGCCCCCTCAACAATTAACAGAGTGTGCAGAACCTGTTTCAGAGACTTCAGAGACTGTTTTATTAAGACAGGAAGTAGCACAGTTAAAGGGTATGGTTAATGAATTAATGGGAAGAGTTGAGCATTATGAACAGTCTTATTCAGAGGGAGATTCAGAGGGAGAGGGTGATATACAGTCCCAAGGAGCCCAACACTCACATGAATGTGACCAGCCACTGCAAACTCACACAGAGGCTCAGTGTGATAAAACCCGATCTGAACCTAACCTAGCTGGTTTAGTACCTGCAACGAATCCTGGTAAAATTTCCCAGTCTGCCCAAACACTTTTTCCTTATGTTCATAAGCCCTCTGCCTTTGTAGAATGTGAGCATAAAAGACCTGCTTCAGCCTCCTATACCAGATATGGTTCAGAGCTTCGACCCCAGGAACCCTCAGGCTCATTACCTGTAGCCTCATCAGCTCATGTGCCATTTAATCCAGTATTTTCCTCCTATAGACCTAGTGTAAGCTCAGCCTTACCAGTTTCAGGGCCTGGCCCCTATATCACTTCTACCCATATGCCTGCAATTCAGCCTCCTTCAGTACCTCTACCAACACCTCAAATTCCTATCCACGTGCCACCGGAACGGATGCCACCAGCTACTTTCTCCTATGTGTCTTCTCATCAACTATACCACCCAGTACCATCACAGGGGGTTAGCACAGCTCCAGCAGGCTATGACCCTCACAGTCATTCACCACCAGCCCAGGGGACTTTGCTCCCATCGTATGGAATACAACTCCCACCTATTCCTACAGCCCAAGTTTCGTCAGCCAGTTTACAGCCATCTGCTTACCATCCAAGTAATGTAGCTTCATACCAGTTTCAGCATGTACCTCAGCAGCATGTGCAGCAGCCTCAACCCCAATACTTTGTTTCCCAGCAAGCTCCAGTTTCATATGCCCCACAGCCTACTGGAGTTCCCCTTATTCCAAGCTTCTCTTTACCTGTGGCTCCTGTACAGCAGACTATGAGTTCAAGGTATCCATCACGAATTGAGGGACCCTCATTCCCTTATTTCACCCATAACGACCCTCATGAGTTTGTAATGTTGAAGATGGCTTTCACGAACCTACTACCAGCAGAAGATCCCGAACTGTTCAAATTCCATATCCTGCTGGATCATCTACGCCTCCCCCCTGCTCGCCATATTGCACTCTCCTATGCCCATGCCTCACAACCTTTCACCATGGCACTGGCAGCGCTGGAGCGACAGTATGGACAACCACATCACCTGGCCTTAAAGGAGATACAGACCATGTTAAATCTCCCTAAATTGGCCTGTGGAGATGCTGAGGGGTTTCAAAACTTTGCAGTTAGAGTAAGGTCATTAGTGGGCATGTTACAATCACTAAGATCAGGAGAAGGTGCAGCAGAGCTAGCCTGTGCTTCACATGTTCAGCGATTGTTGAGTAAACTCCCTGTAGAGCTAATTTCTAACTTTGCCAGACACGCCCGTTCAGCCTCTCCCAATGCTCACTACAACCTAGTGGACTTTTCTGCATGGCTTGAAGGAGAGGCGGAATGCCAAGCAGTCGTAGCACAAGCCAACAACCTTCAAATCGGTGTCCCCCAAATTCAAAGGAAGGATACAAATCAAGGATTCAAGTTTCCGTCAGCTACCATTCTCCACGGGGCAGATCGGAAGCCTTCACATGGACGCACTGCATCAGGACATCAGCCACAACCCCAAACAAGGTATCCATGTGTATACTGTCAGTCGACCTCCCATTACCTGACAAACTGTGAAAGCTTAAAGGATTTAAGCACGGATAAAGTGGCAAAATGGCTGAAGGAACAAAACAGATGTTGGAGATGTGGTAGAACTCACAGAGCAACAGATTGCACTCTGAGAAAACCTTGCCCCAAATGTAATGGCCTGCACCTAGGCATATTACATGATGTAAATAGAACCCAAACAGCATCTAGAGTGTTGTACATGAACCCACAGAGTACGTCACCAAAAGTACTACTTAAAGTAGTCAAAGTAAGACTGTACAACAAGAATAGGACATTTGATACCTATGCCATCTTAGATGATGGATCTGAACGTACAATGTTGCTACCAGGTGCTGCTAAGTATCTTGGTTTGGATGGAGAGCCCGAAAGACTTGAGCTGCGCACCGTAAGACAGCAGACAGAGACACTAGGAGGAAGAACTGTAAACCTCAAACTATCTGCTGCCTCATTCCCTGAAAGAAAATTTTCAATTGACAGTGCTTTCACTTCCGACATGATCATGTTTGTCGAACAAAGTTACCCTGTCGATAAACTCAAGCAACGCTATCCACATCTACATGGTCTTCCACTGAATCCCTTCTCTAAAGTTCAGCCGCACATCCTCATCGGATCAGACAATCCATTCCTCATCACACCCATGGAGCGAGTCCAACATGGCCCAAAGGGAGCACCAGCTGCAGTGAGGACAAGGCTTGGATGGGCATTACAAGGACCTACTTCTCTTGGTGAGTTACCTGACTCTATCCAATGTCTATTCACATCACAAGCTAACCCCTACGCTGAACTGAAACACCATGTGGAGCAATTGTGGCAAGTTGATACCCTTCCCTTCAGAAATGAAAAGTTGATCACTAGATCAAAGCAAGATAAGGAGGCCATGGACCTTCTGAGTGCAAAGACCATACGAGTGGACACAGATAGAACTGCACGTTATGCAACACCTTTGTTAAGAAAGAAAGGTGCACCTGAACTTAATGCCCCATTTGAATCAGTAATGCCCCTTCTCCGCCACACCGAGCGCAGACTTGAGAAGAATCCTGAATTAGCCGACATCTACAGTAATGAGATCAGCAAACTATATCAGGCTGGTTATGTTGCAAAACTCAATGCAGAACAAATTACTGAGTCAAAAGAATCATGGTATATTCCCCATCACTTAGTGGAGCACAACGACAAACATCGTGTTGTATTCAACTGCTCCTTCACCTATCAAGGCCAAGTACTCAATGACCAACTCCTTCCTGGCCCCACTTTAGGCCCATCACTACTTGGTGTTCTGCTCTGTTTCCGCCAACACAGAGTTGCTATGAGTGGAGATATTAAAGGAATGTTCCACCAAGTAAAGCTATTACTGGAGGACAAACCGCTTCTCAGGTTCTTGTGGCGTGACATGAAACGTAAAGAGACACCAACTGTCTACGAATGGCAAGTGCTCCCATTCGGCACAACATGTAGCCCCTGCTGTGCAACATATGCTGTCCAGAAACATGTGCAGGATCACAGTAAGGACAATGAGAATGTGGTTGAAACTGTTCTTGAGTCATTCTATGTAGATAATTGCCTGAGATCACTCACCTGCCCAAATGAAGCAAAACAACTTCTTCTCAAGATAAGGGCTCTGTTGTCAACTGGTGGATTTGAAATTAGGCAATGGGCAAGTAACTTTCCATCTGTTGTTGATCACCTACCAGCAGCTGCCAGGTCAGACAGTGCTGAGCTCTGGCTGAATCAAAACCGGACAGATCCAGTAGAGGGTGCACTAGGGCTCAGCTGGCATTGTGTCTCTGATACCTTGGGCTATAGACACAGACCCGTCTCCTACCAAACTCTAACCATGAGAAATGTGTATAAAGTGCTGGCTTCACAATATGACCCCTTAGGATACATCATCCCATTCACCACTAGAGCCAAAGTTCTGCTCCAGCAGCTCTGGGTGAACAACAAGCAGTGGGATCAGCCGATCCCCACCGGTGACCTGCAACGTGCATGGGATGGATGGGAGAGTGAACTCCCAAACCTGGTTCACATCTCCTTCCCCAGGTGGTATGATGGTAACAACCCTAATGTTTCTTGCAAAGTGACAGACAGAGAACTACACATCTTCTGTGATGCTTCAGAGAGAGCATATGGTTCAGTGGCATACATGAAAACCATAAACCAGATGGGGGAGACTAATGTCTCATTTGTAATGGCCAGATCACGTGTAGCTCCTCTAAAGCAACTGACTATACCCCGCTTGGAGCTATCTGCAGCCCTGACTGGAGCACAGCTGAGTAAACTAATCAAAGCTGAACTGACAGTCCCCATTGACAGAACCTTTCTGTGGTCTGATTCCACTGTGGTACTAACATGGCTCCTATCTGAATCCTGCAGGTATAAGGTCTTTGTAGCCAACAGAATCGTGGAGATACTCGAACTAACCTCAGCCAGTGAATGGAGGTATGTGGACACAAAGCAGAACTCTGCAGATGATATCACCAGAGGTAAGCCACTCAAAGATGTAACTACCACACATCGATGGCATAGAGGTCCTGCATTCCTCCACCTTCCTCCTGGTCAATGGCCTGTCTGTCCTGCTCCTGCTACCGAGCTACCCACAGAGTTGAGGAAACCCCTTTTTTGTGGCTTCACACAACCCACTAGACCATTTAACCCTCCAAATGCCCCTCATTTTGGGGGAATGTGGGAAAGGGAAATCAGATCAATTAAAGCTGCTCTCAGGGTTACAGTGGGAAGCCAAACTGTTTTTGAGGAAGTCCTAAACACAGTCCTAGTGGAGATAGAAGGAATTCTAAATTCCAAACCAATTGGATATGCATCTGCTGACATAGCAGACCCTGACCCCATTACCCCAAATCTCCTTCTCATGGGGCGGCGAGATGCTTCTCTGCCACAGGCTGTCTATGCAGAGACCAACTTGCTTGGACGGAGACGATGGAGGCACAGTCAAATACTAGCTGATCGGTTTTGGTCCTCCTTCATCAGAAACTACCTTCCCAACCTACAGGTACGGAATAAATGGCAAAAGGACACCCAGAATCTGAAGGAAGGAACAGTAGTATTGATAATGGACCCCCAGCTACCTAGAGGATTATGGCCTGTAGGGAAAGTGTCACAAATCCTCCCAAGTCACGATGGAAGGACCCGAAAAGTGGAGGTCACAACGAAGGGGAAAAGATTTATCAGACCAGTTGCCCGACTGGTCATTCTCTCACCAGTTGAATCTGACTCCAATGAATAACTTGCGATTTGTTTATTAAATTCAAATGTACCATTTGAAGGGGCGGCTGTTAAATCACAAGTCCCTAACCCACCTGCAGGCATGGTATAGAATGCACACTTGACTAAACCACTCCCCCGTAGGTTATATAAGTCTGCCCTCCAGGCCTGAACCCTCCCTTTTCCCTCCAAACAATTCCAGGCAGAACAAAGAGAGTGATGTGAGTTTAATGTGGCTTTTGTGCCTTTATAATTTATTTGGTTGAAATGAGATATATATTGTTTGAAAGTTAATAGATTGTTTTGTGTTATGTTAGATACCTGAGTTTAATATGTGAAGGAGAAAAGGCAAATTCCAGATTGTGGATGCATAAAGATGTAAGTTAAAATGAATTGACTTATTAATTGTAATCTGTATTATATTTATGAGATTTATAATATCATCTGTTAATGTCCTTTCTTAATAGAAAAAATCATCCACCAACTGCCATCCAACTTCACACCTTGACTTTAATAAATTGTTGGAACGGCTCCCTGGATCCTGTGTCTAAATGTGCACCACATCAGATGTTTTATGAACCAACACCACCACAAGCAACATAGCTTCTTCATGGTGTTGCTGGAGTTTTGACCTCTTCACACTTTTTTTCCCTTCTACATGCACCTTGGAAGTAGGTGACGTGCCACAAACCCCCCAATCTGCTGTTTGGTGCTGAAAAAGTGGATTAAGTGAGTTTTTGTAAAGCTTTTCCACTGAAAACAGCTGCCTGCAGCAGCAATTGAAAACAAAGCTAATGAGAGTGAACGAAAATATTAAAGTTCCGCACCATAAAACTAAAAAATAAAGGGCTGAAAGGTGCTAAAAAGCTCTGTATGGGGTTGAGGGGATCTGCAGAGGCAGGCCATAATTCTCGGTTTCCTCGGTAAACATAGTCATCCATTGTTACTATAATTATCGATTAGAAAAGCTTTAAACAAGAATACCGTTACCAAAAATAAGTTTATTCAAGTGTGCTATTAGTATATTTCTTTTAATCTAAAAATAAAAGCTTTCGGTTTACTTTTTATAGGTATACTTAACAAAATGTTACTTAAGTACACTAGGCTTATACTGACAAGTATATAGAAAGTCTAAGTATATTTGGCTTATACTACATACTGGCGTATACTTGGCTTGCAGTTGTGCTTACTTTTTAATAGAGCAGCCTATTAAAGTGTGTGAGAGTTTGTAAACGTATAATTTGATATGAATTTTCTTGACTTCGTCAATATTTTCTACGTTTTTGCATTCTCCGTTCACCGCGGAGGCATGCGAGAAAATTTAAATTCTATTTTTTTTATCTCATCACAAAACATCAAGTCAAATAGCAAAAGGAGCAAGACTCTTTATCTAATACATAAATCATTGGCCAAGTACTATAAGTTAAAGAAAACTTAGAAGTATACTTGCAGTAAAAACTACTATACTAGTATACTTTAAAGTGCACTTTCGTAACTAAAAAGTGGGCTACAAGTATATAATTAGTAAATCAACAGTATACCTACAGTATAAGTTCACTTGTAGTATAGTTCACTTCATAGTATAGCCGAGTACAAAATACAACTTAGATGTAAACTAGTTGTGTACTCAAAATTTACTATTCTTACATTTAAAGTACAATTAAATGTATACTTTTATAAATTAAGAAGAGGGACAATTTAGTCCCAAGAAGTATTGAAGTAGTACACTTACAAGTATATTACTAGCACATATTAGTATACTTACTACATAAAGTATACTTGGGAAATATACTTGAACATTACTGAAGTTTACCTCAGAAAATAAACAAAGTATACTACTTTTTTATAAGGGTACTATTTACGTCAGTTATTATCATGATACTTCAGTCGATGCTACAGATAGAAAGAATTTTCTCCCAAAAGGAAACAGCTGAGACGAGGAAAATTGCAGAAAATTTTCCATTTCTCCGTGCTTGTCACAGTTCACGGCTGGCCTGCAGATCTACTCAACTACCAACCTTATATTTGACGCAACCAGATTTGATTTGTCACACAGCCTGGCCGCCCCCACCTTATCTATGACTGTTAGAGGGAAGCAGCAGGCAGCCAGCGAACCAGAGTCTCTAGTGAGGCCTGAAAACATGTTGGTATGTGGACACAGTATAAATCCAAACTGTCTGCTCGACAGCAGAGAAAACAGAATCCCAACATTAGAGCTTTTGTCTGGTCCCTTCAGTGTCCTTTATTATAAAGCAACCAGAGTTTAGGTAGGCCAGTAAACATAACGCTGCCTTCTACATGATTCCTTTCAAACACTGCTGTTTCTAATGAGTGCATGCATACTGTTTGTGCACATTTGTGTGTGTGTGTGTGTGTGTCTATACACTTAATATGGCGACTCAACCAACATCAAAGGCCACATGCAGATTATATATTCTTCACTTGCAGTTTGAAAGGTTAAAGGCCAAGCTGATGGGTTGTGGTCGTTCTTGAGTTCCAGTCGGAGGAATGGGAGGCCGGCAAACAGCTCACAGACGGGTTAATAGCAGCCTGGAGCCTCAAGAGCTGCTGGAGTCAAGTTTTACTCAGACATCTGTCAGTTAGCTGTCCGTTACATATTAAAAACAGACAATAACATTTCAGACTGCCCACTGTGTTACATCACATGTCTCCAAACACGCCAACCCCTTGTTGTTTTATTCCTAACTCACCCTACAGGCGAGGGTCCGCCCTGTGTGTGCTGCTCTAACAGGAAGTGTGTGTGCAGTGCAACAGTGTCCACGACAGTTATTGTGTATTCCATTGAAAGTCTTTTCATCCAGCGGTGTATTTATGGTCCGCACTGTGACGCACACAGAGAGAGAAAAGCCCCTGAGTTTTGCTTTTAAAATGTTATCCCGAAATCTCTTCTCTAAATTATATAAAACCTTCTGGCATTTATAACAAACTGCTGTTTGTCTCAGAACACATAAAGCAGAGCGCGACTTTTTGAATGGATTCAGTATTATTGCATGTCTCAATGGAGGTTTTTGTTTTTCACTCTCCTGTTGTGTTCTGGTCAAATTTGACCGTTTTACAAGTGTACTCTCTGAAAAATGTAGTTCATTTCATCTGATTGTCATAAAGTTCCATAACGTTGTCCACACAGGGCACCTTTCATTACATTTTGGGTGTTTTATTTAACTTTTGTACACCTGAGGTAATGACCAGTCATTAAAAATGAATGGGTGAGACTACAATTAGTGCCACAATGCAGGGAGCAGAACAGGCAGGAAGGACCCAAATGCAGAAACGGTCAGAATCAATGAAGATATTTAGTTAATAAAAACCTTACAAACTGAGAGTCCAAGATGAACGGAGGTGGTATAAATATTAAATGACTAATTGAGGAAGTGAGAACAGGTGAGCAGGAGGTGAGGTAAGTGCAGAACTAATTGGGGACAAGTGAAAGTGATCAGAACAGGGCAGACAATCAAAAAGGCGGGAAACAAACAAAGGCTTGTAATAAAACCAGACAAAGACACAAAGAGGAGTGAACTTTCAAACTAAAAACATGATCAGATGGACACACTTCTTCTCCAAGACACCCGCATGCATGTGTGATTGAAAACACACGCACATTTTAACAATTTATTCATGTCCGCATAGAGAATAACGATACAAGGACAAACACACCCACACCTCAGGCATTCTCACAAACAATCACGACATTGTTTCAATAACATACTTTACAGATCTTTTCTGGTATATGAAGCTTTTTTGAGGCCTTGCTCACAATTCAATCTGCGACAGCACAAAGACCAAAGGATATACTATATGTGAGGCTCTGGAACATATCTTTGATCATGACGAGTGGTTGGGGGAGAGAGGTCAAGAAACAGTGAAGATGCATTCAGAGGAAGTCAGGATGAAGACAATGAAGAATATCATCCAGACCAAGAGACAACCAATGTCCCTTCTTTGTTAATAAAATCATACCGTGAACAGATGTTACTTTGTGCCACTACTTAAAATTTGAAATGGTTTCAAAACAAATGTCCTTGTTAATTTAAACTTTGACACAAAAATGGTCTGTGATAAATAGCACAATGTATTTCATGAGTATTTGTTATAGTCAATATAATCCATGTCATGGCCATAGCCGTGCCCAATTCCAAACCACCCTCTCCCTATACCCACTTCTACTCCGTTTGCGTGTTCGCGTGGAGGGTCTGCCATGTTAGGTGCCATCCCAAACCAATTAGCGGGGAGTGGAAGTGGGTTATGAAACACTACAGCGAGCCTGCATCGGTGCCAACTAAACAGCTTCCCTTACTAACGAAGAACAACGCCGTTTTGTGTTCGTCATGGAACACGCTCCGTTCAAGAATGGAAGCTCCACGCGACCACAGGTACAAACAAAAAACTAAACTGCTCAAACTACAATAGAAATTTAATATTGTCATACAGACGTCAACAACATAAAGGTTACGTTAGAAGGTTGCTTCATTGAGCTGTGCGTGTGACTACAGACAGAGTTCACTCCGCCACGGAGTGGGAGGGTGTAGGGGCCGGATTGGGATTGGGCTCTAGTGTTTTTAGTGTTTCCCTCTCCCCTGTGTTTCCAGCTCTGTGTCTGTGTCTGTGTGTGGACGTGGTCCTCCTGGATCTCCTGGATCCCGGCTCTGCTCATTATATTAGACAGTCTACACTTTGACTGATGTCTTTTGGATCAAGTGTTTTTGAGAAAAGGTGGGCAAAGTAACGCCTCCGCCTGTGTACGGAAGATCATTAAGCTTAACGGTGTTCCGTACAGAGCGCATAACATGATTTCAACAGCGATTAATGAAAATTTGAAATGTCAAAATATTCAAATGATATAATAAACGTTAACTTTATTGACCTTTTATTAAATAACATGGCTGCAACATCAATATTGGACGCAGGATTACATGAAAACAGCATCTGTGTTGACAGAGTTGCTGCTGCAGCGCCAAGCAGTCAGTGAGCACCATTGATGTTAAAAATGTGCATTTCAATGCATTTATTCAACAAAGGGTAATATATTTAACAACTTGTGATAGCATAATAATCATTTCATACAGACTACAGTTCTGTGAGAAGCATAAATTCCGTTGAAATGTACATTTTTGCTCCTCTTCACCTCCTCTCTCAAGCTGCTGTGGGCGTATCTCACAAACTGACTGAAATCTCACAGGAACAAATGGAATGAAAGAGGGGGAACTGAGGATGACACCCATATACATTTTATGCATGATCTGGAAGTATTTATTCAGCAATCGAAAATGTCATCTGTACGGAACATGGTTAGTGTACAGAATATAGTTAGTGTGCGTTAGTTGGGCTACGAAAGACCAACGGAGAAGAGACGTTGGGTCTTTAAAAAGGACAGCAGTGCCAGGAGAACATCAGGTATGATGTTCATGTGTAGGGAGGACACAGCATTGTAGCGTGTGTTTAATGACAACCAGTTACTTTTACTATTTTCTGTAAAGTTTAAAATGTAAGGCAGTTTATGGCATGGAGTGCAGGGCAGCATTGGACTACAAATAGTTTAATACGGTTAACTGTGTAGAAAAAACTAAACCTTTTTACTGTGGAAGTACTGATCTGCCTCAGAGCTTTTCAGATTGTTCATCGTTTCAACGTCTGTAGCAAGAGAGTCAGTAACGTAGCTAAATATGCTAGTGTAGGTTATCTGAGGCCAGTAGAAGGCAGAGGTATGATCACATTATCCCGTTTGAGCTGTAATAGGTGGTGTTCAAACGTTTTACTATAGTTTTAATACAATCGCTTTAGGAGAGAGGATTCGCGTACTGTTACCATGGAAGACGATTCAGTGACACGACGCGCCGGAAGTTACGCCCATTATTCACGCAAGGCATCATGGGGGCTATAGGAATAAGGTGGATACACATGTCTGCAATCAGCCAATCAATTCTCCCAGTCTACACGCCTGCTTCTCATCAGTCTCATCAGCCCCCCTTCATCATCAGGCTGCTCTCATGTTTCTTGGGATTGTTTCCCAAATTGCCATCTCTTATCCCTGTGCCTGCCTGCTCTCCAACCCACTCAACCATCACCTCTGGCCTGCTCACATCTTTCTCCCTCATTCTTCCATCCTGTTCCAGCCATTTCTCGCCGTCCTCATTCCCTCTGTCTCAGCCAGCTCCCTCACCGCTCATTTCCCCCCCTTTCCCTGCAACTCTTCCAATAAATCCTCTATTCAACTTATCTCAGAGTCAGTATTCTGCGTTTGTGTCCTTCCCCTGCTCCCCACGCTGCCCAGCCAGACAATCCATACATTATGCTTTTTTTTTTACTAAAAAATGAGCTGTATGAGCTCAGGTCAAAGAAGAAATAGCCAGTTCAAAACGTGTAATGTTCACAAAGTTGATAAAAAGATCAAAACACAACATTAGCTGATAATATGTATATGTATATGGATTATTATGGATTTATAATCAGCTATGGGTTGGTCATTTTGGACCAGGAACAGAAAATTAATTAACATGACACAAACACAACAATCAAGTTTGATTTTATTATTTAGCAGAGATGATATCAAGAAAATGAAAAAAAACTGATGTTTCATAGGAAGCAGCAGGATTCTGAAAGAAGAAAAAAAAAACAGCATTATCAATGATAGAAATCTGTTACAGCAAGTTTTTCTCTGCACAACAGATGATTTCTATCCTTCGTTGACCCCTTTATCCTGGCGTCTCCTGCTGATGTTAATCTCTCCCTGCATACTCAGTTGTTTCCTCATAACTTCATGCAATATTTCGAATGAATTAAAGCTGATAATACTCCTGCGGTTATGGTGCAGCTGTTAGGGCTCATAATTTTAACTCAGATATGGATGTTTTCATAAGGATGGCAGCTTTCTTGTATAGTGCTCTCATATATAATTACAATGTTCTGATTATGGGAGAAAAATGTTTTTAAAAAATGTGGCTATGCACGTTGCCTATAGGGCACCCAGGGGACCTGCAAGCCGTCCCAAGACTGTGGCACCCAGTGGACCTGCGAACCCCCAAGACTGTGGCACCTAGTGGACCCGCAAGCCGTCCCAAGACTGTAGCATCCAGTGGACCCGAAAGCCGTCCCAAGACTGTAGCATCCAGTGGAAGTGCAAGCCGTCCCAAGACTGTGGCACCCAGTGGACCCATAAGCCGCCCCAAGACTGTGGAACCCTGTGGACCCGCAAGCCGTCCCAAGACTGT
This sequence comes from Sebastes fasciatus, assembly GCF_043250625.1. Classification (NCBI taxonomy): domain Eukaryota; kingdom Metazoa; phylum Chordata; class Actinopteri; order Perciformes; family Sebastidae; genus Sebastes; species Sebastes fasciatus. Next base: position 9,618,285 of record NC_133804.1, on the reverse strand, counting down.
GGAACCCAGTGGACCTGCAAGCAGTACCAAGACTGTGGCACCCAGTGGACCCATAAGCCGCCCCAAGACTGTGGAACCCTGTGGACCCGCAAGCCGTCCCAAGACTGTGGAACCCAGTGGACCTGCAAGCAGTACCAAGACTGTGGCACCCAGTGGAACCGCAAGCCGTCCCAAGACTGTGGCACCCAGTGGACCCGCAAGCTGTCCCAAAACTATGGCAACCAGTGGACCTGCAAGCCATCCCAAAACTATGGCACCCAGTGGACCCGCAAGCCGTCCCAAGACTGTGGCACCCAGTAGACCTGCAAGCCGTCCCAAGACTGTGGAACCCAGTGGACCCGCAAGCTGTCCCAAAACTATGGCAACCAGTGGACCTGCAAGCCATCCCAAAACTATGGCACCCAGTGGACCTGCAAACCGTCCCAAGACTGTGGAACCCTGTGGACCCGCAAGCCGTCCCAAGACTGTGGAACCCAGTGGACCTGCAAGCCGTCCCAAGACTGTGGAACACTGTGGACCCGCAAGCCGTCCCAAGACTGTGGAACCCAGTGGACCCGCAAGCGATACCAAGACTGTGGAACCCAGTAGACCCGCAAGCCGTCCCAAGACTGTGGAACCCAGTGGACCCGCAAGCGGTACCAAGACTGTGGAACCCTGTGGACCCGCAAGCCGTCCCAAGACTGTGGAACCCAGTGGACCTGCAAGCAGTACCAAGACTGTGGAACCCAGTGGACCTGCAAGCCGTCCCAAGACTGTGGAACCCAGTGGACCCGCAAGCGGTACCAAGACTGTGGAACCCAGTAGACCCGCAAGCCGTCCCATGACTGTGGAACCCTGTGGACCCGCAAGCCGTCCCAAGACTGTGGAACCCAGTGGACCCGCAAGCGGTACCAAGACTGTGGAACCCTGTGGACCCGCAAGCCGTCCCAAGACTGTGGAACCCAGTGGACCTGCAAGCAGTACCAAGACTGTGGAACCCAGTAGACCCGCAAGCCGTCCCAAGACACCAGAGGCACCCAGAGAGCAGTTATGGAGCGGCCCTCAGGCAGAGTGGGCGAAGAGCGTCAGGCTTTTCATGGAGGGGAGAAACTAGTTTGACAGCTGGGGGCGCCAGAGAGACGCTGCACCTGCAGGTAAGTCTCCAGGTAAGTCTCCACGTAAGGGCTGTTACTATTCTTTCTAATTTCCGAATTGAATTGAATTTAGTTGAACTGAATTGATTTGAATTGATTTCAATTATTTATTTGAATTACTCTGTATATAATTTCTTTGAATTATTTGAACTGAATTTACTTGAATTGACGTAAATTCTTTGAATTGAATTTATTTGAAACCCCCTTATTGTCAATCTACCAAGGAAAGCCATCCATCCTCTGAATGCTCTAGGTCTCTAGTTTGTGGCTGTAAAGTTTCATGAGGCTGTGATTATCCTAGAGGTCACCACAGGTCATTTTATACAGTGAGGTCACAATTCAAAAAATGGTCTCACTACAATGAAATGTCTACTATGGGGACTAACATCATCACACATGAATATAATTTGGCTCATTGGATCCACAGGAGTTTCAGCTTTTACAGTGATTACCCTATCATAAAGTGTGCATGTCTGTAAAGAGGAGTCTCGTGGGTACCCATAAAACCTATTTTCATTCACATATCTTGAGGTCAGAGGTCAAGGGACCCCTTTGAAAATGGGCATGCCAGTTTTTCCTGACAGAATAAGAAACCAACAAGAAGAGAAGATATGTTTGTGGCCTTTTAATTTACTTATAAGAACATTGGACACTCTCTGTTAAATATGCATCTCTGTTATGCCATGTAAACAAACAACGTACCTACCACCTGTGCGGTCAAGATCAGACTAGAGACGTAGCCACTTAAAAAATGGGTGAGTAGAACTTGCTGTCTTTTGACGTTTGTGTTTTTAAAACAGAAAACACAGGTGTTATACTGCGATATTTACTGAAAATGCCATACAATACAGCCAACAGTAGCCTCAGTAAAATTTCAGGCTCCTGCTGATCTCCCTCCAGCCTGCTGCCACGTTATTTAGTTTAGTTTGTAGTGAAATGAGGAGGTATCGTATCAGATAACTCCTCATTGCAACTTCACCAATCAGCCGTTACTCATCCGTTGCGGAGCTTTCAAAGTGAGCGACAGGAATAAATAGAAACAGGTCGTCTGACAAAAGTTCAGCTCTGCACAGCGCTTCGTCGCTCCCGGCCAGTTAGTTCATTTCAATAGAAAACAATGCAGTCAAACTGATTTTGTCACTGATGCTTGCTTGTGTCGCATTCTGTTTGGAGGGTGTAATATGTAGGCGACACTCATCCTAATACAATAGACCTCACTATATTCCCTCTAGATTTTCTTTGTGAACCCCCAACCTTAAAGTTCAAACTGCGCCTATGTTGTTCATAACAGCAGCCACAGTTGGCCAGAGTTGTCATTCCTCCTCTCGGCCATCTTGCCAGAGGCACAATTCACGAAGGCTTTTCTTCTCTAAACGAAATGAACAAGACTCCTCTGGAGAGCTGAATGTAGCAGCTCTATATCAAGCCTGAGTGAATTCAAACACACGGGTCAGGTATTCTTTATGAAGAAAGAATTCTGTTTCTTTCACCATGTTTCACTTCATTTTATTGCCAAAACTGTGAATCGATGTTTGGCAAAAACTTGAGCTTGGAAACGATGATTAATACAGAAAGCTCTTTGTTCAGGGTCAAAAGAAACATCGCTTTGTGGCTCTCAGTTTGAGTCTTTCTCTGATAACAGAGGCAGAAAACTTCTTTGTAAATCAATGAGGTGAATAAAAGAGGATTAAGGTTTACTGAAGCAGTGAGCACGGAAATTAAAGCAGGGTACAGAATTCACTAACACACTGTAACAAGCCCAGTGTGGTGCAGTGAAACTGGGTCATTCTGGTAATACCAGACTCCCAGTCAGGTTTTCTGTCTCTTCCACATTCTTAACTGTCTACAATGCATAGTATTGGGCTGTTTGAAGGCTGTCCTTGTCCCATAATGAATTGGTTAGGAGCTGTATATACGCAAAGTGTCTAAGCAGGCTGTCACGGTTTTACCAGACCAAATCAACCACTGTAAACAAATATTGGCTCCTGAGGGAGTAAAGCTGAGGTTTGGCTCGGAAACCTCCTGCCACATGGTGGAAAATCAAACCCAGCAAAAAAATGATAAACACTGGAAAAACAATTTGTCTTCATTCAGATGATATTTCAACAAGTCATTTTTTATATATTATATGCGGATTCATCATTGTCCAATGAAACCGTATTTCTGAAATTCCTCAAAGTTTTTATGAAATGGGAAAAACAGCCTTGTTTTAAGCATTATGGCCATGCATTTGTTAAACAGATTAATGGGTCTTTACAGGCTTTTAGTAGCCAAAAGCATAGGTGGATTATTTTTAACCCATAAAGAAGCATTTAGACAAGTTTACCTGAAAATTTCACAATCGCAAAAAAAAGAAGATATATGATTATCACTGGAGGGCGAAAATATTCAATTCAATTCAATTCAATTCAATTTATTTTTGTATAGCGTCAAATCACAACAGAAGTTATCTCAAGACGTGAACGTATATATACGTATATATACGTATAAATATGGAGCCCCAAAACCGACAAAATGCAGTTGAAGGTTATCAGACAAGTCAAAAATACTTACTTAATAATTGAACTGTAATACAAAGCTTCTTTTGTCGATTTCCAATCAGTTGGTAAAATAAGTTTATCAAACTGTGTGGCTAGCTATAGCTTACCTGAAAACTCAGGTAGCTAAACACATGAACCTATTCAGCTAGCTACCTAGCTGAAGCTAACTGTGATCACATAGGTACAGTAAAGTGCAGGTAATTGTAGTCATCCCTGTACTGTACTGTGCTGCTGAAGCAACACTTTATAAAGAGACAAACTGAAACCAGAACTTTGCGATTCTGTTTCAGAAGTCCTAAACCTTAAAGGGTAACTTGAGCATTTTTCAACCCGGACACTATCTCCCCATGTTATTGTGTCTAAGTGACTAATGGGGACAACAAATCTTTTAGATAACATACACTTTCTGTACTCCAACACAACAAACTCTGACAACACCTGTGCCCCGTGGCACTCCTCTCTCCACTCTCACTCATGTTTCCACCGTTATCTTCTGGCAACAAGTCACATGACACAATGACAATGGAAAGGTAAGAAAAATGTTTTATTTCTCTGTAGGGTTTTTTCCATAATGTTGTCACTTATAAATAACAATCTGAGCCTGTCAGTGGCAAAAACAAGCACTTTTAGTGGACTTAAACGGACGGTACCAAGTTGCCCCAAATGATTACATTACAGCTCGTATAGCGGCTGCAGTGCTCTCCTTCAATACTGGACCGATTTGTGAAAGTGTAGTCCTCATTAGTCACTTAGACACAAAAACATGGGAAAATAGGGTCCAGGTTGAAAAATACTGAAGTAATCCTTTAAAGTGTAAATTCATCTCAGCAATATTTTCTCTTTTTTTACTGATTGGAGGTTAAAGGAAAAGTATAATTATACAGTATTTCTTTTTGAAGTCCATTTTGAATATGTAACTACACAAATAGTGTTGTTAAATTGATGTATTCAGTTATTATTTTGAGTGATCAGATAGCATTTTATTGCTTTTTGTCAGTTTCCGAAACATATGCACTATAGGATCTTTTAAATTTTAAAAGGACATATTTTTTTATATGTGTTTTTAGCCTAATTTGGCATCATATCTGTGAATTTGTCCGTCTTTAGTTTAGTTTAGTTTTTTGCCAAACAGCGACTGTTGAGTTTACCAGCAATTTAATAATGCAAGAAAAGTCATACTGTCTGCTTCCATCTGGGTCACCTTGCCATGGTAAAAAAAAGATGGTTGCATAATGGCATCCCCTTTACCTCATGTCTGAAGTTGGTATTGCTTACAGCCTTTTCAAACAAAAGTCTGATAGAGAGATAACCACACAATATTTTGTATTGACGTCAGTGGGCGGCAGAGGTTAACTACAGTGCAAAGCTGTAAACTGAAGATGGCTATCATCACAGACACACGACTATGAAGTAATTAATGTTCCCTTGAATTCAATTTAATTCAACATAATTTGTTCATTCCTTGTTGAACAGTTTAAGGCAAGTAACTCTACAAGGAAGAAACCACACAGAATAATATCATTACTAGACATTAAGACTAAACAAATTAAGGATGGTCAAGGTTAAGAACATCCATAATACAACACAGTCGTACTGTTCGCAGGCACTGGTACGAGCCATAAACACTGTAAAATGTCTGTCCCTGCTGTGTTTACTGCTGACAGGATTTATGGAGTCTGGTATAAAACCCAAACTATTTTTGTTTGTTTTACATGTGGGGCTTCTAAAGCCCCTTTTCATGAAGGAATCACCGCAAAACAAGACTCAAAGTGTGGTGAACTGAAATGACATGAAAAACAGAAACATCATTCACATATTTCAAAAGAAAGAAGGACAAATACAAGAAAATAATTTATCATAGAAGTAGACCAAACTAAAATTGGCAAAAACTGAACAGGATGTCAGTACTGAAAGAAAATATAAATTTAAATGACAAACAATGACGAAATCATTGTGAACTAGAAACAATTTTAGTTGAATAAACAATTTTAGTTAATATTGCTGTAGCCTAGTTATCTTACAATGAACCTCAGATAAGATGACTGTTGAAGTCTTTAATCGGGTCGGTGCAATAGTCAATACAATCTCTTGACCCAGTTATTGCTTCTAATTTTTTACCATAATTCTTACCATAAGAATTCAAATCACAGGACTAAGAATCCAAAACAATTACCCTGTTGTACCAATGTGTGTCAACGTTAACCACGCGCAAACCTTCTGCATCAAGATATTACGCAAAAGGCTGCCCCTGGCGTCAAAGCCTTTTTTAGATGTTTCCCTGGTTGCACTTCATTTTCCTGGTCCAAACAAAGATGGTCAGATTGCAACCAACTGAAGCGTGTAGAAGAACCTATGTTGACCTTCAGGTAAAACGCCCAGGCCCTGGGGCTTAGAGAGAGCGTCCGGAGGTTGCACTATGCACGGGCTCGCAGCAGGCACTGCGGAGAGGTAGAGCGAAATGCCTCTAAACGCCGCCGTTTAGGATGAAAGAGCCCGCAAACGTAATCTCCCGGAGGAGCATGCTGCAGGTTGGAAGGGCACCCTCTAGGGCACTGCATCACGTATTTCTCTACTGGAAGGACACCCTAGAGGGCACTTCATCACTCTTTCTCCATTTAAGGGAACCCTAGAAGACACTGCATCAAGATTTATCTGCCATAGGGGCATCCGAGAGGGCACTTTTGCAGCATTTCTTTCAAACAGGGGGTGCCAAGGGCGCCACGGGAGGTGGTTGCCCCCCTCCCTGAGTCCATCAGGTTCAATGAACCCTGATGGAAAATGGAAAAAAGTTATTTCAGCAATGTATGTACACTGGTGTTTTCCACACATGCTAGGGTTATAAAACCCTGGAGACGTCTTTAACATATTTCAATGATAGATATATGGGTAATCCTCAGGGTGGAGTCCTACATGCCCGGTAGGATTTAAGGAAACGTAAACACTGCAGGCGTGAAGCGGAGGGTCACTAAAAGCTTCAGAAAGCTCCTGTAGGCATGTGTGTGGGTGAAAGGTCGGGGGGGAAGATACCAACAGGGCTTAATGTTATTTACTTTCTCCTTCAAGTGGCCATTGTGTTCGCTTGCACCCATCACATGACACCTGGTCACAGTCTCCTCATCAGAGTTGTCCTCAGCCCTCCACTTCCACCATCACAAAGACACACACACACACACACACACATAATCATGCACTCAGACTCACACAATGGCCCGCTTGTTATCCCCACCGAGTGTACAGGAAGCCTCCCCTCCTGAGTTGAGTTGACTGAAGAGGGCCCAAATCATGATGTTGGCATGGTCCATCATGTGCCCTTTGCTGACCTCCAAATCCTCATCAATACAGGCCATTGAAACAGCGCTAATTTCCTCTAATTAACTGACATCACCTCTCATCCCGCTGCCATTATCTATGTAGTCAACATTGACAGTCAACACTGAAACAGAGGATACGGTCATACTCAATCAGTCACTTCTGCAGCGCTTATTTGTGTAAAATTCTGTATTATTAGTGATTAATATGTAGTTAACCGAAACAGTTGTTGCCATAACAAGACAATAGCTGTCGCTATGTTTTTCACAGAGCTTGTAATCAGTAACGTACTATAAAAACGCATGATGATACTGTTGACCTGGCGCTCACTTTTGACATTTCCAGATATTGTTTTTTTCATACTTAATTTCTAATTCTATTTGGAGTAAACTTGTCACTGTCTCCAGGTTTTATAGAGTTCAGATGCATGTTTGTACAACATGAGGAAATGAAGTGAACTGAAGTTGAGTATTCGACAGTGGAGACACTGAGTCTGACAGTTTGATGACATTTTACTTTTGTTGTTTCAGAAAAGCCGCGCCTTTTTGAAGTTAGTTCTGCTGATGACACGCTCACACATTGTTTAACAAGATCATCTCTTAAAGTTGACACATTAATGTGTGTAATTAATGTCGCACTACAAACATTCTTTGGCTCATGAGGACCACAGAAAAACCCTGTGTGAAGTAGGCATTTGAAATATGACAAAGGACACATTTTAAGCCTGCTGCTCCTCCTCTTCCGTCCCTGATGATGGTGATGATGGTACACGCTGTTTTTCGGAGTCCTCCAGTGGAGGAAAGAGAAATATGAAGCAGATGTCCAGCTGGGTTTGCGAGCACAGCCAGAACCCCAGCACAGCGTCCATGTTGAGAAGCTGGAACATAAATTCTGACGGGATGTTGAATACTGGCAGCCAAGGTTAAAGATTTCGTAACAGTTTCTTTTTTACTGGCGTTGTCCCATCAGGTTGCTTTGAGAATTGACATGACCGGAAGCTTCACATTTCACAAGCTCAGAGCCTGAACCCCAGAGCCTGTTAAAAATCTGTTTGTGCAAATATGTTGTTCTTGCCTGGTGGTGCCTCATTCTAAAAGATGGACCTGGACCTCCATCCTCCAAGAGATTTAGCCTCTCTATCAATTTTACTCAGTCCAAAGGAGCTTATTGGGATGGGAAACATATGTTTACATTATCAAGCAACTGTGAACTCTCTCTAGGTTCCATGGTGGAGAGGAAGTCGTGTTGCTCAACCTCTATCTGTTTAGCGATGCCGGGAAGCTGCTTGACATCCTCCTGGATCCATCTTCGTAAAGCCCCCTGAGGCAAATTTGTGATTTGTGATTTTGGACTATACAAATAAAATTGACATGACTTGACTTGACTTCCTCCTCTCCTTTCCTTCCTTTAACCTTTTGCAACTTTCGTAATAATTTATTGGGAGTAACAACAGGCAACAGAAACATACAAATAGAGCACAAATGTAAATGAATGTCCCTTCATATTTTGGTATTTTTCCCCCAAAGCCCCCTCCCACCCAACTCTCACCCTTTGCCAATGCAAAAAGGATAAAGACAAAAAAAAAAAAAAAGTTTAATTAAATTTGAAAAAAGAAGAAAATAAGATGAAAAATTAAATAAAAAATAAAGTACACATTGACAGTAATGATAATTATTGGATGAATCCCAAACTACAGATAAAATAGGCTGATAAACGGTACCATGTACAAATGGACAATTTAACTGTTGGTGGTCATTTCAGTTTACATAAATCAAACTTTTATAATGTCATACAATTTAGCTGATGGGGAGAAATACATTTCATATGCCATAAGTCTATTAGTCTGCCCAAGTACACTACGTCCAAATGAAATTAAAACATATACTGCAAAAAATACAAAACACAAGTGGTCTTAATCATACGGAAGCATGGTCAGTCGGTCAAAATCGGTCAGCCCTTCCTCTAACCTAATTGTTTGTAGTATAAAAGAATCAGTCACTGTGAAAGGTCTTTGCCGTACATGTACCATGTATACTTATTTGACCGATAAGACAACTGGCAGCTTTGTGTACCCAATTACGCCGTCTGCCAGCCAGTAATAGGACACATGAGGCGGACGGTGAGCCCCACAGTTGCATAAATGACCCAGAGAAATGACCCATGCGTACACAAACACACTGCAAACACACTAGAAGCCTCAGTACACAAACAGCACTTACGTGAGGGGGTCAGGGGTGGCCACACACACACATTTACACGCACTATGGCGACCTTTCAACTGGAGGACGGACGACTTGAACGCATCTTTGTGTGCAAGAATCTGCTGAAAATGTCCTTGAGCAAGACATCTGTCGTCCACTAGCCGATGTGTGCGTCTTTGATAACCGAGCCCATGCTCTGACCTTCCTACAGAGGGGGCATACATAGGTAGGTCAAAAAAATAAAAATAAAACAGTGTTTCCCACACACAAGCTGCTTAAAAGGAAATTCCAATATTATATATTATATATATATAATTACTTCATTTCACTTTGTAATATAATTTAAGCTATGCACATATTTAATGGCTTCGGGCGGGATGTGAAAATAGTGTACTATTGGGGTGGTTTCCACCAACATTAAGTTAGAATATATTCCAATAAATTGACCTTTCATCGCTTCTGAGGAGATGATTGAGTTTGACAGGACTCTGTGTTGAATAGGCTCAGTTTGGCATGCAATGACTGATATAGGACCAGAGTCAAAACCAAAATCATATGGAAGTTTATGACAAGTTGTAAGTTGAAACTCTTTTCCCCTATTCCAATTCTTATCCTGTCAACGCTTTGTAATAAAAGACCTGTAAACGCTTACATCTGCTCACGAGAGTGAAAACTTTTAACATTGTCTAGAGACTTTTATTGTTTTTCATGACTTCAATTATACATTTTATTGTATCCGAGGTTTCGAGTTTTCCCAAAACAGAAGACCAGAGGCGATAGGATTATTTGGGTTTGCGGTGGAGATGGTTTTGCTAAATGGGTGTTACTGTAAAGGAGAGACTAATAAAGACTACGGAGTCTTTATTTCTTCAACTTCCTTAACTTTGTCTTCACTATCAACAATCTCCACTGGCGTGAGAAACTTTTAGGAGAAAACACAATCAGCCAATCCCCAAGCTGTGTCTCCGTGGCTCGGTCAACTACGGTGTAGCCTACAGCGTAGCTTTGGAGCCTATATGCACATATAGCCACTGTAGGTACGCCGTGACCCATTAATGCAGAAATACTAACGTGTCATCATGCAAACATTGCACTCTCCACCTCCGTTGTGGAGATTAAGGAAACACAACCCTGGTGATGCACATTGGGGAAAGCTGCAAAATCCTCCTAAATCTCTCCAAACCACTTAAAACACTTAAGAGTCCAGACGAAAGCAAACACTAAGAGTCGCTCCCTGGATTTGCTATTGCAGCAGTTACTGAAGATTTGGAACCAAATCAATTAGAAGAGGAAAGAAGAAGAACTGCACCGTCCCAGAAATTAACAAACATAAAAGACAGAGGTAATGCTGCATTCAGATGGAATCAGACATACGGCAGACGGCAGGCGGACAACACGACACGGGAAAAACACACAAATAGTCAGATGGAATGAAGATGAAAAAGGCATGATTATATGTTGCTATGGTGATGTCGTATTGTTTGCAAATAATTATTATTTTATTTTCTGTTATTTTTCTAGTAATGCATGTAGCTATAAAATGCATTTTTCTTTCTTAATATTCTATCGCATACTTTAAAAACGTTCTCCTTGTGTGAGGGAGCTACGTAATACCCAGTTGTAAACTCTGTCACGGATGACGGAAAAAAAGTTAAACTATCTTAACTTTGGACGGCAATGGCGTCTACCGTTGCCAGTATTTTCTGACAGCCTCACCTAATTTTAACTGTCCTGCTCTCATCCACTAATATGATATCCGGTTTACCACCGTCTGCATGATTCCACGTGAATGCAGCTTAAGATGGACCTAACAGTCGTCTGTCCATACAGTAAGCAACAGCAAAAAACACCCAGTTATGTACTAACTGTTTATCTCTGTTGAAGTGGAGTCATGCTACATACGTTTGAAACAATATGTAAGTAATGTTTGTTAATGCTGCAGATTGTCACGACCTGGTTCTCAGGCCATGACAAAAGAAGGGAAACCGCACGGCTGTACTGGGAAGGTCAGATAGTCATATAAATTACAACAATATACATTAACTACTGTATATGTATGAAACAGTCATTAGGTCAGTAGTGTTAGTTAGTGGATGTGTGAAAGTGTAGTCTTGTATGGTATAAGATAAAGATTAGTGTAACTAAATCAAACCAAACAAAAGAAAACAACTGCGAAAGGGAGAGCCAACAATGGAGCGAGAGAGGGAAGAAATGGGGACAGCTGATATATGAATGCTTCCTGGATGGACTGGCCAGATGCACCCACTGGCCAGATGAACCCAGTTGCACTAATACGATCTCCGCCTAGCAGGAAGGAGACACAAAGCACAAGCAGCAGCCCCAGGGAAAGACACAAACCTACAGGCCATGGAGGAGGAGAGAAGCTTTGGATGTAAAAATGTAGGTTGTTTGGAAAGTTTCAGGAGGCCGATGCTGAATGCTTGCTGGAGTTTCCCAAATCTCTACAACGGTGTGCAAAGTATTATGACCCAGGTTGGAAAAAAAATACAGATACACAGTTACGGCTCATAATATCAGTGTTTGGGATGTATACTGTAGGTCAATTGGGTAAAATAAATAATTTATTTTCAGCAGGGTTTGATTATAAAAAACAGATTGAACATGAAAACCCTGAAAAAACAGAGTGAATGGGTTTGACAGAAAAAGCCCAACTGGCAAACGCAGAGTGTCGTTCTGCCTCATCACGTTATTTCCTCAGAAAACCGAGTGAAGACAGACAGAAGTGAGAGGGAGACCGACTACAGGCTGCAGGCTACAGTACATAATAGATCCAAACCAGTGAACTCATGATGCAGGTTTCTTGGTTACGCTGGAAGCAGAATAGCAATATGGAAAGCACATGAGGACATTTTGTCAGCTGTGGATCAGCATGAAATCTTTGGTCGAGGGAAATACAGCAGACACTAAAACAGACAGAAATGCTTACAGCACCTGCACCATGGCGTGCTGGATGACATGGCAACGTCTGTTTTTCTGTTTCACTTTGGAGTCTTATCCATTTCCAATCTGTCAGTCTGTCTTTCTTTCTCCATCTATCTCTGTCTTGCCTTTTCAGATTCTTACTCCCTCTTTGTCAGCAACCGTTGACCTTTGACTTTTAGGGTAAGTGCTGAAGAATGAACAGATTAACCGACGGACAATGATATCTTTGTGTCGACCGAAAGAATACACAGCATATACGAGATGACTGAAAACTATTAAAATGTGTATATGCAACACCAAATTTATAGCAAGCTGAATGTACTGTATGGAAAAAAATAAATCATTTCATTTTAGTGTTTCCTAACTGTGAACTACTAAACAACAAAACACCTTCCAGCCCTTGAATTTATCTCCCTCCGTCCTGCAGCTGTCTCTGTGTATCAGCAGTTTCCTGCACAGGGGAATAGAGGAAGTACCCACCCATCCTGACTCTGACACTAGCTGTTTTTGACTTTCATATTGTTGCTAAACAGGAAAAAAAAGAAAAAACCTTCACCCTGACGCTAACATTGTGCTGCTTGCAAACGTCACTCGGCCAATAATAAACCAGATGTGTGCAGCAGGTCTCCCAGTTGTTGATGTCAGCCAGGAGTCATTGTTCCTGTTCCCAGGGGGGAACCGGGCAGGGCGGCTGGGAATTGGTACAGTGCGAAGGGGGATAAGAAGTGTGTGTGTTTGTGTGTCTGGCGTTCATATGCTGGAAGGATAAGGGTCTTTGGGGTTATCAGGGGAAAACCTGTCAAACATCACCTCCCCAAAAAAGAAAAATCTTTTGCCCCCTACAACATCCATCAAACTTGAAAAGGTTTAACTGAGTGTGGGAAGTGTGATGCTATACTGCGTGTGTGTCTTGGTATCCTCACGGTTCCACTACTTTCATACTTCCATGTACAAAGAGGCCCTCTTGATATGTTGGTAACAACAAGGGCCCCTCGTTGGTATGACCTAAATATGCTCTACATTATGCTTTACGCTGCAGGAGGAAGAGGGTATATTTAGATATGTCTATGTAGGGATTGTTTACCACAACTATATGTGAACTGCACGCTTCAGAATATTTGACGAGACTGTCTTTGACATGTTGTTCTCTTTGGTGGTCTTTGTGACCACTCCCATTGGGAGTGAAAGTCACAATGGGTTTTCTTTTTTTCAGCACCGTCTTTCATAAATAATATCAGCAAAACTGACACATTCCAGCAGATACACACACACACACACACACAGCTATACATTAAAGGTGCAACGTGTACGATCTGGCCTCAATTTTAGTTTAAAACATTGAAACAGGACTTGATCAAAACCGAATATATGGCTGGACCGTGTGTGGCCAGTCTGTGAATTTATGGCTAAATTGTTATACAAATAGTCAGTGGTCATATCTATAATGTTAATCCAGCGGTACAGGTCCATCAGGTCCGGCGAGGACACTAGGGGACGCGTTGCTCCACTCAACTGTCTGTTCAAGCGGTGACGTACCCTATCGTGGAATGCATGTGATTGGTCCCTGGTTTTCTGCCGGCCATTTCAAACAAGAAACAACCTGCTTGTTATCTTTCTGTTATTCCGTCTAAACAATCCACCAAAATCTAGTTCTGAAACATTTTAAGCGCGAAATAGGCGATGCCACTGCTGAATCTCGTTTCATTTTAGAACTAAATCGCCTAGTTTGACAGCTTGGTCCAAGTTTCGGACGCAGCTCATTTGCCTAAAGGATTGTTCACTGCCATTTAATTTTGAAAGAGCAACGGCCAATGAGGAAACTCCAACACTTACATTATCAAAAGAGTGTGAAGAAGTAACAGTTTTGACGTTATGCCAAACACGTCAATGTATTGTGCTGCAGAGATATCTACTGCCAACCAGCAAGGTGCGGCCCGTATACATTCTTGTAATACCACTTGTTCCTCGAGAGGCGATAGTGAGTCACTGTAGCGCTAGTCTGCCCCAAAGCATGGTCAATAATACATCCATGGTCCGTGTGCATTTCGATAGTTTGTTTATTGGATTAAATCCAAAGTGGCACAAACGAGAAAACGACTCTCACCCTTGCCTCGTCCTCCCCGCCGCCGGGAGGCTGCTTCGCAAGGAGTAGAGCGTGCGGTACCTCCAGGAGACGGACCCCCGATTACCAGTTAGCTTGAATTCATCCAGCACCGGGGTTTGATCCAAGGGGAATGCCCCAACTCCCCACCAGATCAGCAAACTTTCTGTTGCTGCCGTTACACAGGTTAGCCCCAGCGCTCCACCAGCCCGCGACTCGCTGGGGTTTGTGCTGGCTGAATTTGAGTTGCTGCAACCGTTGACTGAGCGTCCATCTCCCATAGCTGCCGAATGCCAATCGCCGTGGTGGTCTCCTGGCCGCGGGGAGGATGAGATAAAGGTGCGGGTCATTTTCTTGTTTCTGCCACTTTGGATTTAATCCAATAAACAAAACGTGTTTTCCATTAAAGCACCTCTAATGTATTGCAGACCGAGCCACAGGACAGATCGCTACCTTATGTCGCTTTCTTACATACCAACTGGAGGATAATCTCCAACATCATTCACTTATCCTAAATTGTAGTTTTCTGGTAAGCACCTCATCATTCAAGTGCAATGTAAGTACAACATATTCATTACAAACTGTTTAGATCATATCATTAAGAAAAAATTCATCTTAATAATTCTTAATATTACATGCACTGGACACTGGGAAAAAAACAACCCTGAACCCACACAGAATTGGGTGCTTCCATGCGTACACCAAAGGATAAAATGTCAACAGTCCCTTGTTGGCACCGACCCAAGCAGTTCTCACACATCCTAAACTCCATGCAAAGGTTTCCTCTGCAATGCTCCCCACTGTTTTCTGCCTGCTGCCATTAAACTCTCGAATAGCAGGCAGGAAAACTGGAAAAATGATTAGAGTGTTAACAGTGTTTTCTTAGGAAGGTTTATGATATCTCAACTCATCCTCTAATCCTGTTGGTCCTTTGCCTTTATTTTCAGCTTTATTTTTTACGTCCAAAGATCAACTGCAAATCCAGCAATGGAATGACAGGCCCACCCATCTCTCCGTTTATTCATTTTCTGTAGGGGTTTAGGGCTGGACCCCATCCCAGAATGGTTGTTACATATTGTAATACTTGTTCTATGATGACAGGAGAGCTCTGTGTCTCTGTGCGATCACCCACAACACTGAAACAATATAGCGTTAAGCTATGGGTGAGATGTCACTCTCCACCTAACCCAGCTGCAAAGCAGATGAAGGGAAGTCAATAATCCTGCAAGACAGAAGACTAACTAATATCATCTGCTTGGTTTCACACCAAACGTGCATAGTCATGACCGGGGCTTGCCCATCTGGGCAACTGGCACGTTAGGCATGTTAGGTGCCTTATTTACACGGGAGAAGTTTGCCTTCAGGGCTTTCTGTCAGAAATCCCTGAAAGCCAACTTCTCCCGTGTGCAGACTGCGTCGCCCACCGGCTGCTAACAGCTAACAGCTAATGTTAACTCGCTCTCCTTCTGCCGATTTCAACAAAGATTTGTGGCTCACAATGTAGCTTCACGCTGTGGGTGCATTCGTAAATAGTCACTCTGAGTGCCAGAGCGCACTCTGTCACAAACAGGACCGTACGTAAATTCAGAGCGCTGTTAGAATGTACCGTTACCGTTCAGTTATTCAGAGCACCTCAATCTCAGAGCAGCGGAGTGTACTCTGGGCACTTGAACAAAAGCATTAATGCCGATCTCCCGATCACAGTTTTTTTACTGAATATCGAGGCATCCCTTATAAAGATCACATTTATTTTTCACTCGCCCGATCACAGAGTTTACTTGCCCCTGGCAAGCCGGCAAGCATTAATGTCGAGCCCTGAAGACAGATCCCTCTTTAGTAGAATGGGAGCACACAGAAAATTGAGTGACTCCTCTTTCCTTTTGGCATTTTCAAAGTGAAATCATGTGGCACATTCACCATTGGCAGTCTACACCACTGTATCAATGATCCCACATGCACCAACCTGTTTCTCTCAGGATTTAATCATTTGAGAGGCTTTTCTCCACTGGGTACCAAGCCCATCATGTCATGGTAGTGGGAAAATGCTTCCCAATATTGGGTGACTGATGAGTCCATGTATACCATAGCAGTTTTAGACCATGGTTGAGGAGAGGAAAGGAGCACGTACAGTATAGTTTCGACACCAGCCCACATGCTGCTCAGGAATGGAATTTAGACCACCCTGAGAAAATGGGCCGACAGAGGCTTTCAACTAGCTTTTAACCAGTGATGGTTGAATGGTTTGTTGATAAGCAACCATGGTCCAGTTGTTTGTATCTCATCCGTGGCTTGGAAGGTCTACAGGATTAACAGTACTCATTTCCAGTAGCCTGAATGTGGCAATGGTACTGTGGAGTCCAAACTCCACCTTTTTGACCTCATGACGCAAATCCCCTTCCAATTCCATCAAGCCAAAACAGGAGTGGTTTTCCTCCACAGACATGATCCTTCTGCCAGGACTTTATAGGCATTGAAAACCTGGCACAGTCCTGCTGTATCCCCAAACCTTTTCTTCAACTCAACTGTGAAGATGATAATGATTATGTAGTCTATGCCATAGCAAAAGAGATGCATTTCATAGCATTGAAGAGATCATGTTTGTGTGCCTTGTCCACACATTTTGAAAAGGTGCGGGGGGTAAGGATATAGCTGAAACATTTGTAATAACATCGTATTTATAGGCTACTGGCTGTCAAAGGGAGTTTCCAATGTCTGGAACATGGAAGTAAGTACCTTTCCAGATCTATGATCGTAATAAAATCACACCAGTTGGACCAGTTTCAACATTTCTCGCAGCTAAAAGCGTGCAAAATAGTCTATGCACAATTTGTACATTTCGTGAGAACGGATCCAGGAGAGTTTTCATGCCTCGGTTTTATTGGCCACTTGAAAGGAACCAGGATATGGGGCATTGTGGTGGCCTCGTGGTTAAGACATGAACCGTATACTGCGATCGCAATGTCCCTGGTTTGATTCACAGCCAGGGACTTTGGTTGTTGTTGCCCCTCTTTTTTACTGTCTAACGCACATTTAATGACCTGATAACAGTCGAATCGTGTGACCTTAGAATAAGGGTAAAAAGAAAATACACAGTATACAGACCTGTGTTCCCATCCTTCAGAAGAAATACAGAAATAACATATTTTTGTAATAACTCTTAGGAGGGGGCATCCACTTCCTCTTGAGACATCACAAGTGCCTCCCTACTGTAACTTGGGGGAGATACTCAACGTTTTATATGATATATGAGTATATAGTCCAGCCACAGCATTCTTTCCATTGAAGGAAAGATGTTCCAACATTAGGGAGGGCAGTGCATCAATCATTATTAGAGCGGAACATTATCTTCACAGCCATGCGGTATGAAATGTCCAGAGGGATCAGAAGTAACGATGCTACACCTCACAGCAGATCAACGATTGAGGAAACCCTTGGAAAAATACCCATTGTTGCGAAGATCGGCCAGGGCAGGAAGCTATCAGTGCACAATGTCGTCATTGTCGGGGGATTGATTTGATGGTGGCACCGAGCCCAAACAGGAACTTGGCCAGGCTGTTGTCATGATTGTAAACCATCCAAGAAACTGTGGATGAGGTGTTCAAGGTTGACGCAGCCCTTTCACTAAGACGGAATGGGTTCATCTTGATTTGCTGAGCACATTCTTTTCCGAAATTTCAGGCCCTGTCCAAACGTATACAGATATTTTTAAAAACAGATTTTTTCATCTACATTTTGGCCTCTCGTCCACACGCAAACTTTTGGGCCACAAAAACAGATATTTTTGAAAATGCCTGCTAAGGTGCAGATTTTTAAAATCTCTGGTTACTTTGTATCTGTGCGGATCTCAGCATTTCGCGCATGCCCATTGTTGCTTTGTGTAATGGGCATGCGCCAGAAACAACAACAAAGATGATGGACTACCGTTTTTTTTACGTTTTGTTAGCACTGCTCTAACTACTTAGTAACGTTACTTTATATTTTAAAAATGTTACAGTCACAGGAGGCCAAAGCAGGGAACACATTCGAATGGTGATTGAATGTGCTTGTGCGATTGAAGGCGAGGTTTGGAGTACTCAGAAGGGCTATGGACATAAACCTGAATGACCTCCCTTTATTATCTTTATTTATCATGTAAAGAGACAGTTGATGACAGCAGAGTGTTGACAGTCATGCAGTTCGACCAGGAATCCCAGCCCCCCCCACCTACAATGACTGTTATTCAACTGACTGTAATGAAGCCGAAGGAAAGGGAGTGAGAAGGGTGGTAACAAAATTACTTGACCCTTAACTTGTGATCTCACTTGTGGTGACATGTAAATATTATGGCGAGCATTTGGAGTCGTTTTTGTGTTCGAGTGTGGACGGAGATATTTTGTAAAACGAAGGTTGTGTGGACAGATTTTTTTGTTTGGGGAAAATATCTATTTTTTTAAATATCTGTGTAGACAGGAACTAAGCGCTCAAATATGCGAGGGTGAGTTTAAGGACACTGTGTGAGCTGCATATTTGGAGCGGTCATGTTCGGCTTTGAGAATGACGCACAGAATCACACTCAAACATAAACCTGGTACACACATTACTGGCTTCAAGGATTTGGTCCAACGGGACATCAGATGCACAGTGAGAGCATCCAGACAGCTGCAAGGATGGAACATTGTACTGTATGTGTTTGTGTATGTATGTGTGCGTGTGTGTGTGTGTGTGTGTGTGTGTGTGTGTGTATGTGTGTATGTGAGTCACGGGACAGATCAAGCAGATTTTTTTAATTTAGGAATCTTTTTGTTGAATTTCAACATAACAACAAATGCATTTACTCGTCACAGCACAAATCACAACAAACAACATCACAGTCCGACAAAATACACTAAGCCCGATGTACAAACTGATGTACATACACGTACAAGAACAAAGTAATAACACACACAAAAAAGACTCTTTGAGGGTGGTGATGGAGGGTCATGGAACCTTTTCCTAATGTTTGGATACAAGATTTTGTTCAAAGTAGGAAAAAGAAAAAGCATCCAAACTTTAAAAAAATGTCTTCACTGAGCCCCGTCAGTGATATGGCAGATTTCCAGTGCATTAACACCAACTGTTGTGCTGATAATGGCAGAAAAGTTATTCCTAATTTTTCTAGCATTTTCCAACAAATGTCCCTAACCATGTCAATTTCTGCTCCAGTCTTTTCAAAATAAAACTACTTCGGTTTAGGAAAAGATCGACTTGGTTAGGTTTAGGCAACAAAACTACTTAGTTAGGTTTAGGAAAAGATCGCGGTTTGGGTTAAAATAACACCGGAAGTGGCGTAACTTAAGTACAGAAGTTATGTGACAAATAAATGAACGTTGACTTTTGGTTTCACATAGGTTATGAACAGTGGTTTCCTGGGCAAAAGTTTAGTCTTTTTTTATCTTCCACCCCGACCTCCTCCCCATGCGGCGTTTTTTTCGCTCTTTATACTTCGTGGTCCACAATTACGTGGATTGCACATAAATTAATTTCGTGGGATATACATGTTTATGAATTACAGTGCATTTATTTTTCATATAGCTACGAATGCTGTATGAGAACAGCCTGACCTGTAAGTGCAACTGTTCCAGGAGATACTCCAAATAATACAATTCCTGGGTCTGGTTGGGACTTCTTACTAGGTTACAGATATTAGAACATGTTTCGAAGATGGCCAACCAGAATGGTACAAGATTTGGGCAGCTCCAAAACACATGGTACAGAGTGGTTTCATCCTGATGACAGCTGTAGCAGGTCTTATCTAATCCTGGGAACATCTTTGCTAGTCTGCTTCTGCTTATGTAGTCTATGTATTACCTTAAACTGTGATAAACCATGTCTAATGCATACGGATGTAGAATGAACTCTTGAAACTCCAGACTGTCATACTCCATCAGAAATGTCAGTCCCAAAGTCTTTAGCCCACTGCTCTCTGAGGTGATTCAAAGGCGGGGAGAACATTTCTTGGGTTGAACTGTATAGTTTGGATATCAGGCCTCGCTGCAAAGGGTCCCAGTCTAGAAATTCCTCTATCCAACCTTGTATTGGTGGAGATGGGAAGGGAACAAAAAGCTTCTTAACAAAAATCACATGCCTGGAGATATTTGAAGAAATGGGTGTGTAGAATGTCATACTGTTTTGTCATTTTTCAAAAGGGATGGAATTATTGTCTCGATAGAGATCTCTTACACATCTTAATCCCTTCCTGGACCACAGCTGGAAGGTGGAGTCTCGGAGAGATGGAGGGAATAAGGCATTGGCTGTAATAGTAGAGGCGGCGCCTGTTTATACTTGTAGTGAGACATTAACTAAGACCATATTTTCAATGTGTTAATCACAATGAGGTTGGTCTGGTTTTGTCAGGTTCTTGCCGAGAGGTAATGGTGCGCAGAGCGTAGATGCTAAAGACAGCTTGCTCCATCTCAACGCATACTGGTTTATTACTGTAGTGAAATTGGTATACCCAATAAACCATCTTGTGAATATTGGAAGCCCAATAGTAGTGTAAAAAAGTCTGGCAATGCCAAGCCCCCATCTGCCTTCCGTCTCTCCAGATATAATACCCTAATCCTTGGGATGGATGCAGTCCAGATAAAAGATTAAATGTATTTGTCAAGTTCTTTAAAAAAAGATTTTGTGATAAAAGCAGGTATTGTTTGAAAGGATAAGAAAAACTGTGTTCAGACTTTACAAAATGTTCCTCTTCATTAAGCTTTTTCTTTTTCTTGTATAGTCTTTTGTTGTGAAACTCAATTACTGACAAAGTAGGAGATTTAATTATCCTCTGTGTCTCGGTGTGTGTGTGTGTACTTGTACAGCTATCTTTGTGAGGACCAATTTGAGTTTTAGACCTTCGGAGTGAGGACATTTTTGGAAAGTGAGGACATTTGGGCCGATCCTCACCTACAGAGAGATCTCCAAAGGCTTTTTTGAGGGTTCAGACATGGTTTTAAGGTTCAGGTTAGAATTAGGTTTAGGTTAGAGTAAGAGTAAGGGTTGGGGTTAGGCATTTAGTTGTGATGGTTAAGGTTAGGGTAAGGGGCTAGGGAAGGCATTATGTCAATGAGTGTCCTCACAAAGAAACTAGACTTCTGCACCTCATCATGGCTCTGTTTCCAGGCTTTAGAAAATCTAGCCCGTGACGGGAGACTTTGGCCAATCACAGGTCATTTCAGAGAGAGAGAGCGTTCCTATTGGCTGTGCTCCGGTCATGTGACCGGTGCTTGGCGTTCCTTCATCAGATTTCACAATGGCGGCGGTGTCACAAACTTTCTCATTTTACAGACAAACCGTGCACTACAAGATGTTTCTGAAAACATTTGAGGCGGGGAATAGGCGTTAACGTAACATTATATTGATTCATAGTTGATCAGCGCTGCCTAGTTTGACCGTTTGGTCGGAGTTCGCGAGTGATTGACAGCCAGCTCTCATAGACAGCAGCTGGACAGCGGTCCTCAGATCAGGTCTTACTGCTTGACACCAGAAGACACAGAGGCACATGATTTTTTTCAGGTTACCTGTTTCATGTACTACTGTCAGGATATAGCGAACGTTTTATAACTTTTTTTAATCATATTTGCTCCAATCTCGCCTACTTTAGCTTTAAAGCACTTGCTAGGATGAATTTTTGAGTTTGACCCGACCCAAACGTCTCTTCATATATGCTACCATCATGCGCAGATTAAAACAAACATCCTCTCAAAGACAATTACAATGCTGTTACCACCTAACCAAGTTATTAGTTTCAGATATAGATTTACAGTCAACAGACACATTTCCTTACACTTGTCTTCAGAGTCAGTGGGAAACAATCACTGCTCGGGCCGCTCAGCCTCAGCTGATTCATGTCAAAGGTTATCTTTAAACCTTGAGTGCTTGATTTAGCATGAATCATTGCCTTACATCAGCAGACCCAAATGTGGCGTGTCTGTGATTTTTTGAATTTTCTCCCATAATCCATATCATTAGGCCTTTTAAAGGACTTCAGAATCTGATCTGCTGAGATTCATTCATAAAAACGTATTCATATATTGTTTTTGAAAGATTCAAGACAAAAGACCAAGACAAACAGTCTTGCTTGTATCTTGATGTCTTTCAACCTTCTCCAGCGGGTTTCAAAGGATTTTTAAGCCTCTTAAAAGTTCAGGGAACTTTTTTTAACGCATGGATGAGCATGTAATCCTTTATATGAAGAGAAAACATGAAAATTAGCAAAACTGGGTTACAGTTTTTTCACATGATAGTGGTCATATATCATTACCAGACAAAGACATAGCCTAATGTGATTTGAGAAGGCGTCATGTGACTGATGTACAAGGCTCTTTATTTTTCGTCATGTGTTATTTTTGTTTGACCCTACTGTAAATAAATCCTTATGTTTTAGACTCTGAGACACCCAGTTGTTAGAAGCTAATGTTGTGTGACTGTATATGGTGCAAACCCACAGATATTTACTTTCAAATTCTTTTCAAGACCCCAAATTGCGCAAAGATGCCTCAGGAATATCTCAGGATGAAGTTGCGGAAAGATTATTTATAAAATCATGCACAAAACATGAAGTATTTGCATTTGATGTGATAGTTCTGCTATCGTGATACAGTGTAGGCTTTTTCTTTTTAATTTAGAATTTGAGATTAAATGAAAAATGCATTTTTAACCCTTTTAGATCACTTCCCTTGTCATACTGTGCAACTATTAAACAATATATTTGAAAAGAATACATTAAATCAATTTCTTCTTATTTTTATATCAAAGTCCAATCATTGTTTCTTTCTGTAAAACAAATATGATGTGTGCTTACGTAAGCTAGTGCCGACCAATTTCAACCAATAATATCATGACATCCATTCTTCAATCAATTTGCACATCAGAGCATAAATAACTCTAATGGGTAAATCACAGAGGAACAAATGAACTGACAGAAACGTTACGGTAATTTGAACTTTCCAAGAAAAGTTACAACAAACACTGAGGGCATTGAGGGAGAGGGAATGTTAGAAACAGAGACTCTTTATAAGTTCGAGGACGACATCTGTACGCCCCAGGATGGTGCAGAGAGAAGCACCCTGTCCTGGAAATGTTTATCAGCCTTCTCCCACTGGGCATGAGCCTGGAGATGGAGCCCTGCATCGCTCTTTAGCTCAACTCAAAGACATAAAGTGGGATCATCTCTCAGGCTTTCTCTCTCTCTCTCTCTCTCTCTCTCTCTGTCAGCCTTTGTTTCTTTAACTCTCACACATTTTGAGGTGAGAAAATGAATCTTGTTCATATTCAGAAGATATAACATATCAGGAAAATCCGTACATACTGTCCCCGACCAATTTGGTGCCCGAGGCAAGATTTTAGCTGGTGGCCCTTGCACCGCAGCCCACCAATCATTGTGTTCATACACTAAAACAGAAGCTTTATGTCTTTGAGATTAAAGGGGAACTACGCCCATTTTCAAAATTCATACATGTTATTCCTATGATCTAAGACAGTCCAAAAATATTAGTAAACATGGACAACTCTCTCTTAAATCCAAAAACTAGAGTGCTAAAACTCAAACTTGTGATGTCATAGGGTATAAAGTGTGGAGATGCTCCCATAGACGATGAATGGGAGAGATGTTCTGGATGACACTGAGAGCACCCAGGGGAATAATCTGAGTATATGGGAACATTTTCTGTTTCACAACTGACAACACTACAATAGAATAAGGCTAATTTGGGTATAAAAAAAATAAAACAAACATTCAGTGTCCACAAAATCAGTCTCTCATTCATTGTCTATGGAGCAGCTCCAGACTTTATAGCCTATGACATCACAAGTTTGAGACTTACTTCTCTGGTTTCTGGCTTTGAGAGGGAGTAGCTCATATTCACTTATATTGATTGAACTTTCCTAGGCTACGGAAATAAGATATTGGAATTCTTAATTCGGGTGATGTTCACCTTTAAGTTATCACACATAAAAGAAATAATTTTCTCAAAATTATGTAGGTTATTCCCCAATTACACAAACTCAATTTATTAGCTATTAGGGTGATTGGGGTGATGCTACGTAGTTATGTTTTTGTGTGCTTTCTTTTATAATATTTCGAAATGATAGTATTAAAATACCATCAGTAAAATAGTAAATGTAAAGCTGCATTCACACCAAACACAAAGTGAATTTTCGCCTTGTGGTACGAGAGTTTAACCGCCATCACTCGCACTAGACGTGCCAGAAAGGAAAAGAGGTTTACCTCCACGTAAATACCAACAACGTTTCATCTCATGGCCAAAATAACCACCATTACTGCTTTGTACATGTTGTGGTAGTCCCGTCGGAAAACCAAATCTGTCGTGTCTGGGTTCATAACATCATCCGGCGACACTCAGGTCAATTTCACTGAGCTGTATTCACTGTATCTAGCAAAACACACATCGCTAAAGCGGTATGAACCCAAAATTAACAGATTGTGCTGTGATTTAATTGCGATAAACAGATCAAAAGGATGCTAAATATAATACATAATGATGCAGATTTAACTGAATTCATGCTTTGTCAGGTCTGTGTCACGATTTGGAGAGCAGAACAAGCAGGAAGGACCCAAACGCAGACAACAGCAGGATGACTGCTGCAGTAAAAGATTTAATAAACAAAAGGTTTACAAAACAGAAAATCCACAATGCAGGCAGGTAACTGGCAAAAAAAAACAACTCTATGCATGACGAAAGACAAACCAACAAAGGAACTGAGGTGGTATAAATAGTATCTGACTAACCGGTGAGATAAGTGAGAACAGGTGAGGTGAATGCAGAACTAATTAGGGACAGGTGAAAGTGATCAGGGTGGGGTAGACAATCTCAAAGGCGGGAAAACACAAAAGCAGGAAGTTAAAGAAAACATGACACATGAGGAGGGAACCTACAAAATAAAACAGGAAACAAACTACAACCAAAACCCAAGACTATGACAGACAAACAAATGCTTGTTTTCTCTGAATGGAGTTTGGATCAATCAGTGCCAAGCTATGCAGCTGCTCCATCAACACTCAACATAACGTCATCTAGGCATAAATACGTCAGCAATGTTGTTGTTTATACCATCTGTGGTTTATACACATACGTTTATACACAGAGTTTTTCGTCCGGTCTCTGTACAAATATGATGTACTATCATAGCTCTGGGTGTCCACAGACAGCTACAATATTTTTTTCCTCCATTTCTGATTCAACAATGTCAGGACGTCAGTGACGACAGGAGGAGAATTTCAACGCTGATAGGCTTTTGCAACACAGCGTCATGCAAATTTCTCACTCAAGTAGAAATATTTTAACCGTATAATTTAATATAATTATTTAAAATTTAATTTTGTGTTGCGTCGCTGCGCACAACGCAATCTCACATCTGTTTGTGTCGCTGCATCTGTAATTGAGCCAAGTGAAAAGTGTGCTTCACGCTTGGTGTAAATGCCCCATTATAAATAGTATTAAAAAAACAATTCTACCATCATTTGGGGGCTCCGCTATTGATGGATGGCGCCCCTAACATTCGCCTATACTGCCTATGCTGCATTTGCCTGCACTGGCTCTGTTCCTGTGAAAGAGGATGAAGAGTGTTTACCGTAACTATCCGACTGTGTCTGTCTACCAAGGCCACGTATATACAGAGCAACAGGGACAACAGCACGTCCTCTTCCATCACACACACACACACACACACACGCACACACACGCACACACACGCACACGCACACACACACACACACACACACACACACACACACACACACACACACGCACACACACACACACACTGACACACACAGGTGCAGAGCAATGCAGTGTTGAGTTGGGGGGAACTAATGTGTGTAACCATCTGTATAATGGTTATAATGTCTGTAAATGATTTAATAATGTCAAACTGTGTTAATGACAGTAATGATGCACCAGGAATAGTCAACCTCCCAAAATAGAGCCTGGGATGGGTGTCATTAAACAGACTCCACAGAAAGGCCCTTTGTTTAGTATGTGTGTGTGTGTGTGTGCTGGTTTAATGGCATTGGTGTTGGTGGTGTGAGGGGTGTGAGGTTTTAAGAGCTTGTTCCTGTTTTTGGCATGTCACATGCACCGAGAAATGAAATCTGAAAATGAACGTGCAGAACATCATGCACACACAATTTCTGCAGTGTTTGTGTGACGATGAGTGTGTTGCAACTTTTCAATACTCTGAACATTGCAGAAAATTTAAGAGTTGCAACAACATCAAAGATGAAAATGACAAACCGGCCATCAAAAGTTGCAACACACTATGACACACTGATCATAGTGGGGACATTTTTACAAAGTTAAAATTGCTAATTTTTAAGAACAGTCAGGGCAGGCTTTAGAGGCTGGTGCCCTAAATAAATAAATAAATAAATGCTGGTAAGCGCCCTTCCTCATTTTCTGCCTTGAGGTAACAAATGAACAAATAAATAAGGAAATACACTTTTCACCCCTGTAGCTCTCTTTCCCACACTTTTTAAACGGCCCGGCTGCACTTATTTGCTAATAAAAGAATAAATTGTAGTGACACTGACTAAACAATTTTAAGTCAACAATATCAGGGACCAATTTTTTATTAATATTATAATAAATACAGTTATTTATTATAAAAAGGCTCTTTTTTTTATCTATTTTTGTCTTAAAACCATTGTGATGTCTGATGTGTGTTGCGGTTTATGGGGCTAGGGTTAAGGTTTGGGGGGGTTGAACCCTAAGCCTATGGCGGCAGTGGGGGGTCTCCAAATCTAAAGAACAGTCTCTCCTTTAAATGACGGATTCATCAACCTGAAATTGTTGTAGGTGATCTCAGTTTTGTCAAATACTTTACTGTTGGATCAGTGCATCAGTAATGTATCCGTCAACATGTTTTAAAAGTAAAACCTCTTTCACTAAGCTAGAACTATATAGTCAGACATGAAAAATGCAATCCCTTGAAACTTAGTGAAAACATATAGTAGCTATAAACTAGAAATCATTTTGGTAGATGCCTCAGGGAGGCAGATGTGGAGAGTGTATATTTTGTGATTTAAAGTAAGATCCTGCAGGCTGAACTATCCCCATGACAGCAGTCCACTACTGAAGATTTATTGCACGTCAGAGAAGACAACTCCTCTTTCATCTCCACTGTGTAGCCTTCACAGCACTATGTAGACCCTACACGCCATCGGCCCAATAACCAAAATAAGTCTTTAATTGTTTTTTATGTGTTGGAAACTGGTGAAGCGTTGCGCATTTCAAGTTTCAAGCTTCAAGTTTCAAGTTTATTTGTCATATGCATTTAAAAGTACAGTGTACAGTGAAGTGCAATGAAATGCATTTTACCCTGGCTCTCTCTCTCAGCCCTTAAAATCTATAAATAGTACAGTTGATAAATACTACAATAAATAAGACAACACCTGAGAATAAAATTATAAAACAACCTAAAACATCCATAAAACAATCCACAGCTCTGCATTCATTTAGTGCTACTTCTCAGTAGTCTGACCGCCTGTCTGAGGGTGAAAACTGTCTCTGAGGCGAGAGGTCCGAGCTTTAATGCTCTGTAGGTGTTTCCCTGAAGGGAGATAAGAGAAAAGACTATGCTGGATGACTTGTGTCCTGCATGATACAAAGTGCTTTCTTCATGCAGTGAATGGTGAAAATGTCCTGTAACTGTGGTTATGGTGATCCAATAATTTTAGATGCTGTTTTCACGGTCCTCATCAGGAGTTTGTGTTCATATGATGTAATGTTGCCAAACCATACCAGTATGCATCCAGTTAAGATGCTTTCTATTGTGGACCGGTAGAAGTTGATGAGGGTTTTTGTGGATATACCATGTTTCTTTAAACACCTCAAAAAATAAAGTCTCTGTTGTGCCCTTTGTATGACACAACTGATGTGCAGGGACCAGGAGAGGGAGTCAGAAATATGGATGCCTATAGGAACTTGAAGCTGTTTACAATTTCGACAGGAGTGTTATTTATATCAACAGGTGATTGAAGCGTTGCGCATTTTTAGGCCAAGTAAAGGTTAATTTGTGCATGTTACATGCACTGTTAAGAATTCCCCAGTAAAATAACAGTAAAGAACTGGCAGCAAGGTTGCCTTTATGTTACTGTAAAATTAACATTATTATAATGTCGCTGAAATTTACAGCTTTGTACTGTTAATGAAAAATACAGTTTGAACTGTTTTTTTTTTTTATTAATTTCAAAGTATTTTACAGTTAATTTACTGTTTAAAGATACATTATATAGCTGTTTTCCCACCTTTCTTTCACATTATCTTATTGATTTGTTTTAATGCAATTTTTTTACATACATTTTAATAAACATTATTTTTTGCCTGGATGAATAGACTTAGCAGGTTACAGACATAGGAATAGTCACACTAAATACAATTAAAGGCACTTGTTAGAAAAAAGGCTATAATAGACTTGGTGACACTTTTCCCAAAATGTCTGTCTCTAGCTGGCTACAAGCACAGAATGCAAACCAGAACAACATGTGAGTGAAGAACAATAAAGCTAATTCACTGATTTTACAATCATGTACAATGTGCAAGCCTCACATGAGCAGATCAGGTCCAAGAATTAAAAAAATACTGCATGAAACTGTTACTGATGATACTTTAGACAGTTGATCAGCAGTAAAGTGCTGTTTTTTTTAAGAATGCATTATAGTTCAGTTAAAAAACGGCCTATGAGCGTAATTTAACAGGTTTTCTTTTGTATTAACAGTAAAGCACTGTTTTTAGCAATAACAGGTTAATACTGTTGAAATCCTGCTGTAAATTAACAGCAATTGTTTACAGTGTGTAATATCTTTGCGTCTTGACAGCAGGGAGTGAAGGATGCTGGTATGTGTAACCTGATTGGCTGTCTCTGCAGTCTCCCAGCTCGTGGCTATAAAAGCCAGCAGCCGTCACTTGGTGAGTCAGAGCTCAGCCGGAGCGCGTCTGGACTCACTGGACACACCGTGAACTCTCACTGCTGGAACTCAAAGAAGAAATCACAATTATTCACTGAGCATCAGGCCAACTAGCGGAAACTCTGCTGGAATATTGATCATCGGAGAAACTTTTGCTCTTGTTCACTCCACAAACACCGGTCCGGTAAGTTTCACCTTGATTTAGACTAATCAAAGAGTTTAATTGTGCATGGTCAAAGGAGTGGTTTGACAGTGCATTTTGGCAGAAGTAGCCAAAGCCACATGACTGAATACTGCGCCTCTTTTCATGACTTCTGAACTGGACTGACTCAATGGAGAAAACTTTTATTTTGTAGGAAAAGGTGCATCTCTCTATATGTTTTTTTTTTGTATGTGTGGAGTCTGTCTTGAACTTAATTATAGGGCTGGTAATTTGTCTACGTGAACCATTTCACATTTTCATTAATGCAGAATCACAACTTTGCATGTCAAATAATCCTAGATTTCATTGTTTTGTTCACACACCCTAGAATTTAATCTGTAGCACAACAGTGCAGTGTCGTTAAGTTAAGTTAGTGACTTGATCATTTGTTAATGGTGAACAACAGGAATTCATGATACAGCCAGCATTAATGCATGCACTAAATCATCATGAGTCATGCATTAGTTACGCATTACCTAACTATATGATTTGTAGGGTACAAATCATATAGTAGGAAAAGGTGCATCTCTATATGTTTTTGTTTTGTTTTGTATGTGTGGAGTCTGTCTTGAACTTAATTATAGGGCTGGTAATTTGTCTTCCACTTCACATTTTCATTAACTGAAGAATCACAACTTTGCATATCATATAATCCATTTAGTCCTAATGGATCATCAATTAAGGGATGTTCATTTACATTTACTTCATTAATTATTCCAAAGACTTAACAGTGGATTTCAGACCAATGCATTTGCTCAACAGAACACCATTCTCATAGAAATATAAAGCTTTAAAAAAAAAATTAAAAAAAATCCAACTGGTCTTTTACATGTTGCTGCATGACCCAGTGGTATTTATATCACATTTACTAGTTTTTGTCTTTTAAAATTATTCTTATTTTGTTTGTTGTGGTTGAAAGAAGTGATGCACAAAAAATGCTTAATATTTCTACATTCACAAGCTTTGCAAGCGTTGATTGACAGCTGCTTTAGAGACTCATTGGCTCTGACTGGTTGTAAGTCAAATGTGCCATCTCAGTCAGGGAATATTGTAGTATACTACAATACAGTAGCAACAATCTGTGAAATGGATGGTGTATTTACATTTTAGCACTCTCGTGCCATTTTTAGGAAGAGAGGAATTTGCAAATGTGATCGCAAATGATTAATTTACCAAAGCAGAGATGTATATGAAGAAATGCTAAAATGGTTCCTTTCTCACAAAATGTTAATAACGCTATCAGGACAGAACATTTGCAAACCACACCCAGCTTTAACCTCTTCAAATGGTACAGCAACTTAACAGTATTCCTCTCCTCTTGGGTGCGGTGGAATCATATAACAAGTGGACGTAGTCACCGTGACGTCACCCATTGGTTTGTGGATTACAGTTTTGAAGCCTTGAGTTTGGCATTTTGGCTGTCGCCATCTTGTTTTTTTTTGCAACCAGAAGTGACACTAGAGAATGGAGCTAAGTACAACCAAAAGCTGAATAAGGCATTTTTAGGCGACCAAAATGTTATAATTAACTTTCATGAACTGAAAACACACTGTGAAAGGGTTAAAAGCTCAAAGACAAAAATGCGGACAACTTCCAGACCGGACAACGCCGTGGTAGCGACCTGTCAATCACAAGGTGGCCACGCCCTAAAGCATCCCCTGCTTTATGGTATATTTGACTCTAAACGGGACCATAATTTACTAAATGAACATCATGCTGTATTGAAGAAGACTTGAAACTAGCCATTGAGATCATAAACTCATGTTTACAATGTTTACTGAAGTAATAAATCAAGTGAGAAGTAGGCTCATTTTCTCATAGACTTCTATACAATCAGACTTCTTTTTGCAACCAGAGTCGTCGCCCCCTGGGTGGAATCTTGCAAATGCCATCAGGAGCACTGAAAGGAGGCAGAGGAACCTGATTTTTTCACAGACTATCTGTCTCATGTACTACTGTCAGGATATAATGACAGTTTGAGCAAATATGACAAAAAGTTGTTTTTATTAAAGTTACCAACTGTAGCTTTAAGCGTGAACAAATCACATAAAGTCATACAGTAGTTACTTGATCATTTGTTAATGGTGAACAACAGGAATTCATGATACACCCAGCATTAATTCATGCACTAAATCAGCATGAGTCATGCATTAGTTACGCAATGCCTAACTATATGATTTGTACCCTTATTATAAAGCGTTACCATTTCATTTTTACAGCTATTAAACTCAGACTTGAATGTTTTATAAGCCATGTAAAGCCGATGTTTTAGACTGAAGGGCCTCAAAGATGCTCTCATGCCATCATCAATCATGCAGTTATGCAGATGGACATAGAAGGCCTGCTTTGTTGCAGCTCGTATCAATCACAGTGCTGATGGATCCACACCAGTCCCATTTCATGACCTGCAGCTTAGTGCAGCACATGTATTGGCCTTATGCAGCGTGATGGATGGACGTGATAGATGGACTTGATGGATATTATGTTGTTGCCCTCACAACAACATAATACTGATTAATTTTACACTAAAGATTTGACAGGTAATTAATTCTTGATTCGTCCCGCTGTGTAGAGTTTTATCACTGCAGCTGAGCTCTTCCAACCCCTTTGCAATTAATGATTGCTGTATGGTTTTGGGATCTGTCCAGTCAGTCATAGGCGAGGTGTTACTTGAATTATTTCCGTTGCAATTATCTCTAACATTCGTTGTTTTCTGTTGCTTGCTTGGTATTGTATTCCTCCAAAAGTATAATCTCCTCCTCTGGCCAATTTAGTTTTCCTGCCTTAACTAAGAAAAACTTTTAAGGGATTCTGTACAACATCGTTAAGTAAGTCCCTCACTCAAGCATAAATTAAACCTTAAGTGTCATACTTAAGGAGAAAGTTTAAGGTGTTTTGTGTAGCCGGCCTCAGAGGCAACTGGCAGAAAAGCGATATTTTACACGTTCAAAACAAATCAAAAATGAGTCTATAAACATTTAACAGACACAACCGTGTAATTAAGTTCAGTGGAGCTGAAACCCAGCTGGTGTTTTTCATTTTGAGTCATCCGCTCCCATCTTCATAAACATTGTGACTGCATGTGCATCGGTGTTTGCACTTTTACTCACGTGCAGCATTCCTGTTTTGACCATAAGGTGTTCCTGTTATTCCAATCTGGTGATGGGGGGGACAAAATAACAGGAACACCTTGCAATGTCAATACATTACAACACCAAACACTACAAGCTCCAAAGTTACCACAGGGTTGAATCAACACAGGACAGGAGTATATTGCATCAGTGTCCTGGATTAGTTATTATATTCCCATTCATGAAAATAAACAGAACTTTGCACATAGTCCTATGCTAAACTTCAATACTCAACTGGCATTGTTGGCCAATAGTCCTGATGGTGGTGTTACAGCAAAAGTTGAAAACTTTGAAAATTCATAACAAATCAGTCGCATGTGCTAGGACTTTACAACTTTCACCAACATATAGGCCCGAACGAGCATAAATGTTCAGCTGGCAGAAAGTCCATTCCTCTGTTTTTCTCAAAAACTGTAAACTGTTTATATTTTGTTTTTGCTCTATTGACACCAAACTTACAATGTTGCATCTTCCTCCCACAAACAATCCAGCCAGATTCCTGAATTATCAAAAATTGAGCCCACAGTGCATCAGAATGTTTTATTGTAAACAGCTTCTGCAAATTCTCACCAAATAAATCTCAAATGTTCATGAAAAAAATGACAAAATTTAGATGTCACGGTAGATGTAGTGCGGTAAATTGTGTGTATGTCAAAAACAGAATTTTTGACAATATGTTGAATTCTATCCTTGTGTAAACTATTGCAGTGAATGGGAATAGATCATCTTTAAACATCAGTTATGGAGCAAACAATCTTTGTCAAAATAAATTACAGACATTCTGGATTAGAGACACATGATTCCAAAGATATTTTTCATTTAAGATGTTTTAAATAATTTTGGTCCGGACATTTCTCCTGATGGACCCTCCTGTATTTCACATTTGTCTTCTTCTTCTTCTTCTTCTTCTTCTTCTTCTTCTTCTTCTTCTTCTTCTTCTTCTTCTTCTTCTTCTTCTTCTTCCTCCTCTTCCTCAAAATGCCCGGCCCTGACTCACTGCTGTGCATCAGCTGTAATGTTTGAGTTGTATTTTTGTGAAGTTTTTCATACAACTAAACAGTGTTGGGAAAGTAACTAAGTACATTGACTCAAGTACTGTAATTAAGTACAATTTTAAGGTACTTGTATTTTATATGTGTATTTTCATGTTATGCTACTTTATACCTCTACTCTGCTGCATATAAAAAATATATAATAAGTGTATAAACTACAATATATTCTTAGGATTAAACCAGTAGTTCCCAACCGTTTTGGCTTGTGGCCCATTGTCTTGTTTCAGAAGTTATCAGCTTCACAAAAGAGACATTACACCCCTAAACGTCTCACATGGTTTCATTTAATTACTGTTTAAATGAAATCATGTGAGAAGAGTCCCAAAGAGGTCAAATTATCCAATATTTCACCAAGAAAGCAACAATTAGAGAAAAGTTCAAATCACCACAACTCTGCAGATTTATCTTGGGACCCTTTGGAGGGGCCCGCCCCCTAGGTTTGGAACCATTGGAGTAAAGGTATTATACGCTAAAGTAATGCATCAATATTAAAAATCTTGCTAAATGCTGAGTTATTCTATACCTTCATCAAATTATCAAACCACCGGCACAATATTAATAATAACATTAAGTCATTCCATTTCACAAGCTCAGGCTCAAAGTCACATTTTCTTCTAATACTGGGCATTTGTTTCTCAATGTGCCATTCAACTATAATCCATTTTGCAAATTCATTCACCCTCCCCACATCTTTTACTGCCTTCAGGTCAACCTCATGACTCCTGTTCTCTCAGGCATAGTTCCTCAGCTCTCACTCGTTCTTTCCCCTCCTCTGACTTTTCCTTTTTCCTCCTATTGTTCTTCCTAAGTACGGTACAGTAGATCAAACTGTTACTCATCTCAATCATGGCCTCTTTTTCTTTCTTTCCATTACGTTCCTGCATTACAGTGTTGTTGTTTTTTTACTTTTCTAACACCTTTTTCTCATTTCTCATGCTCCCCTTCCCACACACAAACACACATATTTTGAACTGTAACTTCCCCTCCACTTTCACCCGGCTGGTTGCCAACTTTCCACCTCCTTCTTTCTTTCTTTCTTTCTTTCGAGCAACGCCAGCACAGCTCAAGGTCAGAGATAAAGCCAAATGTATTAGATTAAGAGGATCAGTCCAGTTAAAAAAACTCAGCTTTCCAATTAGATCAGACAAGCCTGCACTGACATGGCCTAATGAGGTACCATGTTATACCACACAAAGGCAGTATTCAGCTGATAGAGAGGAGACGTAAGGACGGACATTTTTCAAAACTGATTTCTTGTGATGTGTGTGTGAGTGCATCCATGTGACTGCGTGTCTTTGTGTGTGCGAACAGAACGAGCCTCTGTGTTTTTGAGCCGAATTGGGTTATCAATGCCAGTTGCGTTTGAGAGTGTGTGTGTGTGTGTGTGTGTGCGTGTGTGTGTGTGTGTGTGTGTGTTTGTATGGTCTGTAAGTGGAGTTTTATAAGTGTAAGCACGTTGTTAGATGTGATCGTTAAAAACAAAAGCATTTATTCCCTAACTTTTTCCTTTCCAAAAGATGGTGTCAAGGGGTTTGTTTGCACATCAGTTGTGTGAGTGTGTGTGTGTGTGTGCGTGTGTGTGTGTGTGTGTGTGTGTGTGTGTTGTGCGCCCTGATTGCCTGTCTAGAGATATTGCTGCCATCATCAATCATACTGAGAGATGCCCGAGGGCATTCGGGGGGGTACACATGATTCTTGAAAGGCTCAGAGCCCAGCTAGGGTCCTCTGTGAGAGAAAGAAAGTATATCTGTCACACACACGCACAGAAGCACTGTTTGTCATCCAACCTATAACCTCCGTTATCACGTCTGTTTTATGTTCTCTTCTCTTTCTGTTCATATTACCCCCTCTCCTTTATTCTTAGAGATACTTATCCAATACACAAAAGTGTTCTCAGTGTTGTAATGCAACTCATCCTCATACAACGGTTCATATGATGTCTTACAAAAAGTTATTCCTCATTTTCCTTCAAAATAAACTTCGGTTTTCTCAGAAAAACTAATTTGTTAGGTTTAGGCAACAAAACTACTCAGTTAGTTTTAGGCAATAAAACTACTTAGTTAGGTTTAGGCAAAAAAAGACTTAGTTAGGTTTAGGGAATAAAACTACTCAGTTAGTTTTAGGCAATAAAACTACTTAGTTAGGTTTACGCAACAAAACTACATAGTTAGGTTTAGGTTACCAATATGTATAGCTACGAATGGTGTGAGAACAGCCTGTGTAATGACATACATTGTATATATGTACATGTGCTGTTAATGCTCTCTTGCTATTTAATGGAATATTGAAAAAATATCAGAATCAAAATTATTTTAACACCTGTTGATTCAGAACCACTTTCCTCATGAACAAGGATCAAGCTTAATCTGTTTGAATTAACTGCGCCATCGATACTTGAACCGTGTTTCCGCTTTGAACATTTACTTTAATCTGCCTGACGAAGAGCAGGATCAGGCTCCAGTAAGCACATACGTTTGTGATAGTTCAACAAAGTTGCAAGTCTGTACAAACTTGATCCAGTACATGCAACTTTTTTGTGTACTGATGGTTTGTCTACTCTCTCCGCAGGACAAACACGCTCGGACTCACAGACCCACGCCGCCAGGCCCGGAGCAAGGCCCGATGTGTGGATGTGTGTATGAGTGTCTTTTAAACGTGTATTTTTAGACCGCCTTGAGTTAGCGTTAACGTCTTGCTGCGTGAGTGGTGTGAGGCCGGTGCGAGGATGAGGGCCGTCGCCGCTCTGCTGTGTCTCCTGATGGTCGCCGTGGTCGGAGCCTCTCGGTTTGCCCGCGACACCCAGGGCGTCCCTGGAGCTTCAGAGACCTCCAAGAGCAACGCCTCCGTCCCGCTTCCGCCCTCGCAGCCGGGCCGGCCGCGGGGCTCCTTCCCCCCCATGTGCATAAAGCCCACGGAGATCAAGTACGCCTTCAAGTACGTGAACACCATCGTGTCCTGCCTGATCTTTGTGGTGGGGATCATCGGCAACTCATCGCTGCTCCGGATCATATATGAGAACAAGTGCATGAGGAACGGGCCCAATGTCCTGATCGGCAGCCTGGCTCTGGGGGACCTGCTTTATATCATCATCGCCATCCCCATCAACGTGTTTAAGGTGACCACAGTTGTCCTTTGTGTCTGTCTGTCTGTCTGGTGTTTCCTCTGTTAGTCGCATGTGACCGATGATCTCTGCAGGCCTGTTAGTTATTTTTGACTTTGTGGAACTGATGATAATGTTTCATAGTTAAATCGAGCCATTAAATCAAATGAATTTCAATATCAAATGATAGGATGCAGCTTTTACACATGACATAAAATCTTGATTCAATCTGCAGTCTAATTTAGAACGACTATTTCCCCGAAATGAACTTTCACAGTTACAGATGAGCCGTTTGCAACACCTTTCTTGACACATCCTGTGGTTTATTTACGAGTTCATCGCCGCTACATTTAGTATGTGTTGTGTGGTTTTGTTAATTGACTTTTTCGGTGTAGACTCTGCCGACTTTTCCTCCACAACTACAAAGGACCATTCAAACGAAAAGCATTGCAACAGTTGGGGACAACTTGTTGATTTGAGGAAAAACTCCTTTGTTTTCCTCACTTGCCTCGTGTGTGTGCGATGTGAAAACACCCAGCGGCCTTGGGTGTAAATGCAGTCACTGCCAAATGTTCAACTCATACTGTAACCACAACTGTGTGCCAGTGAGACGTTCCAAAAGCAAAGCCGAAAACAACATGTGATAGGATTTAAGTGATTGAAGCTGGAGTGCTGTGCTGCTTTTCATCCAGGCAGATCTGAGTAATAGTCACTCGGGTTCATGTCTTCTTTTTGCCTTAAAGGTCCTGCGTTTCAGGTATTTGTGACATTACGAGAGGAAATGTATGATACGTATAATGAGAAACAGGATCTGAAGAATTGATAACGGGTGGTTTTGAAAACTGGATCTAGGTGATACAACCTAGCGTTGCAAGCGACATACTGTACATTTAGGTACATAGGTGACTGACAAGTGCTAAGCTATCCATAATAATCAAATGTGTAGCCTGGGGACATTGTCCTTATTCTGAACTGATTTTATCACCCCTGGGAGATGTATGAGGAGGAATTGTTGATTTTGGCTTGCTGCCGCAGTAATAATGGCAGACGCAAGGAGGAAGGGACCCCTCCGTGAACCCAGAGGACACTTCTCTCATTACAAATGTCTTTCCTCTCCATCTGCTTCTATTATTTTGCCCTGCAGCTAATAGCCGAGGACTGGCCGTTCGGCGTGTACATCTGTAAGTTGATGCCGTTCATCCAAAAGGCGTCTGTGGGAATCACTGTTCTCAGCCTGTGCGCCCTCAGTATTGACCGGTGAGTAGACTTCTATTACTCCACACACACACAAGACAAACGTAAGTGCTGAAAGCAGCTAATGCACACTTCTGTGTTTGTGTAGCTATCACGCGGTGACGTCATGGAGCAGGGTGAAGGGGATGGGGATCCCTCTGTGGAAAGCGGTGGAGGTGACTCTGATCTGGCTGCTTGCTGTGGTGCTCGCGGTCCCTGAGGCGCTGGCGTTCGACATGCTGGAGATGCCGTACAGAGGCAACAAACTGCGCGTGTGTCTGCTCCATCCAGATCAGACGACCAGCTTTATGAAGGTAGCCACTTAATTTTAATGGCATAGACACTCAAACAGCTGGATACTTACTGAACATTAACAGATGAAGGGGGGGGGGATTTATTGTTTATAGTTTATTATTTGTTTTTTATTATATTCAGGGAATGTGCAATATGTTAGTGTAGGGCATCTGTCCAATATTTTTGGGTTTATGTTCTGTTTTGGTTGTACAGTATGTGCTGCTAGCCGCCGGCTCAACCATCGCCGTGTTGAGAGCCATGTGGAGGCAATCTCTCAATCACAGATATGCTCTGAATTTGTAATTTTGCACCTTTAAGGCAAAGTTAGAAAAAAGATGTGGATGTTGTTCAACCTGCACCTGATGTTTAACCTGACCAGCCATATGGTTTGTTACCATAGACTGTATATAAAGATGGACAACACGTCTCCACTTCCTCCCACTGTACAGAAGTGAAGCCAAAACATACCGGATACGGAGGCTGCCATGTTGAGATTTTGACGTCATTTGGAACCAGAGTCTCTACAGTAGTGATTAGGCGTTGGAACCGTGATATCGAGGTCCCGCCCACACACCCGATCGAACCAAACGCGAGCCGAGCACGGCTGCAGCTTGTTAGCGAGAGAGTATCACAGCTGCCAATCATGACGTCTCGCCCTCTTTTTATAGCATGAAATAACTAATTAAAACCAAACTTATCAGAAAGATGAACACTTGAACATACATCTGCGTGATAAAAACTACCTAAAATGACAGAAACCATCTTTGGGAAAAATGTATTTGACATGTGACTTTTTTAGTTTGACCCATGTCCCATCCGCTAACATTGAGGGGGGCGGGACTTATTGCCTATACTGCAGCAACAAGGGGACGATTGCGATGTTTTGGCTTCACTTTTGGGGAGCTGTCATGTCGTCCATCTTTATATACAGTCCATGTTTGTTACACAAAACCGTCATTGGAAACTGTTCAAAAGGGGCAGGCACTTTAAAAAAATACTTGGCTGAATGAACCATCTGTCAATCAAACTCATGCCGAAGCCAGTCGGGAGAAGAGCGAAAACATCGCCTTCAGTGCTGTTCTTAGCTCTTCTTTCAATGAAGAAATACACTCCAGTTCTGATATAACTGATGCTATCGCAGCATCTACGCTAACCTCTTCTGGAACTGCCATTGTTGTTTAGAATGAGCAGTCGCTTCGTGTCGTCTCACACACCTAAGCCACGGCCAGAGCTTCTCACAGGAATCATTACTTGAAGCCTGAGAAGATGGATTTTCATAGGACATGTTTGATTCTCATGACATCTTGAGAATCCAGCTGCCATCCAAGGAACTGATGTTAAGTACAAACAGGTCCTGAGCACCAACAAATACAATTAGTGTGTTCCTTTAATCAAGATTTCTTTTTCTCTTTTTCAAGCTCTGTCAACAAGTAATTTGTTATTCGAAAAGAGAATAATACGATCCACACACACTGCATGCAAATCACTGAATCTGACTCACAACATTCACAGCAGGTTCATCAAACTGCACAGCAAGAAACAAATTGGAAAGACTTTTCCAATTTGTGGATACTTCACATTTATTTAAACCATGCAGCGTCTGGATTGCAGGATACGGTGGAAATGAAGCATGAAGCTGCAATGTCTTTTCATGTGTCTTTTTAAATCAGGGAATTGTAATTTGAGTTTAGCAAGACCCAAATTCAGCCGGAGCTGGTGGATTACTTTGAGAAGAACTGGTATTTTGGACTTAATTGAGGAAATGTCTTTAATTCATCAACAAAACTTTCCACAAGGGCAAACAAGTACTAAAGGAAGAATTTGTACCGAACCAAAACAGGTCTGAAACAAATTTAACATATTTGTACCAAATTTAAAAGTTGTGGTAGTGCGCTAACATCTTCTCTGTATTCAATCCAGAACCACAGGTCACGGTATGTCATGCCTTCTTTCAAGACTACTTTTTGAAGGTCTTGGTCTCATTTGGGAATCGGCCACATATTTACTCGGTCTTGTCGTGGTCTCGGACAAAGAAGACTCTGGATTTTTATTTCAAGACCGGTCAAGAACACAACTGCGGGAACATTACTATTCACGTATGAATGCAACTAATAACACGACTCATCTCTAATTTTACATTTTCACTGTTAACGGCTGTCATGCCTTCCCGTCCCCCTTCAAAAGCACTCCAAGAAAGTGAATGTGGCAGACAGGAGAAGAAGCTGAGGCTGTCTGGGAGGAGATGACCGCCAAACCTTCAGCAATAAAATGTGGCTACCTAAGACCACACAGCGGTACTGGGACTGGCACTGGTCTTGGTCTTAACTCGGTCTCACCCTGCCTTGGTCTCGGTCTTGACTTGGTCTCAACCCCTCAAAGTCTTGTTTTTTGTCTCGGTCTTGATACAGTTTGGTCTTGGTCATGACTTGGTCTCGGTTTGGGTTGATTTGACCTCAACACTGGTTTTATGAATAGAATATTGTTGTAGTAAGATAAGATTGATAATGAAACATGAAACATCTCACTGTCTGCATTATTATGAAAATAGAAGAGTGACGTTTTTTTTTTTAGATTGAAATTTAAGGTTGTTTTTGTCTATAGGAAGTAGGGGTATGGGAAAAAATTGATATAGCATAGTATTGCGATACTTTGTGTGGCAATACTGTATCGATACTCATACGTCAAGTATCAACGTTTTATTATATAAACTATTAACCTCTTAACAATCCGACTCAGTCTTAAAGCTAGTGAAGATATTAAATGAAACTAGAAGACCTAAGGAATCGATTTGTACCAACTATGTGAAACTTATTAGATAAAACAGATTTTAACAAACAACATAATTTGCAGTTGAAAAAGGTAATAAATTGCAATATATCTTATCACAATACTCAGCATATCGCAAAGAGATTGTATTGTGACTTAAGTATCGTGATAATATCGTATCGTGGGGCTTCTGGTGATTCCCACTCCTAATAGGAAGTCCTGTAATTCAGTTCAAGAATCTCTGACATAAAAATGTAAATAATAAAGTGTTTCGGGCAAGAGTTACAGAAAATACAAGGCATCAGTTTCAGCTTTAAATCTTTGTACAATATATGTAAGAAACTTCCATAACACTTATTTCTTGCTGTACTTTTTTCCAGTTCTACCAGGATGTGAAAGACTGGTGGCTGTTTGGCTTCTATTTCTGCTTCCCACTGGCCTGCACAGGAATCTTCTACACACTCATGTCATGCGAGATGCTCAGTCGCAAAAAAGGCATGCGCATCGCCCTCAACGACCACATGAAACAGGTATACGTGCAGATGGCTCATTCAGATCCACTGTAACTGAAAACTTGTAAAGACAGAAGCAATCAGCATCAACGTTTGTCTTTTGTGTGTGTGTGTGTGTGTGTGTGTGTGTGTGTGCAGCGCAGGGAAGTAGCGAAGACGGTGTTCTGCCTCGTGTTGATTTTTGCTCTCTGCTGGCTGCCCCTTCATCTCAGCCGTATTCTGAAGAAAACAATCTACGACCAGAATGACCCCAACCGCTGTGAGCTGCTCAGGTACAGTAAGCGACACAGATACACTGCAAACGTCATGAGGCCCCATTGTTCTCTGCTCAGCGACTTCCTGTGGTCCTTAATGTAAACTTTGCCCTTTTCCCCCGCCAGCTTCCTGTTAGTGATGGATTACATCGGCATCAACATGGCCTCTTTAAACTCCTGCATTAACCCGATTGCCCTCTACTTTGTCAGCCAGAAGTTTAAAAACTGCTTCCAGGTAAGAGGGTACACACTGGCAATGAGAATATGGTATTATTAGAAAATACAACCGACTGTATATGAAGATGGACGACATGACAGCTTCCCAAAAGTGAAGCCAAAACATCTGGATCGCCCCCTGGTTGCTGGCTGCAGTATAGGTTATAAATCCCACCCCCTCCATGTTAGCTGATGGGACATGGGCCAAACATGTAAGAAGTGGACGTAGTCACCGTGACATCACCCATTGGTTTGTGCACTGCCGTTTTGAAGCCTCAAGTTCAGCATTTAATATAACTAATCTACCCCCACCATCCCAGGCAGGACAACAAAATCCTATGAACCCATAAAACAAACTAAACAAGCTTGTGTCATTTATGCACACTACTTAACATTGTATCAAATAAACTGAAACATTGGACTGAAATCAACAATCAAGCAGACACAAAATTAATTTTGGGGAACAGGGCCCAGTGAAAAGGGAGAAAGGCAACCTTTTCACAGGGAGAGTTTGGCTTCACTTTTGTACATTGGGAGGAAGTCCATCTATATATACAGTTTATGGGGAAAAAAACAGTCAACAAAAAGCAAAAGCAAATAACTGTGTGTGTTCTTGCCCCGCAGTCTTGCCTGTGCTGCTGGTGCTACAGATCATCTCCCCTGGATGAACGAGGTTCAGGAGGACGATGGAAGGGCTCCTGTCACGGGAACGGACTAGACCGCTCCAGCTCCCGCTCCAGTCAGAAATACACAAGCTCCTCATAAACGCACCACCACACACACCTTTTCTGCCAAACCCATGTTCCCATTGCGGAGAAACAGCTACCACTGCCAACAGACCAATGAGGAGAGAGAGGAGCGAGGTAGAAGTCACTTCTACAGGACTCACAGCAGGCTGAAGGACTCTGGACCCCAAACTGATGAATGAATGAATGAAATAACAGGACTGTACCCGTTCAGGCTGTGATACTAACTGCAAAAACTTACGATGGAACCGAGGCTGCATAAATCTGTTCATATTCCGACACTGAGGCTTGCGTAGAGGACTAAGAGTCTCTCAGTGGACCCACATGGTCAATACATTTATAGAGATTCTTTATTAAAGCTGCATGTAAATTGATGTACAGGATTATTTACAAGCAGCCTGCAGAATTATAATTATATCTAGCCTAAGTGCTTTATGTATGAATAACAGCCCTGATAAGTACTACCTGTTGAAGCTTTAATACCTCACAGGGAAAGAGAGAGGGAAACCGTGACCCTGAGTTACTTTCCAAAAGGTCTTCTTTTTTTTTTTTTTTTTATAAAAATGCACGACTGTGCCTCTTCATATAAACACAAAAGCTGATTATCTGACAATCAACTGCATGCTGTCGCTGAGCTCCCTGATGCCCATTTGCCACGGTGACATCATAACAGAGAAAAATGGGCCCCACTGTCAC
Organism: Sebastes fasciatus; assembly: GCF_043250625.1. NCBI lineage: Eukaryota > Metazoa > Chordata > Actinopteri > Perciformes > Sebastidae > Sebastes > Sebastes fasciatus. Next base: position 9,574,924 of record NC_133804.1, on the reverse strand, counting down.
GCGGAGAGCCAATCATCGGAAATCTTTTATCTGGAAATCATCGCCGCTTCAAGTCATGTGGAGGCCAGCTGTTGCACTGCAACGCTGAAAAACACCAGATGATTAGTCATGCTATGCAGAAGAGGTCATTTATGAGTGCTTTCATTATTGCAGTATTCATGCTTTTGTACATGTTTCCACAGTCTTTACTTCTCTTACAATGTAGCTTCTATTTTTCTAAAAAAAATATATATATCACAAAACATTTGAGGCTTGTTTAATCTTCCAGCATGAGGTGTCCATTTATTATTTCCCCATATTTCACCTCCAGCGTGTGGTCATGTTACAAAGATGTTCCTGTGGCGGGAAATTGCTCGCAGAAGACATATCCTAAGATTGACCCATTTAAAAGCATTAGGAAGGAAAAAATAATTCCTGTACAGCCAGATGTTTTTAAGAAGTGAATGTTTTTAGTGGGGATTACATTTCTTTAAATAGTCATAGAAAATTATTTAGATATATATTACTTGTTTCTATTCAATATAATCCAGGTAGAATCCAGGATGTGTTTAACCAGCGTCATTTGAGACAGAGAGATTCAGGCTGAAGAAGGATCTCATGATGAGAAAACAAAGGCAAGCCCTCAGTCGTCACGTACTTGTGACAAACCTTGTGATGCCACCACATCATGAAAAAAAAGAAGATTGGGCTCTTTGAAAAGCCAGACATGAGAATGGAAAAACCTGCAGGTTACAATTCATAAGCTAACTTAAAAACTTAAGTGAATCACTGCCAGTAGTGAGAGCATATACTGATGATACAAGCACAAGATTAATCCATTTTTTGGGCTCTCACCACATCCTGACTAAGACACGGTGATGGAAACATCACATAATCTGAGTTTTCTATATCAAACTGATGTGTCCTCATTTAAAAACAAATTTGTGCTGAGAAACCAGACAAGGTGTTTGTTCACGCTGAAAATAGATTTGATTTATGCAATATATTAATGTTCCATTGCCGCTGTATTAGAGTGCAGAATTCAGCTGGTCATGCAGTGTGTGACTCATTAACTCATCATATGTATATGTATTTATAGCTACATCTAGAGGTGACTGTGTACTGGAAGGTCTTTGTGACCAAGCTGAGACTTTTAGAAGTAATTTGAGGTTGAAGATGAAATGTAATGTGAATATTGGCCCTGGTGTTTTACATTTATACTTTGTACTTATTTGTTGAGAGTATGCTGTAATAAATATTATTTTATAGCATTTGTGCTGTTTGAGTAATTTACTTAAGTCTAGTACATGTTCACGATGGAGTATTTGACCTGTAGTAGCGCTATGGAGATGTTTTTTTCTATGAGTGGGTCCCTGTTTTGTTTACCTTGGTTTCACACTATTCCACTGATTGATTGACAAGTGGCTGTACAACGTATCCTCATGTATATCTTACAAAAAGTTATTCCTCATTTTTCGTGCGTTTTCCTACGAATGTCCTGCAACACGTGACACACGTGTCAATTTCTGCTCCAGTCTTTTCCAAATAAACTTCTGTCTTCACAGGAAACAACTTGGTTAGGTTTAGGCAACAAAACTACTACTAAAGAACGTGGTTTGGGTTAAATTGACACCTGAAGTTGCGTAACTTAATTGAGGAAGTTGCCTGACAAAAACTACCTGGTTAGGTTTAGGAAAAGATCGACTTGGTTAGGTTTGGGAAAAGATCGACTTGGTTAGGTTTAAGCAACAAAACTACTTAGTTAGGCAACAAAACTACTTAGGTTGAGGAAAAGATTGTGGTTTGGGTTAAATTAACACCGGAAGTAGCATAACCTAAGTTCGGAAATTACGTGACAAAAACTACTTGGTTAGGTTTAGGCAACAAAACTACTTAGCTAGGCAACAAAACTGCTTAGTTAGATTTAGGAAAAGATGGCGTTTGGTTTAAAATAACACCGGGAGTAACATAACTTAAGTACGGAAGTTACATGGCAAAAACTACTTGGTTAGGTTTAGGAAAAGATCAGAGTTTGTGTTAAAATAACTCAGGAAGTGGCGTAACTTACGTATGGAAGTTACGTAACAAATAAATCAACGTTGACTTCTGGTTTCACGCGGGGTATGAACACTTTTTTACCTCCTGCCTACGCAGCTTTTGTCGCTCTTTTACTTTTCGTAGGTATAGCTACGAACGGTGCATGAGAACAGCCCGGGCTGTAATGCCCCAAAGATATGCTGCACTGCACCAGCAAAGGCAGAGAAGAAGACGACTACTAGCAAGTAAACATGGATGTTAACAATGCTGGATTCTAAATACTTCAAATCTCGGCTTCAGGAAATGTTTTATGAGGAAGGAAATACATTCAATACAATCAAATGTTGGAGCTCAGGGATACACTCTGAACGTGTTAGCTGACTCTTCAGTTTCCACCACTGTTTACAAAACGTGTGTTCAGCTGCAGGATATGACTTCATCTCTGATTACTTTTGGACTGATTCAAGCCTCTACAGAGCAGATGGTATGCAACCTAACAGAAAGGAATGATAATCGTATCCAGTTTATGGCTTTTGGTCTGATATGACCCAATCCAGAGATCCTTGTGTCTTCCACTATTACATCCAGTTCTAACAGTGTGTGTCCTGCCACTTTTCAGTGACACTAATTATGAATGACACTGCGCCTGTAGAGACTAAGTTCATTTCTGGTAAAACAAAAGCACCTTTGAGGAATGTGGAAAGAATTACACGCTTACAGGCTGATTATAATATCTCTAAGAACCTGCTCAGTACATATAACAAAGAAATGAAAAAGTCTAGATAAAATGTTTTCAGCTGTTTGGTAGATGATGATGTCCTTGAGATTGTTAATGCGTTCCTACTCTCTGAAATTTCCCCACAGGTCTCAAACATGCTTTTATAACTCCAAAAATGTAATCTTGATCCATTTGTTATTTAGAACTACAGACCAATCTCAAACCTTCCATCCTTTCAGTATCTGTCATATCAGTTTGGTTTTAGAGTACAGAAACTGCCCTAGTCAGTGTTGTTAATGATCTTCAAATTTACTCACATATCACATACCGCCTCTTGGCGTCACTTTATTTTGGCATCAAAACCATTATAGTTTAGGTTCAGGAAAGAACTACATGGTTGGGCTTAAAACTACTATGTTAGTATAGTGAGAATGAAACTGAACGTTGTGAATACGGGTCACGAACGAACAGCTGATTGTAACGTGAAAGTGAAACTTAACGCATGGGACATGAACCGCGGTCTCCTGGATAAAAGCCTTGTGTTTGTTGGACCCATCCACCTCCTTCGGCCCGCCGTGTGTCTTTTCGCTCTTTAAACTAGGTCACCAAAATCTCTCCTGCCGCACTTTCTCTGAGCGTGTACTGAGTTCACATTGTAGTTAATGGAACACCCATTGCGTTTCATACCGGCACTAAAGAGTGCCATGTGCGTTGGTATAACACGCCGACGGCCATGACGAAGCCTCTGTATTTGACGTCAAACGGGCTGGGTCAGACAACCATGAAGTTTCTATTCTGGTACTTCTCGACCTCAGTCCAGCCTTCGATCCAGAAAGTTGACCTTCTTCTTTGAACACCGTTTAGGCCTTAGAGGCACAGTTCTAAACTGGCTTTCTTCTTATCTTATTGGAAGATCGTTCTGTTTCTTTTAACTTTGAATTAGACAAAGTTGGCATTCCGTTTATTTATTCACAAGCTTTTAGTTATAAGTGCGTAGTTAAGGGTAAAACTTTTATTTTAGAATTTGTACTATTATTATTATTCCCTTTTTAATAATAATGATAATACCTTCTGATCTTATTCCCTTTTTTTTAATATACATTCTAATCTTATGTTTTTTTTATCTTATACTTTTTTGTCATTTATAATCTTTTTATTTTTAAACATATTGAGTCCACCCATATTCGACTGTTATCAGGCCATTAAATAGGTTTATTGGTCGCTATAAGCACCATAGATGTGGGTCATAAGGAGCCTACTATGCCTACTATGTTGTAAAACTGAATGAAAACTTGTGTTTTGAACACAGATAAAAAGGCTTCTGTAGGTTTATGCAACAAAACTACAACTTGTTTAGGTTTAGGCAACAAAACGACTAAGTGGAAAAAAAAATTTGACCATGTGTTTTGTGTCCCATCCATCGCCCCAAACCTCCACCCCATATGGAGTTTCACGCTGTCTATACTACAGCGCCTGACTTTCACGTATGCTCCAGTTATTATTACTGCAGTCGCTAAAGGTCGCTGTCGTGTTCTTTTATACCTTCTTTTGGTGATCTAGATGATAACACCTAACATTGGATCTAGTAGGCCCCTATTGACTCACCTCTATGGTGCTTATAGCGACCGATAACACCTATTTAATGGTCTGTTAACAGTCTAATTGGCTGTTGAGTCTACGGCTGTCGTATGAAATGTGCTATATAAATAAATTATTTGAGTTGACTCAATGTGTTTTGGTAAGTAACACTGAATGTAAATGCAAAAAACCTCCACAGGGCACCTTTAAGTAGGCTGTTTGGAAAGGAATTGGAAAGCCGTTTTCACTGTTTTTAGGCCATGCTGACTTTCTCTGTAAATTTGTCATGTTATGTGTTTTACATCTCTTTGTTTTTTTGTTTTTTAGCAGTTGCCTGAGTATAAGATTACTTTGACAAATGGTAGCTCACCGGGTAGAGCGTGGCCGAGGCCCCCTTTGCTGCATATCATCCCCTGTCCGTCTCTCTCACTATCCAATGAAGCAGAAATGCCTAAAAATAATCTTTAAAAAAAAAAGAAAAGAAAATGCTTAAAAATTTCTCAACTTCCCCTTTAAAATCAGCGTACAGCTGTGGTATGGGAAAGCGGTGCACTCTTGACAGGACCAAACATAAACAATCATCCGTGTTATTATCAGCCTGTCAGAGGTTAAACATTATGTCAGCGGCTTCATGTCTTTCGTTGTTTTTCTGGAAGAGACGTGACATTTGGTGTGCATCTGATGGTCTCTGAGAAAGACCATCAAAAGAAGCCATGACAAATGTGTTACAAATTACCTTTTGCAAGGCTTTTCTTAAATGATTGCTTTGGATAACTAGACATGGGCCAGTTCCAGACAAGAAACAGGTTTTCTTGGAAACAGACAAGAAATTCCACAATGGCAGGGTATCTGATTTGTTACTATATTTTCTTATTTTGCCTCGGAGTAATTCATAAAGGCAGGCTTCTGATGCTCAATGTCCTTGTTTCAACAGAAATATAGTAGTTCATTTTGTTGAGATTTTTCCCTGAGGTCACACAAATACACAGCCGCATTAATAAACCTCAATGAAGCATAAACAAAAATCTAAAATAACTGCATGAAATTAAATCATTAAAGCAACTATTGTAGAGCTGACAATTTTACAAGATAGATGTTTGAAAAATAAGGAGGCAAAAACAAAACTTATTTATTGATGTGAACCAAACATACACTGAATTGTCATTGTAATGTGTTTCAAAGGAACACATTACATCGTGTTCACATTGTGAACACATTACAGGTACTTGATATAAGCAAAGACTTCATGTACTAAATTCTGAGCTTTATGACAGCGGACATTTTGACCAAAACCACATGAAACATGGCGCCACGGGGGGCTGAGTCCTTAGCAGCAGGGTTCGAATGCGACCCGCGGCGCTGTGCTGCACGTCATACCCTCTCTCCCCCCTTTCCTGCCTATCTCCGGCTGTATTATCTAATAAAGGCAAAAAGGCCAAAAAATTATCTGCAAAACAAAACACGACGCAAAACTCAATGTTATTATTTGCTCAGAGAACTGTTTATTCACAGCAGTTTCTCTTAGTCGCTGTGGATTACATACTTACTGCACAAACAATATTTCAAGTCCTGTGCTCACCCTTGATGTGGTTTTGGACATGTGACGAGTTTTGGGAATTTCCCTTCTACAGCCTGACCTTTAAATTGTTGTCAAATGTTGAAATTCAATCATTTTGAAAACCAACATCGGCAGTTTGAGTCCGGATATCCCCACTGCAGTATCACAGTAAAACACATTCTTTCTCTCAGAAACGAAAGTTGAATTATTAGCAATAAAAGGCACCCTTGTGTTAATGTTAGCAAGAGATTAGATTCAACTTTTATGATTTGTTTGGCCTCACTGTTTGGCTTTCTGTTGTCATATTGCCTGTATTCTGCTTGCTATGTCTGTCAAAGCACTTAGTAAACTGTTTTTAAATGGTGTTATATAAATAAAGTTATTTTTTCTTATTAAGTTACACTTGGCTTTTACCAGCATCCCATATTTGCCACTTGTGGTCACAATGGCTGCTGTTCAGCAACAGTTTCATAGGTTCACTTTATGAAAGTTTCCTCTTTCTAGTGTTCTTTATGGTTCGACTCTTACAGCTAAAACTCGACTTATGCCAGGCACATTATGTCAGGCACACACACTCCACGAGAATCAAGACGATTTTGGGCCTTCTCAACCCCCCTCCCACCCCCGTCAGCAAAGCCCAGATTTTTTGATGGTTCTAAAGATTATCTTTCCAGATATTCCTGTGATGTCAGGTATGTGTAGTGTTTTATACATCACCCGATCGGCTCGGAAGTCCATCCTGGCCGCACCGATTTCAAATCGTAAATATTAATCAATATTTACGATCGGACATCCTGTTGTGTGACGGGTAACCCCGAGGACAGCTGATGACGCAGTCACGTGGGAAAGAACGATAGCCAATTGAGAACCAAGCTCATGTTGTTGTGTGGGCTCTCTCACCTTTTCAAAACAATTTCAGATTTGAAAAATCTTTTAGTGTGGGCCAGCCTTTAGTCATTTGTGGCCGTGTCTAGAAGGTAACCCGCAAATTGCGAAAACTTGCAAAATGTTGCAAAAGCTCTTACGAGACTCGCTGCCCGACGACCTATCCGAACCTCAACCATTCGAGGTCAATGTCTAACCTTAACCATCTTTCAAGAGTTCCGCAATTTGCGCGTTGTAGACACGACCGTCATTTTTTGCAGCATTAAAGTGACATTTTGGGAAATAACATTACACTTATTCACTCACTTCATTCATTATTCACTTTCTTGCTCAGTGTTTGATGAGATTATTGATACCACTCATAATTATTGGTAAAACTAAATATGAAGCTAAATCCATGGATCTTGTTAGCTTAGCATAAAGACTGTCTCCGTCCAATGGTGCTGGTACAGATTAAACAACATATAACATGTTAGTGAGCTTTAGAGGTGTTGGCAGGCAGACTTTTCTCCTTTGGACAGAGCCAGGCTAGCTCTTCATGCTAAGCTCAGCTAACTGACTGTGGCTTCATATTTGACAGACATAAGCAGGTGACTAACAGAAGGATATGATTAACTTCAAAAAATAACTTGCACCTCATTATTTACACTCGTCTCCCCTGAGTTTCCCTCTCTGTCTCCCTGGCACCGTATGAAGTCTCTCGCACCACATTCCTCTGCTAATAAAGACATACAGCTTCCACTTCTTCCTTTACTCGAAAAACACAACTTCAAAGGACAGATGAGAGCAATTTAGTCTTCTTGAAAAAATGAAATTCTTTGCTGATTATGTTTAAAATCTTTAATTTATTCCACTTATCATTCCAAAAATCAAGGATTGATGAACACAGGACTGATACACATTATGTTATCAATCCCAACATACTACAAAGAAAGAAAACTGTACAAATGTTTGAATGTAAGAAGAAAACCTTTCATACTAGTTATTTATAGATAAATAAAAAAGGGACAAATCAAAGTAACACTTTTTTTTTTTTTTTTTTTTTACAGTTGGTTTGTCCGACAGCCTCATAGTCATGTGTGTGATGATGCTCTTCATTCCATGGGCTGCTCCTGCTTCTCTTTGAACTCATTAACTCTTGCCTGGAACAAAAACAAAAGAAAACAGTCAGGATTGGAGTTGAGACAGCGAGGGGAGCGGCGTTCCTTTCACTATGGGACTAAAATATCCAGAGCCAAGCAGACAACTCAGGGTCTGTTCTTGTATCCCACACGGAAATATTATTATTCCATGTGTATTTGCTTCTGGCTTGCCCTCCTCTGTAGAGAGGTCAGAGCACCGAGTCAGCTTCCGAACCGAAGCCCTTTGGAGGGCAGAGACATTGAAACCTTCAGCGGCTGACACAGGAGGCTCCCTGCTCAGTACACAAGCCTTGGCCAAATTTTGGTTTGGTACTCAAATTAATCAATATCGAACCACTGCCGGTCAGTAAGAGGCTGGTGATGGACTCACAAGCTTACCTGAAAGGTGTTGAGAACGTGTTGAGCAACATCGCTGAGCTCATTCAGGCCCCTCCGCAGCGGCTCTGTGGCCGGAATCCCTCCTGAAACAGACAGTAGATACCTCTGAAGAAAACCACCAGCATTATTAGTGATTAACAAAAACAACGACAAATGATGCACGCACTTCGTGGGTCAATCGTCTCTACAGGATTCAGCCAACGATAGTTTGAGGGACCATTTCACAAAATTTGCAACTGGCAAGCTGCAATTTACAGCATGGGATCATAGACCGTACATAAGAAGTGGATGTAGTCACCGTGTCGTCACCCATTGGTTTGTGGACTCCCGTTTTGAAACCTCGAGGTCGGCATTTTGGCCGTCGCCATCTTGTTTTTTTTTTTACATGAGAGGGTGGAGCTAAGCACAACCGCACACTGAATAAGACATTTAGGTGACCAAAAAGGTTATAATTAACTTTTATGATCTAAAAACACACTGTGAAAGGGTTAAAGTTGTAAAACAAAAACACGGACAACTTCCAGACCAGACAACACCAGGATAGCGACCAATCCCAAGGTAGCCACACCCTAAAGCATCCCCTGCTTTATGGTCTATTTGACTCTAAATGGGACCATAATTTACTAAATGAACATCATGCTGTATTGAAGAAGACTTGAAACTAGTGATTGAGAACATAAACTCATGTTTACAATGTTTACTGAGGTAATAAATCAAGTGAGAAGTAGGCTCATTTTCTCATAGACTTCTATACAATCAAGACTTCTTTTTGCAACCAGAGGAGTCGCCCCCTGCTGGCTATTAGAAAGAATGCAAGTTTAAGGCACTTCAGCATTGGCTTCACTTTTCAGACCCGTAGTGGCCCACTGCATTGAATCACTTTCTCTCTTACTCACTACTTAAAACAAATTAAATATTTAATCAATGTCAAATTAATCTACAATTTGCACCGTTTTAAACTCTGCGGCTCACATTACCGCAGTTTCACAAGCGTGTCGGAGAACTACGGTGGCCTTCAGGTAAAGTAAAAACGTGAAAGGCTCTCTCTAGAGCCCGTGTTTGGTTTGTCCGTTCTGGGCTACTGTAGAAGCATGGAGGAGCAACATGGCGGACTCCGTGAAGAGGACCAGCTCCCTATGTAGATATATGAAGGGCTCATTCTAAGGTAACGAAAACACAACGATTGTTAGTTTCGGGTGATGAAACACAAATGAAAACATAGTTTTGAATATTATATTCGATTTCTGCTAATGGATCCCCTGTTCCTTAAACAGGAGGCCCAGTCCGATCAAGCACTCAACCCAAGTCAAATAACAGTCAAGTATCAAAGTACAAGCCAATATAAAAAAATATTCAGAAATTCAGATATGCGAGAAAGTCTTTCACGGCATAATCAATTTATCAAAGCAATGAAACAACAATTCTGTTCACTCCACTGGAGATAAAATAGGAAAGCAAATGCTGCAGCAGCTGATGATAGAGCAAGTCAACAGGAAATGAAAAAATGTAGTGCACTGCAGCACACATGTGCAAAACGTTACTTGTTTTTTCAGGCTCTTATCTTTACAAATGGAATGCTTTTGCTTTATTAGGTGTTGATTACCTTTCCCGGGAAGCATCACCTTAACGTGGTGGAGAGGTTTGTGTGACCCTATGACCCTGAGGGCTGTGTTGTGACCCTGGTAGGGTCTCCCATGGCAAATTGGTCTCAGGTGAGGGGCCAGACTAAGAATGGTTCACAAGACCCCTATGAATAAACGAGGCAGAGGAGGAGTTACCCGGCCTGGAGGAAGCACTCACAAATCCCCGGTTGAGTGCCGCTACGTTGGAGTTTATCCCGGTGGATGGGAGGGTCGCTTCCCCACGCCTTCGGGTTAAGGGGGGGAAAACTCTGACTGTTGTCTGTGCGTATGCACCGAACAGCAGTTCGGAGTATTCGGCCTTCTTGGAGACCCTGAATGGAGTCCTGTATGGGGCTCCAGTAGGGGACTCCATAGTTCTTCAAGGGAGACTTCAACAAGCAGGTGGTTCCCCTGTTCAAAAAGGGGGACCAGAGAGTGTGTGCCAATAACAGGGGTATCACACTATTCAGCCTCCCTGGTAGAGTCTACTCCAAGGTGATGGAAAAGAGGGTTCGGCCGATAGTCGAACCTCTGATCGAAGAGGAGCAATGCGGATTCCGTCCTGGCCGTGGAACAACGCGCCATCTCTCTACTCTCACCTATGGTCATGAGGGCTGGGTCATGACCGAAAGAACTAGATCGCGGGTACAAGCGCCCAAAATGTGTTTTTTTTCAGGAGGGTGGCTGGCGTCTTCCTTAGAGATAGGGTGAGAAGCTCAGTCATCCGTGAGGGACTCGGAGTAGAGCCGCTACTCCTTTGCGTTGAAAGGAACCAGCTGAGGTGATTCGGGCATCTGGTAAGGATGCCCCCTGGGCGCCTCCCTAGGGAGGTGTTCCAGGCACGACCAGCTGGGACGAGGCCATGGGGAAGACCCAGGACTAGGTGGAGAGATTATATCTCCACACTGGCCTGGGAACGCATCGAGATTCCCCAGTCAGAGCTGATTAATGTGGCCCGGGAAAGGGAAGTTTGGGGTCCCCTGCTTGAGCTGTTGCTCCCCGCGACCCCAACCCGGATAAGCGGTTGAAGATGAGTGAGTGAGGTGTTGATTAAACTAAGAGATTTTTAAATGTCACTCTATGCTTGAGTATATCTTGTGGTCATCTATTTGATACTGACAACAAATGAATGAAAAGAGCTGTTCGTAGCAGTCTTGGGCCTCTTGTCCCGATTGTCATGGAGTCCACCCACCCATATCATTGTGGTCATGGTGGGGAGCAATAATGAAAGAAAGAAATATAGAAATATCTGCTAGCTGCATATGTGAAAGTGCAGTGGAAACTAGGGTTTTTCCTCATGCCTGAAAGGTAATTGTGTCTCGCTGTGCCATGGAGAAAAAAGATCCTCCAGGCATGCTGAAACATAGCTCAACAACAAAAACAAGTTGTTTTTTTCAGGCTTGCAGAGTCCTTTCATGTGATGGGGCTGCTGTTAACTGTAGGCACTTTGTGCAAAGCAGATGTCAGAAGGTTATCGTTTTCTGTGGACAGGAACAAGCGAGGGTGTATGTGCATGCATGTCAGTTAGTTAAAATCAGCCGCTGGCCTTTCTTCTTCGGCTGAGTGGACAAAGTGAATGCACCAGACTCCAATCAGCGTGTTTACTCTGCAACACAGCCCGAAAACGTTTCCTCTCTGGCCGTCCTGCACATGTGTTGACACATATTCTAAAAAGAAGAAAAAGAAGATGAAGTGGCGATGTTTTAAAGGGCGTCTCTCACCTCGTGTCTGGATGCGAAAGTTGATCTTGCTCTCAGACGGATGGGTGATGGTGTAGCCACAAAAATCCACATCCACGCTGACGGGAAACAGGAAAAAGCAAAAGCAATGTTAATGTTTTGCTTAAAATGGGTGGAGGTGTGTTAGTGTTATTACAGTTTTTTTCCACTATCATCCCAGCTGCCCTGAACTTACTGAGAACTAAGAACACTGGGAACAGAGTGGAACCACACTGAAGAGTTCCTTTGTGATATTATTATTATTATTGTCAAATTGTCAGAATGACCTCTAGGAATTATGAGGAAAAAAACAGGCCCCTTCAGCAGGAGACAAATCACAAATGACATAAATTAACCATCAGTCATACTCTTTGTTCTTCAAACGTACCACATGGAAGCAGAGGGGGTAAATATTTTTACATACGAAAAGGTCAAATCTGTGACCCCGACATGCTGAGTTTAATGCAGCAGGTTGTAAAAACAAAAAACAAAAAAACACTTACGTCTTCATGATCATATATCTGAGGGAATTGCCTAGTGTATGATCTTCATCATGCAGAACAAATGTCACACAGCCCTCATCAGCCCCATCAGCCTGGACCTAAAACAACAAAAAAGAAGTAATTATTAAAACATAATAACACATCCAACTCGAAACAGAAATAAATACCTCATTCAGTCTTGTGAAGGGCTCATTGCATGGGTGGAAAAAAGTACAAAATGCAAGTCTCCCTCAAAAATAATCCAAGGCACACTGTAGTGTTTGAACAAAGTTTAAATGCCTTTATTTTACATGGCAATAATTGTTTAAAATTACCCTTTTAAATGTCCATTTTAAACAATTAAATTGTCATGCAAGATAAAGGCATTTTAATTTTGTTCAAACACTACAGTGTGCCTTGGATTATTTTTGATGGAGACTTGCATTTTGCACTTTTTTCCACCCATGCAAGACAGAATGAGCCCAATACACCTGAAGGATCTGAAGAGCACCTGCATGTGATTACCACAGAGACCCAGCAGCGCTTCTACTCCATTGTCTTCAGAAATAAATACCTCCTTAGAGATAATTGAGTTTGGAGAATCAATCACATTGAGAGGGAGCTATTATGCATTGCATCCAATACTTATCATAATGATGCACATTGGTAAGCATGAGTTGAACATATTGAAGAGCATGTTGATATTGATCAATACTGCCCCCGAGTGGAGACACTCTGAGTCAGCTATGGACTGAGAAGCAAATGTAAAGCAGCTAAATTGATTTACGTTTCGGTTAGCTTAGCTTTACATAATGCTACTCATGATATCAGTCCACAACCAAGGCTGCATTAAAGAGAGCAGCGTTTAACCTAGTTAAACGAGGTGTAACAACACTGTTAGCTACTGTAGCTACTGTTACCCACGTGGGGCGTTTACAGGTGTTATCTTTAGCTTCTTTAGTTGAGTATTTTCTCACAAACAGAGTTTAATAATGGCAGAGAAATATAGCTGTATACAATCTCAAATATTATAAGGCATTATTGCTTTTTTTACCATCTCCAGCACGGGTTTCTTTTCTCCTTCTGCAGCCATGCTTCACATCCCCACTCTGTACGTCAACACAGAGACGGTGGGGTTTCAGCCCTCACTGTTGTCTGATAGGCAAGGGGTAGGCAAAGCAGCCTTATTTGTATAGCACATTTCAGCAACAGGGCAAAGTGCTTTACATAAACATTCAAGAACATTGCGACAAAGTGCAAAAGACCATTAAGACATAATTAAAACAGTTATAAAAACAATGAAGATTAGAAAATAAAAACAAGCTAAAAATAAAAGCTAGGATAGAAGCTAAAATAGAATATAACACACAAGAGTAAAAGCTCTAGTGCAGTATAAGATCATTATCTGGTTTAATAAAAGGCAGCAGCAAACAGGAAAGTTTTAAGCTTTGATTTAAAAGAACTCAGAGTTGGAGTTGGTCCTGCAGGTTTCTGGGAGCTTGTTCCAGATATTTGGTGCATAAAAACTGAATGCTGCTTCTGCATGTTTAGTTCTGACTCTGGGGACACTAAGCAGACCTGATCCAGATGACCTGAGAGGTCTGGATGGTTCATAACATAGCAGAAGATCAGAAATGTATTTGGGCCCTAAACCATTTAGTGCTTTGTAAACCAGCAGGAGTAGTTTGAAATCAATTCTCTGAGAGACAGGCAGCCAGTGTAGAGACCTCAGAACTGGACTGATATGATCCACTTTCTTGGTCTTAGTGAGGACTCTAGCAGCAGCGTTCTGAATCAGCTGCAGCTGTCTGATCCATTCTTCAGGAAGACCAGGATAGGGGTAGGCAAAGGGCTTTGTCCCACAAAAAAAGGTGTTTGTTTTGTCTATTGTGCAATACATTTAACAGAAACAAACACATGCAGTATGTGTGATTATAGAAGTAAACATTTATCAAATATTCAGAAAAATAATATCAAAAGAATGTGAAGAGATGCGCATTTTTCTAGTGACTATACCTGACTTTTTTTAAAGTTTGGATATGTCAGTAGGCTACAACTTGGAATATTGTGTGAAAGAGATTCTTCTAGGTAGTCCACAAGTTGGAGATTTGCCTTTGCTAAAGTTAAACAAAATAACTACTGGTTTCAGAAAGCTGCCATCTGAAAAAACACAGAAAGTATTTCTATGATGCAGATTAAGATAAGATAAGATAAGATAAGATAAGATAAGATATTCCTTTATTAGTCCCGCAGTGGGGAAATTTGCAGTGTACAGCAGCAAAGGGGATAGTGCAAAAAACAAGATGCATCAGCTTAACAAAATATGAACCATTTAAATAGAAGGAAGTATAAAAATAGGAGCAGTCTATACAGTATTGACAATAAACAGACTTGCACAAGTTGAAATGATATTGCACAGTGAGAATGAATGAATGAATGAATGAAATTCCACCTGAAAATATCAGGTTATTGTAATTTTTTTTGGTGTGTAAGTGGTCTACAGGGATCACAGCATCTTTCAATATTTGGATAATTAATAAAAAAAGATCTGCTTTGTATCTTTGAAGGAGCTGAAAGAGGAAAACTTCTTTACAACTGATCACCTGATGTACTGCAAATTGTGTCCTGTACAGCTTTGTAGTCTGTGCTTTTTATTGTGTCTTGTATACATGTAGTGTATGAAGTAGTGATATAATGTTTTGACTTATTTTATTAAGAAACCATCCCTGCACTGTTATGTAGAATAACAATAGATTGATTTATCCATCGCAGCATTGGTGAAGTTGCCTGTAAGACTTAGACGAGGGCTCTAAATACTAAGCAACACCCCCGAACTGTCGCCATAACGTGACGTACGTATGAAACGTGTGACGACACATTGCGTGACAGGAAGTTACAAAAAAATGTAGTTCTTAAAACGAAGCGATACAATTAGGTACGTGGCCTAAGGCATGTGGTAAGAACTACATTAACCACATAGCATAGGAATGAACTGGTTTTCCGGTCTGGAGGTCTGCAAAGCAAAGCAGAAGTCACTGGAAAGGGATTAGCTAGCTTGCTAGCAGACGAAAGCTCTTTAGATGTTGGGATTTGCGCTAAATTGGCTACTTTGAACAGCGCTGACAAACCGAGGTTTTTGATTTATTATTATTGTATTTTTCACTGTTAATTGCTAGAAAAAGCTTGTTGGTATTGCGACAGACAGATAACATTACCTAACACACGTCATGTACTTCTGTCAACAACATTATCAGCTAGCTAGCCTGTTGTTTATCTGGCTTTCGCTTTCATTTCTCATGACAACTGGATCTTGTAGTTAATAACACTAGTTATCTCAGTTAGGCTAACATTACTGACGTGTGTTACACATATTCATACACATAATGTCCTCTCCTTTCTTTCTGTAACGTTCATCCTCTCTATCCGTCTCTAGCTCTGTCAGTAACATCTCACTGGTCTTATTCGTGTCTCTAGCTCTGTCAGTAACATCTTACTGGTCTTATTCGTGTCTCTAGCTCTGTCAGTAACATCCTTATCTTATTCTTGTCTCTAGCTCTGTCAGTAACATCCCACTGGTCTTATTCTTGTGTTTTCAGCTAGTAATAGAGCCCAAACCCCCAGCTGTTGCCATGGCAATCCTGTTTGCTGTGGTGGCTCGTGGAACCACCATCCTGGCAAAGCATGCATGGTGTGGTGGCAACTTCCTGGAGGTGACTGAACAGATTTTAGCCAAAATACCATCAGAGAACAACAAATTGACCTACAGCCACGGCAGGTAAGATTCACTCTCACACACACACACACACACACACACACACACACACACACACACACACACACACACACACACACACACACACACACACACACACACACACACACACACACACACACACACACACACTGCATGCTTTTATCTTTGTGAGGACACTCATTGACATAATGCATTCCCTAGCCCCTTACCCTAATCTTAACTATCACAAGTAAATGCCTGACCCCAACCCTTACCCTTACTCTAATCTACTGTAAACATAATTCTAACCTGAACCTTATAACCAAGTCTGAACCCTCAAACAAGCCTTTGGAGGTCTCTGTAGGTGAGGATCGGCCCAAATGTCGTCACTTTCCAAAAATGTCCTCACTGTGAAAGTCTAAAACTCAAATTGGTCCTCACAAAGATAGCTGTACAAGTACACACACACACACACCTTACACCTCCATCTCACAGCAGTCACCCACCCACTCCTATGCTGTGGCTACATGGGTCTGTATGTCTTTCCCAGTTTAGGAAAGTTCAGATCCTTCTAGTATGTACAAGTGGTCATGTGATCAGATAATTATGACAGAAAGTGCACCATGGGTAAAAACAGTAGCAAACATACCTAGAGCTAGCTGTATGAAATGCCTCTCATCTGATGTACAAGTTATGAAGGCAGCCCTTCCCCCATTAGTTCTCAGTGCTTTCCTCAGGCAAGTGTCAACAATTGTCATCTATGTTTACGCACTTAAAAACAGGCTTTACCTGTCATCAGGAAAAGGAAGGAATATGTATTTAGCGTCTAAGATGTGTTGGAGCGATACTTCTAAACTACCAGTTAAAATGCAGTTTGGTCAGTTTTTCCCACTGTCCTCTACAAAATGATGTTACATTAATTTGAACAATGCACTATTGTAAAAGACGATCAGCAATGTAGAACTAATTTACTTGCAAATCACAACTTTAACAGACACTTGGGTGTTTATTGTTGCCAATAGGAGTTGATATGATGAACTCCTCTGAGTCCGACATTATTCTCCATCACTCAGGGTCTTTTTCACACACTTGTGAAACCTTGAAGAAGAGCTTTTGTGGACAAGTAATTAAGTTTTTCAAGCAGAAATACAGCTGTTTCAACAGACTATTGAATAATCTGATTATTGCCCTATACTGTATATAAACACGCTACTTCAACATGAGAAGCCAGTAATTATCCTTTGGGTGGTAATGCCTACAAGATTAATGTGATTTCTTACATTATTAATGATGTAATGATTTGTTTGCTCAGTGTGGACTGTCATATATTAGCACACGAGCTGTAGAGATCACTTAAAGCTGGTATCACATGCCACAAGTTAATGTTTCCTTAGGCTTTTTACAGTGAATGTAGTATACTGTATTGAACTTTGTACTGTCAACTGTATATCTGTAATGTTGACAATTTGTCTTTTTTTCTTTTTCAGCTATCTCTTTCATTACATCTGCCATGATAGAATCATATACCTGTGTATCACCGATGATGTAAGTATAAAATTGTGTATTTGTTTGTTTAGGGGTCAGTGGGAAGTTGAGTGATATATATTTAAAGTCCCTTGAAATGCACTTTATGTGAATAGCTGAATATAAGGAAGAGTTCAGAAGTAAAGTTGAATAACGCAGCAGCCACTTTGAGAAACAGAAATAACGTTATTGCACCCAAATACATCTCCAACCCACGTTTGTGAAGTAATTTATTGAGCCTATTACAACAGGAAGCAGAAAAATCCACTCAGAGACACAAGGTAACAATATATTAATTTCAGTGTTCTTACAATAATAACTCTTATATTTAACTTTTGTTTTTTACTAAAGGACTTTGAGAGGTCGCGCGCATTCAGCTTCCTCAGTGAAGTCAAGAAGCGCTTCCAGACAACATACGGGTCGCGAGCTCAAACAGCCCTGCCTTACGCCATGAACAGCGAGTTCTCCTCAACATTGGCAGCTCAGATGGTGAGTATAACGAGAGCCTGAGCATATTCAGCAACATTCTCATGTGAGGGCCTCGTGACTGCTGTTTACTTCTGTAGTCATACTGATACTGCTGTAGTAATCACTTAGATCAACTTTCCATTTTGTCCTTTACCTTTCTCTTTGTAGAAACACCACTCGGACCCACGGGGATCAGATCGTGTCACTGAGACTCAGATGCAAGTGGATGACCTGAAAGGCATTATGGTCCGCAACATAGGTGAGCTCCTCATGAGTGATCCCCATGGCACAATAACCCTGAAAAGACCTCTTTTTATGCCTCTGTGCCGGCAACAGCAGGGGCCAGAGGTATTATGTTTTCAGGTTGTCCCGAAACAAACGGACACTTGGAGTACGCAAAGATAAACTGATTGGATTGTAGTGGTCAAAGGTCACTGTGACCTCTTAGCCATGACTCAAGAATTCATATGCTGATTATGACAGTTTCACACAAACGCCTAACAGGATAAATGATGAAGTGATGACATTTTGGACAGACGTGGATGTAAACTGCAATTTGACTGGTTGGCGAAGTCATACAACTGCGAGGCGGTAATTCTAGTTTATATGTGGCTATAGAGTGCTGCAGGAATGAGTCCTAAAACCTGGAAGATAGTTTACTGGAAGTTAATGGGTTTTTTAAATGGGTTTTTTGTTAGATGCCTGAAATAAGGTCTGTGGTTAACACAAGCTGAAGAGATTTTAATGTTTTGTTGCTAACAAGTGGTTAAATGAGACTACTAAACGTCGCCACGCCGACTTGTCCGCCTTTACAGCCTCGTTGTGTGTACTCATGCTCATGCGACCGTGGTGTAGTTTGTTTAGGGGGCGATGCTAACTTCCTACTTGGCCTACAAAAATACGTCATCCCTGGAGCACTCTATGGGATAATAAGACGAAAGTATTATTTCTCTGTGGGGTCCTTTCCATAATGTTGTCAGACACTTATAATAACAATCTGAACCTGTCAATGGCAAAAACAAGCACTTTTAGTGGACGTAAACTGAGGTTACCAGGTTGCCCCAAATGATTACATTACAGCTCGTTTAGCGACTGGTGGCTGCAGCGTACTCCCTCAATATTGGACCAATTTTTCAGAAATTGCTGTCCCCATTAGTCACTTAGGACGCTTTCACAAGCCAACATTTAGTCTGCTTTAATCAAACTCTGGTGCAGTTCGTTTGGGTGGTTGTGAACGCAGTAATCAAACTCTGGTGCAGACTAAAACAACCAACCAAAAAGACCGCTTGCGTGAGGTGGTCTCGGACCATTTCCAAGCGAACCATAAATGCACGCTGCCTGTGCGGGCAGTTGTTAAGATGGACACAGGTAAACAACAGGTTAACATGAGTGGGAGAGGATTGACTTGGACTTCTGCAGAAGTTCAATGTTTACTTGACATCTGGGCCGAAGAGAACCTACAGAAATGCTAAATAAAGTCCACAAAAACAGTGTCATTTATAAAGTCATAAACTGGAGGAGAAGGGATTTGTGCACAGTAGATCAGTGCCAAGTCAAAGGGAAAAAACCTCGACAGCATTGAAGTCCGCGATTCTCTGCATTGAAGTGGCAGCTCTCGCGAGTAAAAAGATAATTTCACTCCTCCGTACAGGCTAATTATTTTTTGAATTTGGTCCACTTTGTTTTGTGCACTGTAAAACCGAACCAGACTAAATAGAAAACAAACTCCAAGTATCAATCTTATCTCTGATTCGGACTAGCCAAACGGACTAGGCTTATGAAAGCGCCCGTAGACACAAAAACATGGGAAAATAGGGTCATCCAGTTGCATCAGTGACCGCTACGTTATGCTGTGCCAATGAAGCACTGGTATTTGTTGACCTTGATGCCCAAAGCAAATGTTCTGGCAATCAAATTCTGAAATAGTCTCAAATGTCAGTCAGATTTCACCAACCATCTTATATGAATCTCTTCACACTGGACCTTTTATGTCTCCCAAGTTAACTCTGCCTCTCTTTGTGTCTTTTTACAGACTTGGTAGCTCAGAGAGGAGAGAAGCTGGAGTTGCTGATTGACAAGACAGAAAATCTGGTTGATTCAGTGAGTCTATCATCCTACTCATTTTCATGATGCATGATATTTGGCAGTGTACAAGTTTATCTTTTCACAGTAATCTAGCACGCTACTTATACACAAATGTTGTCACTGATGTCACGTTCTCTCTCTACTCCATTTAGTCGGTCACATTTAAGACCACAAGTCGTAACCTGGCACGAGCCATGTGTATGAAGAACCTCAAGCTGACTATTGTCATTGTGCTGGTGTGCCTGGTGAGTATGGACAGGAATGGTAACTAGTGAGATGTTGGTTATTAGTGGGACAGTGTAATGGTTCTTTAGCCAATTTGGTGGATTATTACTTATGATATTAAATTTTTTTTTTTTTCCATTAAAGCTGAACTTGGTAACTTTGAGTAAATATGATGAAAAAAGTTATTTTTGTAAAACAGTCACTATATCCTGACAGTAGTGCATGAGACAGATAGTCTGTGGTTTTGGCTCAACTGTTTTCAACATGGAGCCGGGTCACAAACTTTGAAAACATTTTAACAATAGGTATTTCCGTAACAGAGTATTGATTCATATTTGATCAGCGCCGCCTAGTTTGACAGTTTGATCGGAGTTCACGAGTGGTTGACAGCTGCTCAGAGACAGCAAGGCTCCAGCTCAGCTCTGATTGGTTGTTTTTGTTCGGGTACGGTAGAAACTTGCAAATGCCATTAGGACCACTAGGGGGAGGCAGAGGGACATGATATTTTTCACAGATTATCTGTCTCATGCACTATTGTCAGGATATAGTAACAGTTTTATAACTAGAATGGCACTCGGAGAGTGCAGACCTCCGCCCCCCTCTCCGTTCAACTTGCGCCATCATCCACGTGTATTTTTGTTTATGTTGAGATCAGCTGTACGTAGCGGAGCATCGTAAAACACTTCATTCAAATTGGACAGAAACAAAATAAAACTCACCCCATCCGTCGTCGTTACTCTTTCCAACAATCATCAAGTGTCCTTTGGTCGAACTCAACTGTAATCTCACAGAGTTTAATGTGAAAAAACGCCGAATCTACAGTCGTCCCCTTCCCGCCCCTCCCCGCTCTCTCTCGGTCTCTCTCTCTGAAGAAAGAAGGCGTGGTCATGCGTCATCAACGCGCCATCAGTTAAGCTGCGCATGTGTAATACCCTGTGGTTTTAAAGCTCAGGCTGATCGGAATTCTTAAAAGTGTTCCTGAATCCAGAAGGGACCCCTTCGAAAATGGCCATGCCAGTTTTTCCCCGCCAACATTTAGCGTAACTTCGTAGCGTTATTTAACCTCCTTCCTCCTTAGGTTTTTCTGGTTTCATATGATACCAGTATTTTCACTCTAGCTTTAAAACTGAGCCCGCTACAACCTAAAAATCGCAAGTTGCGTTAATGCGATAAAGAAGTAAAAAAACAAATTTGCGTTAACACGTTATTATCCCGTTAACTTTGACAGCCCTAAAAATAACTTTTTATCATATTTGCTCAAGGTTGCTAACTGCAGCTTTAACATGAAAAATGACCCTGATATCTTAGCTACTACAGCTTTAGTTTTCAGCTATGAAGAGGCTCAGCTGTCCTGTAAAACTGCCGTAATTTACTTCGCATCTTCACTGAAAACACATTGCAGCAATGATCTTTCCTAAGAGGGCTCCTCTACATTGTTTGACATTGACTGAAAGAATTCCTCCTGTGTGTTGCGACTGTATGGCTCACTGCGTGATTAATCAAACAGCGGTGCAGGAAGTAAACATTGCTTCTGTCCTGTTTCCAGGTGGTCATTTACATCATCGTTTCTGCTGCCTGCGGGGGCCTCAGCTGGCCCAGTTGTGTCAAATGAGTGGAGGATAGTGGGGATAAAAGAGAAGGAGATAAAGGAAGAGGGGGAGAAGCGCCTGTTCAACTCTGCCCTCCAGTGGACACAAAAGGACACACAACTTTCCTTCCTCTATTCCTCCAGCTTCAACATCCCCGGAAAGACACACATGACGCTGTTCCTCCTCCTGCCTCCTTCTTCTTCCCCCTCTTTGATCGCGTGCACATTGACTTGCCTTCTGGACAGGGAGTCCCACCTCATCATACCCACACTGATGGGCAGCAGCCATGTGGCCTAAAACTGATGTGGAACAATAATCTTGTCTTATACTAGTCTGGTCCATTCATCCTGTCTCATGCACTTAGTGGCCTGATGTATCAGTTTGTGATACTGTCCTGCACCTCTCTATGTATTTAATCCATTCAGACTGATACCGGAATGACCCACAAAGATAGCAGAGATTGCATTGTTATTGTCCTGCTTTTCCTTTGATGCCAACAGGGATTCATGAAACCTGCAAGTATAAATAAGTAGCATGTTGCAGATCCATCAAGAGGGGATTCCACAATACAGTGTCTGTTCCTCTGTTATATAACTGAAATTTTTCTTTGACAAAACCAATGACGATGTCTAATGAACCATGCTGGTGGCGTCTCATAAACACATATTTTCTGATTTCCTTCTTGTTTTATTGCCAAGCACAGTCGTATATTCTAAAATGGATGTTGTAAAATACCAGATATGATCATATAAATAAATATTGTAAATTTGATTAATATTACTGACTCAAGAGATGTAATGGTTCTTTTAAATCAAGCCTGATTTTTGAGGAAATCCTCAATATCCTTTCCCACCTCGGTAGGAGGTTTCCTTTCACCCTTTTAGGATGTTCAGTGTGCCCATATGTTCTTTCTGTTAACACAATGCACTTTTTACATTGTACATAGATTTGCTTCCTGGCATCATCATCATCATATGGTTTATAATCATGTAATATTTAATTATTGTACATCCAGATTTGAATTAATAAACGACCAAGAGGTTGATCTCTTCAGATGGGAAACAAAAGTTTTGATATTTGTGGCTTTTATTTTGGAAATCTGACCTAATTCCCTTGATATGAGCTGAATTGGTGATCATTAGCTAATTGATTAACTGCTAGTGACTTAACTGTTAGTTGCAAAGGGACGCCAACTCATCACATGGTGTCAAAGTTCAAGCAAACAACACTTGTTTGTCACTTCTTCGGGGCAATATGAGCTGTACGACCGGTTTGTAGTTTTGCATTGTGACATTTGTTTGTTCAGGGCGCTCTGAGAGCAAGGCCTATTCTAAGGAGGTTAGCATACGGGTCTTGTTGCCAGGGTATGACGCATGCGCAGTGTGACTGAAGCTGCAGTCGTGCGTTGCGACCAGACTTTACTGCGCATGCGTAGCACCCCTTTGATATGAAGTGTGACCTAGCCTCCTTTAATAGGCCTTGTCTGAGAGCGGGAAACTGACAGGTGAAAATAATGATGTATTAGGACCTCGTTAGTGCTCCCGTCTGTCCGGTGACAGGTAACGTTACAAGCCATAACTCTGCTATTTCTTTGTTTAACTATACGCTTTTTATTAACCTAACCTAGTGGACAAGTGGTAAGGCAGTTGATATGTTTCTCCAACATTACTTTGCTACTTCAGTTCTTAGTTAGCTTGAGTTAATTGAGGTACCATAAAGTTCAACCTCCGGTCAACAGAAATTAACGTTTGTTAGCTTGATAGCTAGCTAGCTAATTAGCTACATTATGCTAGCTAGCTACAAGGCCTATGAAAAGGAGGCTGGGACACGCGTCATATCTTTGGGGGTATAACGCATGCGCAATGTAACTGAAGCTGCGGTCGTGCGTTGTGATTGGCTCAATTTCGGCGAGGGCAGACAAGACTTTACTGCGCATGCGTTGTACCCTTAGATATGACGCGTTTCCCAGCCTCCTTCAATAGGCCTTGGCGGCTAATTGTCGGGTTTTTGTGTCAACCGCTGTTTTTCGACAGTTGAAAGTCATGTTTAAAACCTTATGTAACGGTTGTTCGCCATGTAAGCTTCATTTTAACATAATAATAATAATGCAGTATAGTAATTTTTACCAGTCTCTTCTGCACTATATTCACTTTTACCAGTCTCTTCTGCACTATATTCACTTTTACCAGTCTCTTCTGCACTATATTCACTTTTAACAGTCTCTTCTGCACTATACTCACTTTTACCAGTCTCTTCTGCACTATATTCACTTTTAACAGTCTCTTCTGCACTAT
This sequence comes from Sebastes fasciatus, assembly GCF_043250625.1. NCBI lineage: Eukaryota > Metazoa > Chordata > Actinopteri > Perciformes > Sebastidae > Sebastes > Sebastes fasciatus. The sequence continues at coordinate 9,550,909 of NC_133804.1, read as the reverse complement.
ACTCACTTTTACCAGTCTCTTCTGCACTATATTCACTTTTAACAGTCTCTTCTGCACTATATTCACTTTTAACAGTCTCTTCTGCACTATACTCACTTTTACCAGTCTCTTCTGCACTATATTCACTTTTAACAGTCTCTTCTGCACTATATTCACTTTTAACAGTCTCTTATGCACTATATTCACTTTTAACAGTCTCTTATGCACTATACTCACTTTTTTAATAGTTGTGTATCACAGCTGTTACCCTGTACTATATTCAGTTTTAACAGTTTTCTTCATCTCCTTGTATTTTTATATCTGGTATATTTTTTTGTACTTTGCACTGCTAACTTTTTTACTGCCTTCTTACTAACATGTTTTGCACTATGGACATGTGATGCTGGAAACTTGAATTTCCCTCGGGATTTATAAAGTTACTATCTATCTATCTATCTATCTATCCTATCTATCTATCTATCTAATACTAGCTTATTGCCTAATCTTTAAAGGTCTCAGTCGTTGTGTACGTTAGTCTACTGTGTTTTAAACCATTTATGGACTTGACAGATTATTTTCCTTGCTACATATGTAGACTCCTACTATGTTTACTCCTGCTCTAATTATAGACTCATCTGGCTGGAGGAGGGCTCAAACTGATGTTGTTGTTGTCACCAATGACCTCTTGTGTTTACAGGAGCCAGAGAGGAGTAAGGTACTCAAACACATCCAGCAATATTCAATCTTATTTTGGCTTTAAACCACACCTTTGACTACCGCAAAGCAAGGCAAGGCAAGTTTATTTTATATAGCACATTTCATACACAAAGGCAATTCAAAGTGCTTTACATATAAAAGCAAGATAAAAGAGCACAAAGTGCATTAGATAAAAATGAATAAAAGAATATATTATTATTTTTTATTTTATTTAAAAGGGACCATGTACAGTTTAAAACATAAATGTCACCATTTGATGCACCGTACCAGATTATAGCTTTAATCTAATTCACATCTGTAGTCCCTTGGCAGGTCAAAACAAAGAAACATACTACAGTCATACAAGAAAGAACATACAAAACGCACAATAGCACATCACAAAGTATGCTTGTCAAGTAAAAGCAAGTCATGAAGACCATGGAGGAAAGATCAGTGAGTACAGAGCTGAGCAGCTTTCAACACACGTTTTAAGTTGGTTTTGAAAGTGCTGATAGAGCTGCAGCTCCTCACATCGTCAGGCAGGCTGTTCCACTGATTTGTGGCCTTAACAGAAAAAGCTGAGAACAGTTTTTGGTCTTGAGTCTAGATTTGAAAGTGGCCACTGTTGCTGCATCTTTGATCTCATCTGGAAGTTTGTTCCACAGTTGAGCAGCGTAGCAGCTAAAAGCAGCCTCACCATGTTTCCTTCTGACCTTGGGTACTACTAATAGATTTTTTCCCCAGTGACCTTAGAGGTCTAGTAGGTGTGTATTGTGAAGCATATCTGAGGGGTAATTTGGACCTACCCCCTTTAGTGATTTGTAAACAAGCAGTAGTGTTTTAAAGTCAATTCTGTGACTGGGAGCCAGTGTAGGGACTTAAGTACTGGAGTGATGTGATCAGTTCTTTTGGTTTTTGTAAGAACTCTAGCAGCTGCATTTTGCACCATCTGAAGCTGTTTGATGGTCTTTTTAGGTAGGCCCGTGAAGAGACCATTGCAGTAATCGACTGCTCGAGATAAAAGCATGGATAAGTTTTTCCAGGTCATGCTTTGACATAAGACCTCTAAGTTTAGCTATGTTTTTAAGGTGGTAAAAAGCTGATTTGGTTATCGCTTTCACATGATTATTGAAGCTGAGATCACTGTTGATTAAAACACCAAGATTTTTGACAACATCCTTTGCTTTAAGTCCCTTTGTGTTCAGATGATTAGCAATCTTAATTCTCTCATCTTTCTTCCCAAATAAGAATACTGTAGTTGACTGTGGACTCCATGTTTATCTGCTTTGCACATTTTATAACTTTTTAAGACCAATTTCAATATGTTTGTGGTATTGATTGCACTGTATTGCAAGGTGAAATTATTTTGTTCAGCTATACATGACAACACCACAAACCCTGTTCTCAAATGTTACTATAAAATATAGGTGAATATCTTGCACAATATTTCAGACTGAGCTCAAGGGTTAATTCTTGACCTACAGCTTGTCAAAAAAAAGTCTTAACACAAGATTCAACTAAAATGTTTGTTCTTATGTGTTGCTGTTGTCCACCTCTGCAAATGCAAGGGATGTAAGAGTATTGCGATATTATGTTTATGTGTATTATGTTACTGCGATTCTCCAAAACACTATAGATTTTTAATTAACCTCTTAAAAATCTGACGGCCCGCCGGCAGTCCCAGCCACTATTCTGCCTTTCGGCGGTTGTAGCGGGCTCAGTTTCATAGCTAGAAGTGCAGTGACGGTATAAACCTAAGGAATCCATTGGTACCAACCATGTCATACTTGCATGTCGAGAAGGAGGATGTATAACACTACGAAATTATGCTAAATTTTGGTGAGGAAAAACTGGCATGGCCATTTCCCCCCCTTTACAGACATGCCGACTTTATCATAATCGCTTTTTTTTTTGTTGGCATAAAACATGTTTTTTGAATGCAGTATAAATGTAATATTTTTGCCTATTCTAAAATGATGTATTATTTCTGAATACTGGGGTCCCTAAACAGTCTTGGAATTACATACATTTTGTATGACAGGAAAGTTAAGACTCTTGTGGAACTATATTCATGTGTAATGATGTTAGTCCCCATAGTAGCCATTTTACATAGTGAATGTTGTATTACTCAGATTTTATACATATGATGGTGTCGTTATAGTTTATACTATGACAGTTTTCCTAAAATTAGATTGGAAAAAATCGCAATGTATCACCTTGCTTACAGTATCACAATATATTGCAATATATTGAATCATTACCCCTATATCATGATACGTATCACCAGATTCTTGCCAATGCACAGCCCTAGGAAATGCTATGTGTATTCAGCATAAGCATCACAGCTTAGGCTAACTGAATGAATAGCTAACCAAGATACATTTGCTGACACATCTGACAGGTCTCTGTTTTTCACTAGATAGCATAGGCACAGCTTTCTCTTGAAAGCCTTTTTCTATTTCTTCTTGCTGAAGCAGACTGACTAATACTCTGACTTTTGAAAGACAGTGCCGTGCTATCCTTCTAATCGGGCTCATTGGTGTGGTTTTGTTCCCTGCTTTACAGAGGACAGCGTTGTCCCTGTGGTATGCTGGCTGGAATCCCCCAGCTTGACCTGCTGCCCTGTGGTAGTGTGGTGCAGCTCTGTGCCTGGGCTTTTGATGGCTGTCCCTGCTACTCATAACTGCTGGCTGTATGACACCGATACGTCCAGTCACCCATGCAAAGGCAAGAAAAGGCCATTCAAGGTTTTCTGCAAAGTGCCTCGGGGGCTTCAAAAATAGAGAAGCATTGTTCTGTTGATCTCACTTTCAGTTTTAAATGTATAATGCTATTTGAAGGCAGTAACTTGCATTGGATTTTTCTTGGACAGACAGGTACATAGTGGGGCCTCATATCAAACAGCAATGTTGATAATGAATCTGAGACAATTACAAAAATAACCCCATTTTATTTTCTGACAAGGCAGAATGGACTCTCAAAACACAGGGTCCAGTAGACCACACCATCGTGGGCAGTTTACAGTGAGTGTCGGGTATCAGGGATTTTGGCCGGTTAGCCTCTTGGTTTTGAATGTATTGTATACACTTTTACAGTGTACTGTTTAGGTGGCAACAAACATCACTGAGGTTTTAGGTTTGAACAGTACTTGAAGACCATGTCAAAATGCTTAGATTCAATAACTATGCCCACTAAATAACATTCTACAGGATATAAGACTCAGAACTCTGAGGAGATAATAAGCCTACTCTATACCAGTGGTTCCTTAGGGCCGTTCACATGCTGCGTCTAAAAATGTGTGGAAAATGCCAGCTGTGCCGCTTTCATCATTTTATCCAAGGTGCATGGGAGGTTGCGCTACTGTTGCGCCTACCATTACTAACCAACCAAAATCTGCTTGCTACGATGATGAAGTTGTAGTAATTTAGCTGTAAAAGCCTCACTGACTAAACTAAACAAAGTCAAAACAAAGAAATGGATTTCCAGCACCTCACGGTAGCTTTACTGCTCCATTTCTTAGTGTCAATTTGGCTGACCTTTCAACCGGATGTTGTGACGTTCTTGGACGGAAAGGGTGAAGCCAGTAAAATAAATAAAGCTCTGTGTAGCCCTGCACTAAAATGATTAACTTCTCCTCCATATATTTACTGTACACTGATATTTACGGAAGAAAGAAACGATATCTGCCGTCTGTGATTGGTTGTTCCTTGTCACGTGACATGCTGTGCGCGCTGCAGTGTTCCAAAAGTTGAAATAATTTTATCTTGCTTGCTCCTCGCAATAGCGTCGCTCCCGCGTTTGAGCGAGCCTGCCACGCATCTACATTGACAACAACGAATTTGAGCACGCAAAAAACGTGGCACGTGAACCGCCCCTTAGGGGGACGTCAAAGATCACAAGGGGTGCGCCAGGATTTGTCTTCTCTGAGATAATGATTGAAATTAGATTTCTTCATGTATAACTAAAATCATAATAACACACTTAGTGGTTAATTTATACAAAAGCCTGTACATTAAAAAAAAAATATTTAAAATAATTTATTGTTTTGCTACTTCAGGTAGCACTTCACTGCAAAATCTAACATCCGGCTTCAATCCATATTTGTGGGCATTTAGCCTTTCAAAAACATTTTTGCTCTCCCGCTTGACGCACACAAAGGGAGGCCCGCATCTCTAACACTATTATAGTAAATTAATTAATTGCAAAAAAAGATATTATGCAAGTTGATTTATTAAAAAACTAACTCATTTAATACACTGAGTCACTTTATTGAAACTGAGGATTTTGTTTGAGGATTTGTAATTATTTTTAGGGTGATGAGTCTTTCTTAGATACAAGTAGGGGTGGCTTCAATGAAAATAGGTTGGGAACCACTGCTCTATACCATGATTTACATCTTCTCTCTAGTTAAGATTAGACTGTAGTTCCAGGGGTCAGGGGCCTTGTATAGATTAAGCAGAAATAGCATTTGGTCTTAGAGGTCTTAGACTCTGGTGTCACACCACTACTGCAGTGTTGGGATCAGGTGTCGAGCTGTTTGTGTACAACATGAGGCTGTGTCATCAGACAGTGACATTATCAGTGGAGGACTTTGGAGCACTTGTCAGCTGTAACCAACATTGTAATGTGCCTTGCCATCTTGGAGTAAGTGAGTTTCTATGCAAATTCTGGGTGGGAACAAGGAACCGAGGCCTCCTGTTATTCTGCTCCCCTTTTCACTTATCCCTCACTAAAAAAGCAGCCTGATCCATTCCTTCATAAAAGAGGGACTTTGGCTGCTTAGCAACAGTGAATGCCAACACTGGCAGGCCATGGCCACTCCCCCAGCACTGGGCTCGGCGTGGATAAGGTAACATGTTGCTTTCTTCCTTGCTTGCTCAATCAGTAAACTTGGGAGTGGAGCTCTACGTAGAGCACAATCCTTAGCTGGACCTTGACATGCCTGCACTGGGAGCAGTGTGCAGCCAAGTCACTGATGGTCGGAGATATTGCTGATCCAGTGCTGCAGTAGGCCTACAGGGAAGGGAGGAAAGAAACAGAATCTAATGCCTGCACAGGGGGCACCCTCATTCTGGCTGTGACGTTACTGATGCACGGTTGACTCTAAACACGAGGAGGGAGGAGTGGTGGTGGGACGGGGGCTGTTGGTGTCTGGCTGAAGCACACTTGCACACCACTGCCTGCCCAGTTGGCTGGATTTAGCGCTTTGGAAGGAAAGCAGTAATGGGATTATCTGTGAGAGAGTAAAATGAGCCGGGTGAACCTGTAAACAGTGAGTGATCTGACGTGATGCAGAAGGCAACACAGCTGACTGTGGAGAATGGCGGTATTGAGTTAGTTCATACTATAGTTGATCCATTTCTCAGTCAAAGGTAAGTGTTTTAAAAGGTTTTTTTTTCTGCAGTGTTGCTTTCTATTCGTTGGCTCAGTTTCTTGTGGCTTATCTTGGTGGTTTTATTTTTACATAAACATCGTCAGTTCATGGTTTTCTCAGGTGCAGTTGTACTTTACATAACAATGTAATGCCTAGTGATGTTTTTAACCAGCAAAATCACTGTTCTGCATTGTCATATTGTGTGGGAAGATACTGCAGTGGCGTTGGAGGGGCAGTTCTTCTTGCCAAGGTTCAATGTGCAGCAGTTTGCCATGGCTGTATAATATATTGTACAGATTGTAATTTACAGTAAGGCGTGTTGTTTCTCTGCCTGTTAAGCAAACGTATCCAGATTTGGACTGTTGGTCATGTTGATAAAAGCAGAGCAGCTTTCATATATCTTATCAGCAGTAGTGTCGAGTGTCCAGTAAGGCAGATTTAAATATTAACACCAAATAATTATTGTGGCATATTTATATTTTGAAAATGTCTTTCTCCCAAATGTTAAAGCCAAAGATCTCTTTAAAGACTAGACTAACACTGTTATTCCAGTTGAAGACTTCATTTATGGTGTGGTTGTTGTCTTTACAGACTGAGCATTTCTCTAAGGTTAAACATTTTCTAATTAGCATTTTGAAATGTGCATGATGGAGGTGGGGGCCAGAATTATAGTCGACAATGTGTTTTGAATTTCTCTATTGGTGTCTTGTTTAAAAAATAATAATATATTGGAGTTGTCATTTGTTGGTTCTGTTGCTTGCCAAAATTGGTTTGTAAAGGTGGCTGATATTTTGGCTATGAGAAAAAAACTGTCAATGTATTTATAGTTTAGTGCACCTCAAACTTGCAGCTATCTCTAGTGACTCCAGGGGTCCATGACTCTTTAACTCTTTAGTTACATCACTCACTTTAAGTAGAGCCTTATTTGCCTTTATATACTGTACATGGGGGGGAAATGTCAAAATGTTTGCACCCAGACTATTCAACTGGTGGAGTTTTGAAATTGCTACAAAAGAAACCTATCTTAGCAGTATTACACACAGATGAGCCAAAGACAAGCAGGCTGCCACTCACGATTGAAAACATGAGGTTAACATGCTGCATATTATAAATTGAAGCCTCTCTTTTTCTTAAGACATGTACTATGTTTTATTTAGAATGCTCTGACAACCAAGAAAACCCCCTGAGCTCAGGTTTATTTTAAACTAAGTCATATGTTTTCTGCATTTTGTTTTGTGTTTCCTGGGAAGGTCATGTACCCTCACTGATCCTGCCCCTCCCTCCTCAACCAGTATATTCCCTGTCTCCTAGACAATTATGTTCCCATACAACTAAACTGCATTGTGAATTACGTTTCGAGGGTATTTTGTCCCGGATTGCATTTGTTTTTGACATCTGACAGTCTGCAGATGTCCTTGTAGGGAGGAGGTCGGGTCAAACAAACACAGGACTTTCACCCAGGAGGCCACTGCTTGTGTCCCATGTGAAGCCAAAAGTCAACATTCACTTGTTTTAATTTACGTCCGTAGCTTAAACCTGCAGTAGGCAGAATATTTTTGGCATCATTGAGCAAAACTTTGATAATAACCTTTCAGCATATTGTAATTCAAGTGTTCTGAGAGATAACAAGACTTCTGCACATCCTCATGGCTCTGTTTTCAGGCTTTAAAAAAATCAAGCCCGTGACGGGAGACTTTGGCCAATTTCAGAGAGAGCGTTCCTATTGAGCGTTCCTATTGGCTATGTTCCGGCTGGTGGGCTTTGCTTGGTATAACTGATCTCAACATGGCTGCCGGGTCACAAACTTTCTAATTTTACAGCTAAACGGTACACTAAAATATGTTTCTGAAAACATTTGAGGCGAGAAATAGGCATTACAGTAACAGTATGGATTCATATTTGATCAGTACTGCCTAGTTTGACCGCTTGATCGGAGTTTGCGAGTGATTGACAGCTGCTCAGAGACGGCAAGGCTCCAGCTCGGCTCTGATTGGTTGTTTTCCTCCGATGTCTGAAATCTTGCAGATGCCATTGGGAGCACCAGAGGACACGGAGGCACTTGATTTTTTCAGATTAACTTTCTACTGTCAGAATATAGTGACCATTTTATAAAAATAACTTTTTTAATCATATTTGCTCCATTTCTACCCACTGCAGCTTTAAATAATGCAGCAGTCATTTTAAGCCAAACCATGATGTTTTTTACTAAACCTAACCAAGTAGTTTTGTAGCATTTTTTGTTTTGTTTCAATTTACATTAACCACAAGTTTAAAACTGCGACCGTAATCCGGTGGAACATACATTTCCCTCAAAATATAATTGAGAATGCGGTTTAGTTGTATGGGAAAGTAATTTTTTTTAGGACACAGAGTTGACTTGACAGAAGTGCAGCAGACTATGCACAATTTTTCTCCAAACAATCAATATATATGTTGGCATTTCATTCACTATTTGGGGTTGATTACAACCCTGGACAGTTGAACAAGTTTTTCAGTTTTTTTTCTTCAGTTTTTTTATATGCAGCAGAATGTCTGGAGTCTGCATACTGGAAACTTTCAGGCTGTTGGTGACTTGATATCTTACTCTCCGGTGGCACATGCCACAATGGTGCTTTTGTTGTAGTAGATGCTGGCAAGCTTAGCAGTCCAGTCAGCTTAAATAAACATAACAGTACACAACAAAGCAGTTAAGACTGCCGTTTACTTCTCATGCCAAACCCACATTGGCTCATTTAAGGCTTGTAACTGCTTGGCCAGCCTCACATTTAAGCTTTTATGAAACCATGATTCGGGAGAGACGGAAGGTGTGTCTGGTAAAACATATCTTTAGAAAGGGTACAGATATTTGGGTAATTTGATATTCAACAATCTAAATGAAATCACATTGTATCACATATTACAACTAGGAGATAATTTAGACTTGCACTACAACATTCCCTGAGCAGGATTCTGATGACTTTTGCATTTTTCATTGAGCTAAGTCATAAATAATTTGAGTATCCAGGTACTGTTACAATGACCAGTGACTACAAAGGCTTAGGAGAGCAGGCCAGAGCCTTTTTGGAGCCCTGAGCTAAATTTTACACTGGGATGTCTGAAGATAAGCCTATGGGTCAGTTCGGGACGCTCCTGTTAACATTCAGTGATGTCAGTATAGATTGTGTAGTAACATGGGTTATACAAATTTGACCTTTTCCCCTTTACAGATATTCGTGCCTGATCAACAAAACTGATGGATTACTGTGCTGCTAACCGAATGCAAGGCTATTCAGAGCTACAGAAGTATCCTGTCTGAACTCCAAAATGTCTAACGTGACATTTAACATGTCCACCGACCAAGTTGGGAGCACAGTTCTTCTGCCCCACAGAGAGGCCATCTCCCCTGAGAGTCAGTACAGCATCTCGTCACTGTCACCTTCACCTGACACCAACAGTAGTATTTCAAATATGAGTGACAGAGAAACCAGCTCCCCTGACATCAACATGCTGGAGTGCTGCCTCAGCGACGGCTTCTCTGTGGATAACCCCTACAACAACACTGTACCTCAAGATAATGAATGCTGCAGCGTAAGCATGAACCTGAACCAAACTTTTACCACCACACCCGTTAACAGCAGCGGGAATATCTGGAATGAAAACTTGAGTGTGATGAGCAGCCTTGAGATGGGATCGGATGAGTACCAGACTTTCATTAGGAACACAGAGGATGCAAGTAGCAGTGCAGTGATGTCTTCAGACTCTGCTGGGAGGGAAAGCCAGCTGAGTTCAGGCGAGACTTCCCGTAGAGGATCCACCGAGAACGACTGCTGCTCCCTGAGCTCTGGGGAAATGGTAATAAGGAGCAACAGTTTTTGTCTTGAGGACCAGTCCCTCTTAGTCTCTTCCCTGGAGGAGTCCTCTATGTCTCTGGCTGCGGGCCATCCCGCATTTCCGGCTGATTCTAACCTGCTGTCAACCACTCTGCCGGACGTCCTTGAAGAATCCACAGAAAGAGTCATTGAGAACATAAGCCATCCGTGTCTTGGCACGACTTTCATTCATGCAGAGCACCCCACTGAGGAAAATGATATGGAAACATCCAACTTTCTTGTAGCTCTACCAAGTGAGAACGAGGGAGGTCTTTCGATGACCTTTGTCTGTGAAACATCTCCTGCCGATTGTGGAAAAGACGCTCAGGTTGCTAGTGCTGAAGCGGAGCCGTTGCCCAGTTTCCCTGGAACATTTACACCAGAACAAGGCAAGACCCTTGAGTCCACTCTGTCAGCTATACAATACACTGATAAGGATGTCCATACTTCCACTCCAGTATTAAACATTGGGAACATGATGCCTGGCTTCCCCTCCTTTTCAGAGTCTCCCAGTATTGGAAACGCAGCCATCCCAGGACTGCACCCTGCTAAACGGCAGCAAATCTCTGGGACTCCTAACCGTTTGGTTGCAGGACTGCCGCCTTCAGCCAGCAAAGTCAAGAAAATGGAAATTAAGAAGTTTCCCAAGTCCGACTTCAGCAGCGTAAAATCTAAAGTCGTGACAAGAAGTGTGCATCAAATGTCAGCGTCAGGCCCTGCTTCACAGCACAAACCGCCACAAGTTAATGTGAAAAATAAACACACTGAAGCACATAGAGGAGCAACCATTAGGATTAGTCCTGCCAAGTTAAGGAGTAGCACTGCAGTTGTCTCACCACTCACCACCACTAAAATGGTCAATGATGCTCAGAGACGGGTGAATACAGGGGCTGATAATTTGGGCTTGAAAACGATTCAGTCATCTGGGCACAATGCTGTAGATGGACAGGGGAAGAGTAGAGCATCCCCACCTCACCAACACCCAGATGCAAGTAATCATGCTTCAGCAATCCAATGCAGCTCTAAAACTGAACAAGCAGCGTCAAGCCAAGCAGCAGACGCCGCAGTGCAGCATTCTGGCAATCAGACCCTCTGCTTATCATCCTCAGAAAAATCCCCTGACAGAAGTGGCCAAACGGATCCCAAACCAGCTCCAAAAAAGGGCGTGCTAAACAAAATTGAGGTCAGGTCAGGCTCGGCTTTAGGTCATAACAAGCCTCCTGTCCGCAAGTTGCGGCCTCGCTGCTCATCGGAGAGTTCATTATTGTCATCCAGGCCACCCAGGGAGAAGAAAGCAAGTCTACAGTTTTCAGCCAGCTTTAGCATTCCCAAAGCTGACACCCACCTGAAGCAGACCAAACCAGGGAACCTGAATAAAAAGGCCACAAACGGACTTGCTGAAAACTCCACCAGAGAGGTTAAGAGGATCAGCCTGGTGGTGAGTATGGATTTATAATGTAAACAATTAAAAAAATCTGCAATCATTTTTACTTGTTTTCAAGTACTGTTAATATTCATGTTCTTGCAGCTTTTTCTGTGGGCCACATTAAATCAAAATATTTTGGACACTGATTTGGTTGGAGCTGCCAGGGATCTCTGGGAAAATGTCTGTTTGTGTTGTGAACCATCAGGACCAATTGCATAGAGCTTAGGGACTGAGTGAGAAACTGCTCTCTTTGCAGGCAGAATTCAGAAAATCGACAACTGCGGGAGCCTCATGGGATGAGAGTAAGAGCAGATTTCGAGGACGGTCATCTCCTAGACAAACAAGAGGAGCACCACCTTCACTACTTCCAGCTGCCAGTCCCAGACCAGCCACTCTGTCTACCAGGCAGAGGCAGGGAACCCAGGGGAGGGATGTACACAAAACTGTAGGGACACCACAGTCCAAGCAGAAGGACAGCACAGGTAAGTGGGATACATAGTAATTGGGTTAAATACTGTACATGCTTTGTGTTTTTTGTTATCGAGTTAAGCTGAGCCTGTGATGATATCGCAGGGGTCTTGAGAAAAGTTTAAAGTTCATTTGTTTCACAAATGGGAAAGTTGACCTATAAATGTTGGTAAATAAACATTGACAGTACGTCACAATCAATACCCTCATAAGTGGCTAAGCAGAGAGTGAAGGATTCCCTAACTTTTTCCTCTGTTTACACAACCGAGAGAGAGGGAGAATTGTGTAATAGGCCAATTTAACCCTGTGTAAACTGAAACAAGCACAGTAGAGAAGTTGACTTGGACTGGATTTGAAGGGCCGTGTAGGATTGAAGGCAGCACCAGAAGTACATGGTTTTGTGTGGGGTTTACGTACTGTAGCTGCGGCAGGATCCTTCAAAGCAACAGTTATGTTATAAGTAGGGCTGTCAATCGATTAAAATATTTAATCGCATGATTGTCCATAGTTTATCGTGATTAATCGCAACTTAATCAAACATTTTTTTATCTGTTCAAAATGTACCGTAAAGGGAGATTCGTCAAGTATTTAATACTCTTATCAACATGGGAGTGGGCAATTATGCTTGCTGTATGCAAACATATGCATTATTGGAAATCAATTTCCAACAAAAAACAATGACATATATTGTCCAGAAACCCTCACAGGTACTGCATTTAGCATAAAAATATGCTCAAATCATAACATGCCAACTCAAGCCCAACAGGCAACAACAGCTGTCAGTGTGTAAGTGTGTTGACTTGACTATGACTTGCCCCAAACTGCATGTGATTATCATAAAGTGGGAATGTCTGTAAAGGGGAGACTCGTGGGTACCCATTTTCATTCACATATCTTGAGGTCAGAGGTCAAGGGACCCCTTTTGAAATTGGCAATGACAGTTTTTCTTCGCCAAAATTTAGCGCAGGTTTAGAGTTATCTAGCCTCCATTGCGACAAGCTGGTATGACAAAAAACTGAGTCCGCTACAACCTCGGGAATATGGATTGCTTTAAAGAAATTAGTGGCGTTAAAATTAATTTGCTTTAACGTGTTATCGCGTTAACTTTGACAGTCCTAGTTATAAGGTAGTGCTTTATACTCTTCAGATGATTGATAAACATTTTATTTATTTACAAGCTTGCCACCATCATTTCAGAAATAATGAACATGACGGATACAAATAATAAATAGCATTATTTAACTTTTAATTTGCGTAGCTCTGCTCCACATGCCATTGTAAACTGAAATGATTCAGGTTGTAGTAAAGCAGTCTCCCCATCAGAGGGTGACATTAAGCAGTTCCTGTAATAGACCTACTGTCAGCCTCATGATGAGCTCAGCCATGTCCCACAGGAACCGTGTTGGATACAGTTGTCACCTCCGGTCTCTTGTCCAGGTCTTGGGGATAAACAGCCAACTCCCTCTGCCCTACTGCTCTTCATAGTAAGAGGAGTCCTGGGGAAGGAGGGGGGGGACTCTTCCTCTGATGGGAAGCCATCTGTACGAGTGGAAAAAGCAGGGGAAGGAAAGGGAGGTTTTGAGCTCAAAGTGAAAACAAAGTGTTGAAATCAGGAGTCCTGAGCACAGTAAAGCAGTAACCTTCACATGCATGCTCCGGCTACAGGGATACTTCACAGGGATGTATTATTTTTCTTAAACTTAACTTTTTTTTTTTGTTTGTTCATATTTGACATGTTTGCTGTAGAGTGTAAGATACATGCAGGTACGTTTTGTACAGTTTCTTTATTAAATGTAACAAGAAATAGGTAAGCTGTCAGGGATCATTTAAAGCTTTTCATAAATAAATATTTACATTGTTTTCCAAGCTTTTAAATGTGCTTTTTTTTTTTTTTTTTTTAACTAGTTTTGGTTATGGACAAATGTCTCTAAAATATCCCATGAACAGGACTCATTACCTGTTATAAGAAAACATTGTCTGGTTTGTTAAGCCTGAATTGGGAGTCTAGGAGCTCTGTAGATATTTTATTTGCCTGCGTTTTTACTCATGATTGATACACTGGTAAGCTCAGTATGTGTATTTGTCCTTAATAAATAGGTTCATGCTGCTGACCTCCAATGTTTATGTGCACTCTATTGTATCCCAGGCAGTCAGAGAGTGCAGGCAACAGGAGAGCTGTCCCTTGGAACCGCCTCAACATCAAGTATTAAGCCTCAGCTGAATGGATCCCGACCTCTTCATACTCCCACTCGGCCCTCTCTTATGGGCCCTCCCCATACTCCTACTTCTAGACTACCACGCAAGCCCCCGGGGCCATCCAGGAGCCTTACTGAGGCCAGTACTCACATGAGCGAAGGTGCTGGGAATAGTACACAAGGTAAGCCTAACAAGGATTTACAATTTTTTTAGAAACATGATGTTCAGTACCCACAGACAATTACATAAACGTATAAAATCAGTTTAATGCAGGTGTTTTCTGGGATCAGGCCGCATCTGGACATGGAGGGTAGGGGCCTCTGTTCTAAATAGTGACCCACTTCAGGGCTGGGCTTGGATGTAAATCTCCCTGTGGCAAATCTTTCTCTGATTTAATACCTCCACATCTGCCAAGACACAGGGGCTTGGCAACTAAAAAAACATTTATTTTAAGAAAGTAGACCATCTTTCAAAGCTATCAAAAATTCTGTGTGAATGAGCTGAATTCCAGTCCAGTGCCAGCAAATCATTTTGTATTGTTGCTGAGCTTCGAGTGGTTCTGATGTGTTCTACTGTATTGGTATTTTATTTTCATACTGGTGTATTGTATGAAGAGAAGGAGCACTGTTAGACAGCAGGCTTTTTTTCCACCCAGCATCCTTAACAGCATGCAGGTCTGATTGGCTGAGAGGATGTATTTTCCAAACTGGGGACCCCCCCTCTTGTGTGGTTGTCAAGACAACGGGTTCTATTCCACTCTAGTTCACACACAGCGTTGCCTGGAGGAGAGTGAGCAGACATACACTACAACCGATGTCGTCTGAGGTGCAGAAAAGGAGCAGTTTCCCTATTTTTCTTGTTATTAAACCCCAATGGCTGGTTACACAGGACTTCGTAGCTGCACTTGGACTGAATTTCCAGCTCATGTTTTCAACAGCTCCTCTTTAATAGCACAGGGCAGTGCAGCATCCAACTGTGATCTCACCCTCTTGACATGCCTGCTCATTGGATCCTATCGTTTTTGTATCATCCCTTTGTTAGCTGCGTTTAATGGAAAAGATAGAAAGCTTTGGAGAAGTAAGTGAGACTGGAAGATGAATCATAATTGCAGTATCCATGGTGAAAGAGCTTCTGAATATTTTAATCAGTTTAGCTCAGAGGACATACGTACGTATATTATGAATATGATGTACTGGATTTCGGACCCCAGGAAGTTTAGCTGGTGCCATTGGCATCCGTTAATGGGGATCCTTTTAAATAAATATTAAAATATTTTTTTTACATGGATGATATTCATTCAGTCATTGTTTATACATTTGATTCTATTGCTACCTCGTGCTATGGTCAATTTTGTCACAATGGTCAGATTAACATTACCCTTTGTTAATCTGATTCGTTGTATTTTACCTTGATGATTATATTTAAGCGCATTATTAAAATGCTTGTTATGGTCTGTCAGCGGTGATTACAGCAGTACTTTATTGAAAGCAGAGAGGTATTGAAATGCCCAGTGAATTTCAAGTGCTTTTACACAAACATGTGCGACCTTCAAAATTTCACAGCATGATATGTAACATTTAACCAGCACTTCTCTTGTTGGTGTTCAACAGTTTCTGGAGGAGCTTCACATAAACCATCCCCTTTCAAAAGTGTTGTGCTGAAAGCTAGACTCATCACAACCCCTGGGAAAAACACTGAACCATGTGAGGTCACATCTCTATATACACACACACACACACACACACGCTTTTACATTTCAGACTTGATTTTTCCTTTATCTTGTTTTCCTGTACAAGTATGTCATTTTTTTTTATTTTAGTTTGAAGATATTGAGCTTAAATTCTGATCAGTCATTAAGTCCCTTTCTGAACTCCCGCTGGTAGAGTAAATGGGAGTGAGACCACATTGATTTTTACATCTTGAACTGCTTACACTATGATAAGAAAATGGCCCTGTTAAATCTGACTTGTGTTGAACTTTAAACCATCCCAAAATACTCAAGCTATTGTGACTCCCTAATGTTATTTGCTGAGGACTCTTAGATGTTGATTGAATTAAATCAGTTGTATCTTTGCTTTTCAGTAGAACAGTATGCTTGATCAAATTATCTCTAGTATAAAGCTGTCTGTGGTTGTGGTCAGTTGCCAGTTTGTGCTCCAATATGGGTCAGATTAACTCCTGCCGCTTGTCTCACCTGGATCTTCTGCTTGTAACAGCTTTGACAGCATGCAGATCTGCTGCTCCCTCCAGCAAAGGCGCTTCAAATTCTACAGTCAGTCCTCTGAAAAGGACCACTTCTGCAAGACTTGTTCGTCTATCTCCAAGTGGACCTGGTAAGAGTTAAATTGTTTCTATTTGATTTATGTATGTGTATTATCCTTTTTTTAAATATTTAGATGGCTTGTCATGGGTGTGCGATTGGTTTCAGAAGATATTGGTTATTTTGCTTTCTGTAATAATGGTGTAGTTTGACAACAACAAAAAAGGAAAATAGAAATGCAGTTTAAACCTCTATATTTTAAATGTGCTAATCCTGTTTAGTATTCTTGATAGAGACCTGATACATTATGATACTGCTGTATTTGTATCAACTACAAAGAGCACTGTCCTCTGCGGCCTTATCTTTAATTGATTTTCAAGTCTAGCATCTAATTGGAAGAATATTAACTTTTAATAAAAATACGGTAGTGTCTAGAAGATAACTTGCAAATACTTACAAAAACTCTCGGGAGAGTCACTGCCTGACGACCTAACCTTAACCATCGATCGAACCATCGATTATTGATGCCTACTGTAACCTTTTTTACCCAAGATTACATGCTGAGAAGGTGGAAGTGCTTTTTTTTTTTTTTTTAAGCCCTTGGTGTCTACCGTCATCCTTTCAGGCTGCATACAGTCCAAACAAATACTTTGCGTTCCAATACCCATACTACCATATTATTTATATATTATATATAGATTTAGTATGTCCCAATACATAGTATGTCAAATGCA
This sequence comes from Sebastes fasciatus, assembly GCF_043250625.1. NCBI lineage: Eukaryota > Metazoa > Chordata > Actinopteri > Perciformes > Sebastidae > Sebastes > Sebastes fasciatus. Next base: position 9,533,928 of record NC_133804.1, on the reverse strand, counting down.
GTATGCTAAAAATACCAGGAGGTCATACTACATCCAGTCGCATTTTAGAGCAAGCTTTTCTGGCTATACTGACCCACAATCCTCTGCGCAGTGGATATTAGAGCAAGAGGGTCAAAGTTCAAGGCGCAATGAGTGACAAAGTAGTATGTCCCAATTGTATGCATACCGCATGCAACGGTACATACTTTGTAAGGGCAGCTGCAGTATGTACTAAAAGTAAAAACAAAAAGTATGCGATTTGGAATGTAGCCATAAGGTAGAGCAACCTGTATGTATCCTGTGAGGTGAAAATGAGGGCAAAAAAAATCCAAAAACCCTTTTCTGGTGCTCTGAGTGCACGGTAATAATTAATTAAAAGCAACCCAGATAAGGATCAACATTTTTATCACCTCCTCTGTTCTCTCATCTAAATATAGTGACTGGACAGTAAGAGGACAATGTTTAGAGGTTTTAGTATATCGGAAACTATAAAAGTAGTACGCCCTTGTGGCTTGTATCCATAGTGCTTCTACTTTCAGCTGAAACTACTGATTAACTAGTATTTTAATGCTGCTCAGTGTTATGAGAAATGTACTTTAGTAAATCAGATGTGGCTTGTGCTCATTTTAACCAGAACATTCAAGTTGTGTTATCCTTTGTGTTCATCAGTGGCAACAACTGTTTCCTGTAAACATAATCACACTATTGCCCTTTGCATCTTTTTGGGCTCTTCATGTGTCTTCCTGTCGTTTACAGAAACTAGACGAAAGACATGTTGCATTATATAACACTCTATTAGTCAGCATGTTGTTTTGAGTCTTTTATTAAATATGTTTTGCAGTCATAGCTGAGGACACATTTTCACAGAGAGCAGTGCCAGCCAAGCTGTTTTCAGCTCAGCTCATCGGACAAAACCATGCCATGAGTCTGTCATCTCTTGCCATCCCCACTGCTGGTAACATAGGGAAAGAGTGGGGGACTGCTGGATTATTTTCTCATTGGCTGCTGTTCTGCTGTTAGCTCCTCCCACCCCACCCCCTCTGCTCTCTTCCTAGCATCCTGGCTCTGCTACAGCACCGCCATCATTAAGCTTGGAGATGCTGCTTTGCTCTGAGAGATTCATTTGTTTTGGTGAATAGCTGAAGCCTGGCTTTACCAAGAGGATTAAGGGATTTTTAGGTTTTTTTTCCCTGCCCCTATCACATCTATCAGGCTGTGCCACAAACCGCTGGCCAGCCTTTAACCTTCTCTCTATCTCCCTGCCGTCACAGCTGAGAATTCAATTTTGAGTTGGGAGACCTGCCATGCTGAACTGGGTGCCTTCACTTTTTTCAAGGCTGTCTCAGTGTTGTAGCTCTTACTACTGTTTTTTATTGATTTATTTATTTTTTGCCTGTCAGTTCTGCTGTCACCTGAGGTGTGATACACTGAGGCACACCATGGCATGTGGTTCATAGCCAGCATCAAGCTTCAGCATTTGGAAACATTTTTTCTTTTTTTTAAGTAATTGTTGGCTAAAAACTGTGGCCGTCTTGTTTTATTTTTGAAAGATGTTATGGTCTCCGAAGCTTTCCCTGTCGAACATCCACGTGCGTCTGACAGCCAAGGGTTTACTCCGAAACATTCAGCTGCTGTCAGGATGCAGGAAGAACACTGTGGTTTTCCAAGCAGGTCTGTCACCTATTTCAGTATCAAATATTTCTGCCAGCATTGTTATAGTTTTTGGGCGTCATTGTTTGTGCTATGATATTTCAGTCAAGCCTACCAGTATTTGCCTCACACGTAGACCTGTGCAGTTAGCCGTTTCTAAAATCTATTTTTAGTATGGCTGTTTACTAGTTGGCAAAGCAGGAGGTTCATCTTTCATTTACCCACCTTGGTCACTAAAATGTGTTACCCTGAGCAGAAGTATTGTAAGATACAAATCTTGAATTCAGGAATAATATTTTTTTATGAAACATCAGAATTGTGTCCTTTAAGTCATATTGACATTTCAGGATGGCTTTTTATTATTTTTCAATGACTGTGCGTCAAATTGCACTTTGTTTTGCTCTCCTGTTCACTGGGACACCCAGTACTCCTGTTTCACCCTGAGATATACCAAGGTTATTTTGGTTATTAGTCTCTAGGTTGAACCATGGGAACCTTGTTGTGATTGAACTGTGGGAACACAGTAGCTTCCTGTGGTTCCCACATTTAAAGTATTCTTCTCCTGCTTTGAAAGGTTATGACCAAATATGGTCATTTATTTTTGCAGTCTCAAAGGTTTTAATAACTCAACGGGATTACAGTAACTGTATTTCTTATTTATTTTATCTTATTTAAAGGTGCTATTGATAACATTCAGCCATTAGATGTTGCATTCTCCTCCCCCATTCCATTGCTTTTTACTTCACAACAAGTTGTTGCCAGACACTTACCGTCAAGCTCAGCCATTTATCCGTTTTTTCCACACTAACTGACGATACAGAGATGCGATGTGATACCAACCTCGTTATACCATTGGCTCACAAGCCTTGTTAGAAGTGGGAACAAAACGTCCGATATCTTCGACGGAGATGAGCAAAACATTCTTTTGGGACCCGTCAAAATTTCAAGAATTAATTCACAATCATCTTTTTTTTTTTCAGGAAAAAACACACTTTTATTCAGCACCTTTCTGAAAGCTCTGTGGAGGTATTTTTTTTTTTTTTTTTAATGTCTACATAAAAATGTTATCAATAAGACCTTTTAAACTTAAAGTATTATTAGTTTACTTAAAAACAAATAATTGTTTTAGTATATACAAAGGGCCCCCATGCATCAGTCATTTATTTATTTTAGACAAGTGTCCAGTGAATACTACAATGACAATTATTGTCTGGTATTGTGTCAACCAAGCACTATATAACAAGCGCCTGATTGTGAGGGGTCTCATCACCCATCATGCTTTGTGCTATGGTGTGATATCTCTTACAGCAGCGGAGCACTATGCCTCGGAGTCACTAAATCACTCAGTATTTGATGTTAAGATAAAGTGGTAAAAAATGAGGGCAACGTGTCATCAACTCTGTTCAGACACACACTGATGAAAATAGCTGCAGGTCCTCTGTTGCCATGGAACAGCAGTCAAAGGGAGAGACGGCCTATGTGCTTATATAAAGTCAAATTCTAATGACAGTGCAGATATGTGTGTTTATGGAAAGCAAAAGTTAAAAACGCTGTTAAAATCGGAGATGATAAAGCCAGGGATAATACTAAATCCGAGAGTTTGCTAATGTGTGAATATATATTCTCTTTTGTTGTAAATACACCGGTTCAGAGATTCACTATATGAATCTCTAAACCGGCCATCTCTTAGGACCATTTTGAATTATTTAAAAAGGTGAGTGCATGATTTTTTTTAGATTCAGCAGAAATGTGGTGCATAATGTCCACTTCTGGTCTTGGAAAAGAGCACAAGATAATAGCTGGGGGGAAAATAAACATAGATGGGAAGATCTTTCTGCCAGTTCTCTTTATATGGATATGTTAAAAGAGGTATCACGAACATGGCAATTATCCCACTATTTGTTTTGATTGTCCTATGAGGGCTACAGCTGGAACTACATTTTGCTTCAAAAATAATTAAAAAAAATAAAATACATTTATGAAAAGATGAATAAACTATTACATACTGTTACATTACTGAGGGATAAGAGATAATTATAATAATAATAATACAGAACTCTATTTATTTATATAGCGCTTTTCTTAATGAAACATAGTGCTTCACAAAAGAAAATAAATTGACTATTGCATACTAATACATAACAGAGGGATAAGCGATTCACATGCTACTTACTAACAACTACTTATTTTTCATATTATCACATAGACAAATGTAATATTTCCACAATATGATGTGAGTCGCCACTCTGCAGTAGCTCCACAGCCTGAGTTTGTCTTTGAGGGTGGCTTTATTCTGCATGCAGTCATGTTTGTGGTACATGTTGGCTGTGATGCAGATGGTGTCCCTTTGTGCTCTTTGCACAGCCAGCAGAGGGCATCCTAATTTAAAGAAAACCTTTTAGGTTTATAGAACTGCAGCATCATCAGAATGATTGAAAGCTGAGCAGCGCCGCTCAACTGTTTGTTTGGATCTGTGACAGATATTTTGACATTTGTCATGCTGTGCTAATGTACTGTACATGATGCAAAAATAAAATAAAAAATATTTCTCTATATATATAGATATAGATATATCTATATATCTATATCTATATAGATATATAGTGTAAAAAGAATTCTATGTAAATTAGGAGGATGCAATCAGTAGATTAAAATGGGGGATGCAGTTCATTCAAGACCAGAAAAACTGATTTCCGTCTGAAAAAGCACAACCTTGTGCTACAGACAGTACAAGCTCCAGAACATGTATGTAAAACTGTTAATCAATTACAGCGTTAGAGGCAACAGCATTCTGAAATTCATTTAAATGATATAGTAAGGTGTGTGTGTTTTGTTTGTCTTGAAGGCGTTGCCTGTCTTATATGCTGAACAGTTTACTTTAGCTGTGAGACACAGAGAGGCCACTGAGAAACTAGTTTTTTGAGCTGAACTGCACATCCGGATGCGGAGCTGTGTAAACTCCAGTCTGTGGCATGAACGCAGCATATAATTATTCAGATGAAATGGATCTGGCTTTTTTATTATCCTGTTCTCACATAGAAGCTTTTCATTTTGCTCCATCACAACAGTATTCCCTCTGTTGGAGTGTTATTCTCTCTGGAGTGTTATGTTGGCCCTATCTGGCCGGGGCTGTCCGCTCTGCAGCTCCTGGATCAGTTGAAGTTATTTCCTCTTGTTAGATTAAATACCTTCTCCTCACTGCCAATAGAAACTGCAAGGTCTTATTATGAAAGACATCCAAGTAAATGCAGCATTATTTTGCTCAGCATATCCCACAGTTACATACTGGTGTTATTCTGGGATGCTTTAAAATGATACCCTGCTTAGTGCATCTAAATTTAACTTGAATATGCTCCAGGTTTTGTGGTTCTTAAAGGACATGATTATAAACACTTCATGGGCAGGGGATGTGCCTACTCAGCATTAGCAGAGCACCCTAGGGTGGATTTAACTACAGTGCCATTTTTAAAGATTTTGTCATTGTTTTTACTGTTCCAAATTCAATTGTAACTGTCAATATTTTTTTTTGTTTTTCCGTATTCATCTTACGTGGCTCTAACAGCTGTCATTTGAAATAGCAGACAGAGCTAAGTGAGTGTCCCCACAGGTGTCCCCACTGGTGGAACAGTATATTCCACTCACTGGCATTCAGGCTATTCTCACTGCTGTGTTACATAATGCTCACTACAGTCTCCACACAAACAAACTGTGCTTTCAAAGATACACACAGGTGTCCAATATCAATGAGAAGTCCTTTTCCTCCCTCTTGACCACATGTATTGGTATCGAGTTTGTGTGTTTGGTGTCCTCTGCTCTGGTGTCTCAGTGTAGCAGAGTAAACAACGTCTTCTTCATTAGTAGGATTGACGATAGCTGTTGTATGGGTGTGATGTATTTATAAAACTGATGTAAATCAAAGCTACAGTAGCACGGCCTCGCTAAAATAGGTTGTCCTTGGTGACCAGTGTCTGCACAGCATTAGATTGAATCAGGATATGGAAAACTAATTGCATTCAGAGGATCCGTTTTATGTCCGGGCTGTCGGAGGAGCAGCACTGGGAATCTGGACTGCAGAAATACCCAGGGCTCTGACACTGGAGCTCGCTGCGTCTGTGACCCTGACAGGAGTTGTATAGGGTGGGTGGGGTGGTGCTGCTGTCAGACGAGCTGTAACGCTTATGGAGGGGGGTATGATGATGATCAACGTTGTCACAACACTCAACACATGTTCTTTCGCAGTGGACAAGAACAAACCCAAGGCCATCTCCCGCCAGCAGCACCCTCAGCAGCAAGCTTCCCAACCGAACCAGCGTAGTGGACCTCCGGATGTGGTACCAGAGAGCGTTGCCAGGGATGGAAGAAAGGACCAGAACATCAAGCAGCTCAGGGGGCTCCTGGCAGCTAGTAACTGCAGATTTGAGGCCGCCGCCATCGTCTTGCAGCACACTTTGGCTGAGGTATGAATGTTTCATTTATGACAGGAAGTTAATTTTTTAAGTTTTATATTTATACTTATATTAAGTTCTTTTTCCTAGCAAATTATCTAATGCATATAAAGAGAAGAAATAATGAAGTGTATTGTACAATTACTGCAGCTTTAAGCTCCACTGACCTTTTATTGACAGAAATGTAGAGAGGTCTTTCGATAACACAGACCTGTTACATATAACAAAAATATGCATTTGCCGTCAGTAATCATGATACTTCTGGAGATAATCGGCCCAGTTCAGTTTGTGGTATTGGATTGCTACTGTAATACGGCTGAAATCAGTGCGTGGCTCACATTACCATGTTATCACACAATGTTGCCTATTATAAAGAAGGTATCACAATATATGTCAGACCGTTATTATGAGGAATCACAATATCTGTCCAACTAGTGGAAACCATGCCCATAAGACTATTCAGAAAGCAGAAATCTTTTTTTACATAGTTTTACAGAAAGCTGAGATTAAACAGTAGACAAGTACTTAGTTTTAGCTTTAACAAATGGATTAAAAACACAGAAATGCCAACAGACCCAAAATGTCCAGAATGAAAGAATGATCGTCTTGATCTCAGATTCTTCTAAATATCCCCTCTTAATCTCAAAATGTACAGTTTGTGGTTTAGTGTACACAAAGTCTGACATAATTACAAGTGTTGCAACTCCTGCAAATCCTGTGTTGACACGAGGCAAACTAAATGCCATTTCTATTTACAGCAACAGCATGGGGGGGCGATTGTAAGGGTAAGGATATGAGCGGCTGCACACAAAGACAACACAAAACTGCCCTGTTGTCATCACTGAACAACTGAAGCAGTCCTGGATCAAAGAAAAATCCTGCTCCGTTTAGAAATGAATCTTCATTTCAGCATGTTTTTATGAAGATTTTATCAGAAGAGCTGAACTTCTATCAAAAAGCTCACCATGAGTCTTTCAGTTGTACCTTTTGTAGATTCAGAGGTTATTCAAGCAGGCAGGCAGGCATGCCTTTAAAATATGAATGTTTGTTTTGGATCTGTTTTAATAGTGGTGCCATGTGATTGGCTTCCAGGAACTGGATGCCCCAAGGGATTAATCTTCCCACAGTGCAGTGCAAACAGGCTTATCCTATCAGCTAACCTCCACCCGACCCAAACCATCACACTCCCTCATTTAGTTGTTGTCAAAGCAAAATTATGATCTGGTGCTTGGATTCTGATAAATATATTTAATCAGAAGCTCTACAGTCTAATATGAGTGAATTATACAATTAAATTAAATTGGCCAAATGCAGTTAGTCAAGATTTATATCTATGTTTTCCTGTAAACCTGGAGTAAAAAAATCAGATACTCTGTTTGCGTACATAAAATGACACAAGCTATTTCAGACCCTCTGGTTAACTTTAGAAGTGTCCTTGTCAAATCCTTTCACACATATGCGTTGACTGGAACGTACCGTCCAAATATATAAATTGATTTAAGACACAAGATGATTTTTAGTGGCTCATAAATACAGTATTTAGTGTGCTAGTGTTGATATCTCTATCAAGTAACATTGTCTTCTTCTTTATATATTAGATTTTATTCAAGAAAATTAAATTTTATCTTGTTTTTGAATTCAGATAGATTTAAGTGAGGAGTCACAAAACACTGTTACATGTGTATAACAAATACTGAATCTAGTGGTTCAGTGCTGTTAATTAAAATCAGTGATGGGTAGCCTGAGGTCCAGATGGGATTTATGATATATGTGAGATTTGATCTTGTCTTCCACTCTCCATTATCCCCTGGTTAACAATGCTGTTGCTTTGACAATTGTCAAACCTCAGCAGCATTCAATCAACACACTGAGATAGTTTATCAGCAGTAATTGTAGAAACACTTGATAAACCAAGGTTAATTTGTATCCAGTAATATCACCAGTTCAGTTAATTTCCCCTGCTAACCCTGCTGCTATTATCAATATACAATATATAAAATCATTATATCTTTTTTCCTGTCTTACTTTGTGTTTGTTGATAAGCTTTATGTCCTTGTCAGATGAGGCCTGATTTGGTGGTACAAAGGGCACACATCAGGTCTGCCAGGACCTTCCTCTAGAGGCCGCTGGGAACTTGGCCATCACTCTTTTGCAATCCACTGGACCTTATCTGACATTGTTGCTACCCCTCTGACACATCAGCACGGGGAGTTGAGGCCAAATCCATTAAATGCACATGTGTGAGGCTGTAAAAATAACCTGCTTGAGCACATAAATCTTTATTCAGTTTAGCATCCCTGTACTGCAGATACAGTAGACTTGCTGGGCACCAGGGGGATGCAGAGGAAAAAAGCTACAATAGTTACCCTATTTCAAACCCTGCTGCAGCTGTGGCGCTTCCAGCTTAGCAGAGTCTATCACACACACATTAGCAGTGTTTGTGGGTGAGGGATCATATACTTGTTGCTGCCGTGAAGTGTGTTCCAAAGTTCTTTAAACAAGCTGTTGTTTGCAAGCACTATGCTATGTAATATAACCAAGTGCCACAGGGACTCAGGAGGAAAGGAAAAACCAGAGTATCTTGAGAGTGTTTGTTTATGAAAATTTAACAAATGTGTGAACGTGGTTGTACACTTGAGCACTCTGCAGCTGAGAACTATTTCAGTAAAGTAAACCAACCGTAATACAGAAAGTCACATTTATTTCCTTTGGCCTAGATTACAGCAACTCCATTTACTCCTGCTCAACTCCAGAGTTTGACACCAGACAGATCCCTTGTGGCAGCGCTCTGGATAGTTGCAGTTGTGACAGAGTTCATATCACTCCAATTTTAGCCTCAATGAGCACTGTTGTTACTTAATTTCTGCTGCGAAAAAAGGTGCAACAGGCAGAGATCCACCAATACTGATATTGCGCCGATACTAACGCAAATAGCTTGCTCGGGTATCTGTGACAATGGGGCCGATCTATTTAATTCTATGTCTGTCTATGTCTGATTACACGTGCACATGGCGATATTGGGTATTTCACGCTTGCTACACCAACAAGTTCTACAACTACTTGCAATATCTGCAAAGCCAATGTTTCGAGGGCTGGCAGTAGCACTGCAAAATATAACACAACCCACTTAATCGAGCACCTCCAGATGCATCATGCTGATGAGTTTGACGAGTTTAAACCAATCACATAGAAAGGACGCAGTTTACTTTGTCAGATGCATCACAAAGACGCAAAAAACTTCCCAGTGAAAGTGACAATAATAGCAGAACATTTTGTTTTACAAAGTTAGGAAAGCAATGTTTAAATGAAGCCTGATGCTGCCTTACACATAACAGAATGATCCCAGTCACTGCCACATAGTGAGACATGCAGCTTATTAATTAAACACTGGTATCGGTCGATACCCAAAGCCCAGGTATAGTTTCAGTATCGGGACTTAAAAAGTCAGAGCAGTGCATACCCAGAAAAAATATAGGTATTCTGATTATGCAGTCAAGTGTCTAAGTTATTTTGACATTTGCTCCTCAGATTTTTAGGAGCCTTCTTACCGTCAACAATGAGCCATCAACATTTTTGCCTGTTGTAACTTGAGCTCACATTCCAGACATTAGAAAACCAGTAATAACTTATTTTTTAAGAATATTGTGGAGAGTATTGACGGATGGATTTATGATTCATACAAAACAAGAGAAAATGTGTTTACATGTATCAGATGCTGACACATGCAATGTGACGGACAGCTGGTATTTATGGCACAGTGTGTGATTTCCAGTCACTGTTGTTTGACTCATATCACTGTGTTTGGGTGGCAGGGTTGTGAAACTGATTACGTCAACAAATATTAAATACACAACATGTTTTTTCCTCTCATAGAAAAGCAGCCGTCTCAACTTTAACTACAGCATGCTCTGCTTTTTTTCACCCCTGCCACTGGAGCCAATGATTCCAGTGGGACACTACAATACCTAAAACACATAACTTGCATTTAATATCAAAACATTAATTCAATACGCAATAACAGATTTCTGTGTTAATGGACGAGTCTGTGTGCATGTAGTATGCAATGGAATCTTGTGGCCACTCATCAGACCAAGAATAGGACGCAGCTCCTTACCAGCGTAGTGTGAGAATGTCCCAGCTGTTGACTTGATATGGTTATGAACAGCAGCCAAACACTAAGCAAGGGCTGAGCACTGTTTCTTATCTGTTTGGGTGAAGTGTGTAAGCACTGGACCTGGTTTCACATACCTTCTCTCAAAGAGCAAATGCTGTGAAACACGTTGCATTTCAATGTAGGAATGCAGGCACATTCCCACGTAACCAGAAAAATTATTTACAATCTCGCTTTACTTCACTTGCTTTCTGATATTCACTATATTTCTTGTAACTTGAAACTTGATCTGAGGCAATTAGTCATTGATCTTAGTCTGCCATAGAGTGTTATTCTACACCTGACATGGTATCATATTGATATACACTGGGGACATGTCTACTCTTTGCACCCAGCTAGATGTCCCTTAGAGTTGCATAGACTTTAGCAACTGAGCTGGTAAGATGGTTAAAGGGATAGTTTGGGTGTTTTTTGAAGTGGGGTTGTATGAGATACTTATCCATAGTCGGTGTATTACCTACAGTAGGTGACGGTCGGCACGCCCCCAGTTTGGAGATCAGACAGGAGTTACCACACAGGATCGAAGCAATGTACTGCTGTGGACGGGGCCGGCAGCAAAACGTATTTTAGACACCTAAAGGAATGTGTGTACGCTATATTTAGAATATTTTCACCTCTTTATTACCGTGAGACGGCCCTTTCCAACAGGGAAATGAAGCCATTGTATCCATCTATGCTCTCACCAAAACCACCAGACTCCATTGCAAAAACCTGTAATTTTACCTCGCAGAACACGTGGGTTACTGGTATATCACTGCCTCGATCGGGTAGTTTGTTTGTGCTATTGTGTGACTTTGGTGAATCCGAACTAACCAAAGTCACACAATAACACATACAAACTAACCGATCGAGGCAGTCGTACAGTCGGCTGCTTTGGCGAGAGCATAGATCACGTCTTCGGTCCCCTATCGGAAACATAGACTGTATTGCTGTCTCACAGCAAGGTAAAGCGGCGAAAATCTTTTAAATATAGGGTACACTTGGGTGGCTAAAATACATTTTGCTGCCGGCTCCACCCACAGCAGTACATTGCTTTGCTTCCGTGCAGTAACTCATGTCTGTTTCTCCAAACTGGGGGTGTGCCAACCGTCATTTACTGTAATAACCCCACTTCAAAACACCCAAACTATCCCTTTTTAAGATGTGCTGTTCTAATGCAGTCTGCGGAATGATTACCAAGGTGATTAGTCAACAAGTGACATCATTTTCTATAATTCTATACATTGGCTGTAAAGACTTGTGCTCACACAGAAGCTGGAAATGTGATCCGTCTCAGCATGTTATCATCTTGTATAGATTGTACCCCTGAAGCCTTGCGGCAGAGTGTAAGGTAGTGATGCAGAGGGGTGAGGGGATGATATAATGTAGGTTTGGATGAGTGGTGGGGGATGGTGGTAATGAAGCCTCTCCATGTATCCCCTGGGAAGGTCACTGCACAGCACCAACTCCTGCTCCATCAGCCTGATGTCAAGCAGCTCTGCACAATTTATCTGTTTGCTCCACTCCGGCTGCTTTTAGCGCTGTCTTAAAGTGACCTCACCTCGCTGGTGAGGAGGCTGTTCTTATGCACACTGTAGCCGCCCCCCTTTTTTTAGGTGTAATACGGTAATGCACTCTGCAGTCACTCACCACAGCCAGTGGAGCGGCTTTTTCAGTCCTGCCTCAGATGTAGTCAGAGCAGTCTGGGAGGAGGTGTGTGGAGGTGGTGCGTCCACCTGGACCACTGTTTGTCCTGGAGTACTGGGTCATCATAGCTGGGGGGGGGAAGACTCCAGCTACCAAGTCTCAGGCTGAGGCTGGATCATGGGCTGTTCTGGCAGCAGAGCGTGCCTTAGTGCTCCCGGCACTGCAGAGAGGGTAACTGGCTTCTACATTGTTCTACTCTGCAGTGAGGAATAGATGCAGATCTGGGCTACAGCAGGACAGGGTGGACTACATTTGCTTTTGTAAACTGATCAGTGATGTGATATTCGGCTTGTCTTACTTGGCTATTATGTGTCAGGTTCATAATTGAATTATGCAGGCTGTGTGATGTACTGTTTAGTGTGTCGGGCTGTTTATGTGAATCAGTATAGTCAGAGAAAGGTATTAAACGAGAGATAAACAGTTTTGGGATTTGGATGCGTCAGTTTGAAGTCTGGAGCACTGCAGCTACAGCACAGCACAGCTGCCTCTTTACTGCAAAAGTGAGTCAGAAAGGGAGAAGTGAAGACTGACAGAAGGCATGTGCTAAGACTGAAAACACGAGTTGAATGTCTTATTCTTCCTTAATCTCCCTTCCTTGCTGCTGTGGTGTTGCTGTATTTGCATTTGGCTGTCAAATACAATATCCTGGAAGGTAAAACTGTATTCATTAGATGGTTATGCGTCAGGGTGTTGCCCTGACAGAGCCTTCCTTCCAATAGTGAATAAGATTCATAATCATTTGTGATCTTAATTGTGATGATTTAAGCTCAAAAAGTGCATTGACATGAGCGTATGCATGACTGTTTACATTGTTTTTCTTCTATGCAGCGTGATGAAGCCACAAAGCAGTGCAGGGATCTGTCCCAGGAGCTGGTCAGCCTTCGAGGAGAGCTGGGTAAGTTGGGTCACCTTCACACAACCGCTTTGTTTAAATTTGTTATCACCAAAGTAAACACTTATGGTACAGGGTCTGCTTTTAGTTCCCCTTCCTGATGTACTTTTGTCCTTTTTGATTGTTCAGTTTAGATGACAAGCCGGGAGGCATTCTGCGTCACGTTTGTATGGATAATGAGGATGACAATATGGTTTTTCTATTGTTTGCTATTGTTTTTTCCATCATGAGTATTTAGTTGTTTACTTGGTTCACTTATTTTGTTGCTGGGATCTAATACAGTTGTTGATCTGAGTCATTGGTGCTTTAATTTAGATGTTTATAGCGCATGTTAGGCATTATTCTATTCTATTGCACTAATTTCTCTGGACTGACATTCATGCAGTTCAATGTAATCTTTATTTTATTTAATATTAATAAGACAGTTCAGTGCTGTGATGGGTTAATGTTTCTTATTTGATGAAACTGGTGTGACAAAACTGTTTCATGACTGAAATATTATCATCTCTGTACGCGGGGGAGGTCTTACTACACCACACAGATACCCCCTGTGGCTCTTCCTCCACTTGTTAATTGCTTTGTCCACACGTGCCGATTTGTCAAGGCATGTGTGTGTTTAAGTGTTGCTGAGAGCAGTGGTGTCAGCCCATTCCCCAGGCAGTGGCAGTCTGACCTCTGACCCCACACAGGAGGGGCTCCCAGTGGTGGAATGCCACACCATCTGAGGCCCCGTGACGGTTTAGGGACAATGTTTTCTGCCCAGCCTATGGGCTGTCACACAGAATAGCCTTGTATGTACAGGCACATGCCCGCCAGCTTTCATCTCTTACTTATAGCAGCAGTAGTATTGTGGCTCCTCCCCTCCTTCTCAGCCTCGGGACTTCCACATGACTGCTCTTATATGCCGAGTGCTGTTATATCTGCGCTTTAACACATTCTTCCCTTCAGGGAGGCTGTGAGACCTACACTGGCTTCAGATGGACCTTTTGTATTATGTGTAGTAAAAAGATGTTAAGTCCAGACAGATTCTCATAAGTCTGCTTTTTAGTTAATTTCCTCCCCAGACTGTGTCCCTGCCTGCTTCCACAGTGACCTCACTCCTCATTCAGCAGCAGTAAATTACAGTCTTGGGCCACAGCCCAAACTGTGATACAACCACACCCCCTTTCATCATTCCTCGCACGTAAAATTATATCTTAAAGGGATCTGCCATCTTCACCATCTGCCTTAACTCTATCACCCTGCTGCTGACTGTGGGCCAGAATGCAGCTAACTTTAGATTAACGGGGCCCTCCTCCCCCGTATAAGCCATGAGGTGTTTTTGTGAGGTGGATTTGCACTAGAAAGGCTCATATGACCAGATCTCTATTACACATGGTTGCGGAGTGCTGGGCTCCGTTTGTTGAGCTGTACATGCCAAAGCCTGATAGATAGTCCCTATGTTAGCTTGGCCACTGTTCCTGGATCTGCTGCTGTTATTCCACTCCAGGTGAATCTTCATGCAGTGCAGTGTTTAGCTCAGTTTGAGCTGTGTTAAAACACAGACTCCAGGACTTTATTTACATTCAGATGGCAACAGGACTACACATTATGATTAACAACATTTGTTACCATTTGTCTGTGACAAAGTAGTTCAGCATGACTAAAATTGCAACCCTGAATACAGATGTGTAAACCAGTAAAGACATATGAAATACAGCATGTGGCCCTCATGGCTAACATATTTGCAAAAAATGCTGAAAAGACCCATTCATGACTCGTTTTTGGTAACTATGATAGCATTATACTGTGGTCCCAAAATCGGTTTTAGAATGGGATATCAAATTGTAAGATAACCTTTATTAGGGAATAGTACATGTACCTTTATGGTGCCCAGACGGTTTGTGGAAGCAGTGAATGTACCTGCCACACATGTTGTAGCATAGCAGAGAAACATCTGGGTTCAGTATTATTGTACGCCCACTATTGAAGTCATACATAGTCTCAAGCTCTACAGTGTGTAGTTGTGGTTTATTGTACTACAAAGTATTTGAGACCAAACCTTTTGAAAGAATATCGCCTGCTTAAAATGACAGCAGATGTTTTTGTCCTGCAAAGCGGTCTTCCTTACTGTGCACCATCAGTGTGACTTCACTGGTGAGTTGAAGTCACATCGGCTGGCAACACCAGCTGCTGGGTATCAACGGCATTTATGCACAAGCACTTAAACTGGAGACAGGTTATGGAGTTGGTCACTGTCACCCACTCCAGAGCAGATATAAACACTTGGCAGTGGAAACGGTTGGGATATAGTGAGACTGGTTTACAGAACAAAAACAAAAGCCGCCAGTTGTACAAACTTAAAAATGGCAAATTACCAGCTGTGGAGGGAACAAGCCTGATTTCATAATCAGTTACTTTATGTTACTGATTTCAAGATATTGTGAAAGAATGAAGAGACAAGTTGATACCGTATCGTCATCTGCCTATAAATAACTGCAGTGTTGTTGGCGTATGCAGTCAAGTGCAAGAGGAGTAACCTCCCCTTTTGAAAGTCAGTTTTTCCATTCCCTTTTGGAGCACATTTAGTGTCACACATTTACATCAAAGGGAGAACTTTGCAAAACAGAGTTCCTCAGTGGACGTATTGCATTTCTTACACAAGCAGTTACTAATACAAATTTTCATCTGCCCTATTTTAATGAATATTACAGTCAACGCAGCTGCATACAATCACTGAACACCATGCAAATGTCCTGTCACTCGTTTACCAAGATAAAATACTACCTTTATATTCTATTTTTCTATTTCCAGTTTGCTCCGTCCATTCATCTGAGCGTCTGGAGAAGGAGAAGGATGAGCTGCGTGTCGCTCTGGAGGATGCACTGCACAGATTGCAGGATCAGCACCAGAAGGACCTTGCCGAGCTGGAGCAGAGACTACAGGCCTTCTATCAGGCTGAGTGGGACAAGGTCCACCTCACCTACCAGGAGGAGGCCGACAAGTGCAAGACTCTCATGCAACAGCAGGTTTGTCCCTACACCACCTTTTAATTATGATTTGTATTATAGATTTTAATCATTTATGCAGAAAGATTTACTATTGCTTATCCAATAGTATAGTATCCAGCTGTATTCTTATTTTTAGGCTCATCTATTA
Organism: Sebastes fasciatus; assembly: GCF_043250625.1. Taxonomy (NCBI): domain Eukaryota; kingdom Metazoa; phylum Chordata; class Actinopteri; order Perciformes; family Sebastidae; genus Sebastes; species Sebastes fasciatus. Next base: position 9,517,967 of record NC_133804.1, on the reverse strand, counting down.
TTCAATTTATTTAATGGAAAGCTCTGTAACGGCTCAGGCACCAGTGGAGGATGGGGCGTTTATGTCAATATTGATGCAATAACATTTTTAAAATGTAAGTTTGTTTGAACTTTTCTGTGCTTCAGGAGAAAATAAAACATCTTAATGTAATGCAGTACTTAGTAATGCCTGAGGATCAGTGATGCCGTGATTCAAAATGAAGTCTATCCCGTGTCCTCTTTAAAGATGGGAGAGCTTAAAGCCAATCACGAAGCCATGAAGCTGGAACTGGAGAGCAGCCATGCAGAACAGCTGCAGTCTGTTAAACAGCAGTGGGAAATGTCACTGGAAGGTGAGTGAACAGTATTTGACCAAATGAATGAGACTACATCCATTCTCTGGACCTGCATTTTATGAGTTTATATGGAACTGACTCAAGTAACTTTGCATATTCCACCTACGTTAACAAATGCAAGTGTGGATTCTTTCTGATTCTATTGCATCATAACATGAAATTGTGATGCGTTGTACAGCTTTCTGAAGTATTTCTGAAAACTCTTTAGAGCTCAACAAAGTCCACAATCAGGAGCTGAAGTCTTTGGACAAAACTCTGAAAGAGACAGGAGCCGCTCTATCTGTAAGCATGACTTATTTTTACCCCTTTTTATCAAAGAAATTCACACAAACAATAGCATGTCATGACATGAGGATAACCTATGAATTGGGGAACCAGTGTGTAAAAGCTTTACTCAATGACTTTTGTTGTGTTGCGTACATCCACAGGAACAGATTGAAGAGCTGACCGCAGAGAACAATGCTCTAATTGAGAAGATAGCTGCAGAGGAGAGCAGGAGGAAAAAGCTGGCCGAAAAGAGTCAGGTACTCTCATCTGTCTGCTTATTATAGCACAGCTCCACTTTCGAAACATCTCATGACTCCAGTGTTGCTCGCCTTTAAGAATAAAAGGTGGAAAAACCATGAAGCCAATGATTACCAAAGAGATAAACTAAATAACAAAAATCATTACACGTTTTCTTAAAAGACCTACATTTTTAAGAGTTGTCTATTAGGTTTGGCAAAGTTAGTGCGATAATAACGTTAACGCAAAAATGTTTTAACGCCACTAATTTCTTTAACGCATTAACGCAACTTGCGATATTTAGGTTGTAGCAGAATCAGTTTTAAAGCTAGAGTGAAGATACTGGTATCGTATGAAACTAGAAAACCTAATGAATCCATTGGTAACCATGTCATACTAGCTTGTCAAGAAGGAGGCTAAATAACACTCAAACTTACGCTGAATTTTGGCGAGGAAAAACTGTCATGGCCATTTTCAAAGGGGTCCCTTGACCTCTGACCTCAAGATGTGTGAATGAAAATGGGTTCTATGGGTACCCACAAGTCTCCCCTTTACAGACATGCCCACTTTATGATAATCACATGCAGTTTGGGGCAAGTCATAGTCAAGTCAGCACACTGACACACTGACAGCTGTTGTTGCCTGTTGGGCTGCAGTTTTCCACGTTATGATTTGAGCATACTTTTTATACTAAATGTAGTACCTGTGAGGGTTTCTCTCCAATATTTTTGGATCATATTTTGTGTTGTTAATTCATTTCCAGTAAAACATATATACATACATTTGCATAAAGCAAGCATATTTGCCCACTCCCATGTTGATAAGAGTATTAAATGAATATTAAATATTTGAATCGATTGGCAGCCCTACTATTAGGTCAGTTAACCATTCTTTACCACATAAAAAGGTTTGAACAGGAGTGGGTTAAACTCTGTGTTAGCTACAACTCTGCCCTCCCTCTCTGTCCAGAGTGTAGATTTTAATTTTCCCAGAGTGCTGTTGTACGGTTAGGATGCCACTCCTCATCAGTGTTAAGTGGCTGCCTCATGTACTCAGCATTCTGCCCTTGCACAGTAGAGTCATTAAGGTAACTACCTCACATTACCCTGCCACTCCACATCTGCTATTAATAGATGCATAAGAACAGCATGAGTAATAGCTCTGTATTACATGTTGACCACTTGTTAAAAATGATTAAGAATAGTTTAAACACTACCCTCATGCAGAACACATTATTTGTGTGTTTTATGTCATTGTGAATGACCCCTAAACATCCAGGGCTTCATTGTCCCTGTGAGCTCAGAGCAGAGATTAATTTGGAAGTGATGCATAGCGCCCTCTGTTGTGTGGTTCTGGATTTATGGCCACACGACATTTACGAGACTGGCTGTACTCATTTTTGAAGTCTTTGATCATCTTGGCATGAATTGTTTTGTCTCCACAGAAGGACTCCCACACCCTGTATCTGGAGCAGGAGCTAGAGAGCCTCAAAGTGGTGCTGGATATCAAAAACAAGCAGCTCCACCAGCAGGAAAAGAAGCTGATGGAGACAGACAAACTGGTGAGACCCGTGGCAGATGATCATGATCGCTGCTGGGCATCAAGACGAGCAATGCAACTGGCATAAAAAATCAACACAATGAGTGATTCATGTTTTGTTTTTTTCTTTACAGACAGATAAAAGTGTGAAGTTGGATGAGAACCTTAAGAGGGTCCAGCAGGAGAATGAGGACCTCAAAGCCCGCATGGAAAGACATTATGCACTGTCAAGGTAAGAGTTCACCGCATATTATGTAGTGATGGAAACCAGACCTTGAACTGAGACGGGTGGTTAGATGTTTCACTCTACTTTTGAATGACCGCATTCAATTAAAGTGATAGTTTGGGTGTTTTGAAGTGGGGTTGTATGGGGCACTTATCCGTAGTCAGTGTATTTCCTACAGTAGATGACGGTCAGCACGCTCCCAGTTTGGAGAATCGGACAGGAGTGGACGGGGCTGGCACAAAATATGTTTTTCGCCACCTAAAAGAAAGGCTCCCCTGTGTTATTCTGTGACTTTAACAATACAAACAAACTACACGATTAAGGCAGCAGTAGACCAGCAACCCCTGTGTTCTGAGGTAAAATACTTTTCTTTTTTTTCAATGGAGTCTGGTGGATTTGGTGAAAGCTTAGATGGATACAACGGCTTAAGTTCCCCTTCAGAAATGGCTGTCTGATGGCAAGGTAAAGCAATCAAAATATTCTAAATATAGGACAGGGCCGGCAGTAAAACATATTTTAGCCACCTAAAAGAAAGGATAACCTAATAAAATCTATCAGTTTAAGTGTACGCTATATTTTGAATATTTTGACTGCTTTACCGTGCCATCAGACAGCCATTTCCGACGGGGAACTGAAACCGTTGTATCCATCCATGCTCTTGCAAATTCCGCCACACTCCATTGAGAAAACCTGTAATTTTACCTTGCAGAACACAGGTTTTTTTTCTGGTCTATTGCTGCCTCGATCAGTTAGTTAGTTTGTTTGTGTTATTGTGACTTTAACCAAATTCACACAATAACACAGGTGAGCCTTTCTTTTAGGTGGCTAAAATACATTTTGCTGCTGCCCCCGTCCACAGCAGTACATTACTTTGCTTCTGTGCGGTAACTTCTGTCTGTTTCTCTAAACTGGGGACGTGCCTACCGTCATCTACTGTTGGTAATACACTAACTATGGATAAGTACCTCATACAACCCCACTTCAAAACACCTAAACTATCCCTTTAAGTGCATGCTCCTCTGTGCCATGCATTCTTACATATAATCATTATTATACCTACATTAACTATTAATCAATGAACCACACCGTTGTAATTGTTCCCTCGATGAATATGGGCACTGTAGTTTATTTTGACTTGATCCCACATACGCTGCACTATTTACTCCAGTTTGTCATGTTTAAGTTACATCTTCATTAGGAAGCAATGGTTTGGGGTTACAAACAGGCTGGGGTAGTCAGAAAGTACTGAGACATATTGTGTTGTTTATTTGAGTCTTATCATGTCACTTGTTGACAATAACAAAAAACCTGAATATGTCTAGTATATACTAGTACTTTGATTTGATATATGCTGTAGGTGAGAGCTTCAGTTCACTGGTTGTCTGCTAACATTAGTTCTTCAGAGCATTTCTAACTCGTGTGTTGTGTCGATGCATTGCAGACAGCTGTCGACGGAGCAGGCCGTGCTGCATGAGTCCCTCCAGAAGGAGTCCAAGGTGAACAAGCGTCTGTCGATGGAGAACGAGGAGCTGATCTGGAAGCTCCATAACGGGGACCTGAGCAGCCCCCGCAAGGTGTCCCCCACCTCCACCTCCCCCTCCCGCTCCTTCAGCCTCCAATCGCCTCGCAGCTCCGACGTGTTCTCCAGCCCTCCCGCCTCGCCCAGATAACGATGGGCCCCCGCTTCCAGGAAGCACGCCCTCTCCTTTTGAGTTATCCCGCTGGAATTAAGAGCCATGTTTGTTTCCTGTTCGCTTAGCAACATCAACAGCCCGACTCTGGCTCCTTCAGGATTGGATGAACTCTGACACTTTCTGTACAGAGACACTACGGACTGTAAAATGTTGCACAGAAGCACTTAATAAGCAAGGTCGCCTTGTTTTTTGCCTTTCACGTCTGTTAATATGGATGGGGGGTGGGTGGGGGGGAAGGAAATCTCAGGACTTCTATATGATGATACACTATTTTTGTTATTTGTTAGCAGAAGCTTGTCTGTCCTGTCACTCAGCGCACACACACATCCACACATACACACATGCATGCTTGTCAACACATCAGATCCAGCCCTGCAGTGTGAAAGAGGGCTTCTTGGTGTCTCTGGAGACCACAGCCTTTGAATTCAGATGACACTGTCCCTCCTAGGGGCACATTTAATTTGAAATCTGCATGAAATATGGAATTGCTTCTGTTGGATTCCTGCACCATTTCTTACAGCTAACTGCGCAAGATTGACTGTCAAATAGTCATATTACTAACATCCCGCTGCTAGTCCGCACACCAGGGCTGTACGAAGAATTTCTTTGAGGTTACGTGTTGTTCTTTTTTTACACCTCGGTTGCGATGTTTTGTTTTCCACATTTTGTTTGTTTGTTTGACCAAGGGACCAATCCAAGTCTTTGTGCATGTGTTTGAGTCTTGGTAATCATCCCCTACTGAATGAACCCTCCTAATGCAGCTTTAAAGTCAGGGTCTTTGCAAAGAGTTGACCAGAAAAGGCTTTGCTTGTTCCTGTCGGAGACACTGCAATGTCTCAAAAAGAGTATTTTATGTGGACTCGATATTGTTGGTTTGTTGACCCCGTTTGAAATATGCAATTAATAAAGTCTTGTATTAAACCTGATGTATCGAAGTCAAGCTGTTTAACTGTGATCGACATATTTTGACTTCCTCGCAGCAGATGAGACTCGTCTTACGGTTATATTTAAGAGGTATATTCAGTTTTTCCTGGAGCTCAGCAGGTATTGTGTTGGAGCCAAATATCCTTAAATGTTTTCTAAACCACAAACATTCACATCCTAAGCTAAAGTAATTTCCAAAATCATAACAACCAAATTCAGCAAAGTGGAAACTGCAGCAAGTGTTGCATCGGAGCGAAATGAGTTCTGGGCCTGCAGATCACATTCCACATACGGAGCGCATTAGAACGTCAGCCTGGCACACAGCTCCGCTTTAAACCAGATTTTCCTCCTCACAACATGCTACAAAGCCAGAGCAAGTCTCCGATGGCTGCTGCTCTTTCTCTTCAAGCTGCATTATTTCATTTCAATGTTGCAGAGTTTGAGAATCGATTATATATCTAATATATTAAACCAACACTCCGGTAGAGCATCTCAGGAAGCATGTTGTCAAACAGTTGTGTATTTTCTCTTATCAAATGTTCCCAGAGTTGTTAGAGGTCTGTCGGACTGTGGAGGAAAAGCCCTGCCGGTGAGCACTCTTTGTTCTTCTTTGGGCTTCCATGTGTGGGCTCATTGTCCTGTTGCAAAATGAATCGTCTCCTCAGGGCTTTACGCCAGAGGAGGTGTAATGCCTCTGCACAAATACCACTTCTTTTTGGTCACTCCAAAATAAGTGAAATATTCCAAATACTTTTTCCTTCTGTTTGACTCGACGCTTTGTGTTGTTGCATTAACCTTTCACACACCGCCATGTAAGCTCTCCAGCTGCAAAACATACAGTTTTGAAAAATGAACTCTTCAACAAAAGATGTAGCAAATCTTTATTGACATCACAATCTGGGATCTAAAAATACACCCATTTTTAATGTATAAACATGTCGATTTCGTCGGGTCTTGCTGGTTGCCGTGTTGCCGGGGCTAATTGGAGATGATGCTAGTCGTCACGATTGTCTCGCCGTGCTGGTTCTTAGCTTTACAGATGTAGTTTCCAAAGTCGATGGTCTCCATGTCCTCTACAGTCATGACGCTCTGGGAGACCCGCGTGGTGTGGCTCAAACCTCTGTTAACCAGCCTCCAGGAAGTCTGGATGTGAACTGGGCGACGGTCCTACACAATAACACAAACATTACTGATTTATTATCATGTTGTTTGAGGGCAGGGAAAATATTGATCCATCATTCTATTATCACAAAATTCACCCTGGTTTATCAACAGCAAGACCTTAAAGCCCCCCTCCAATTTAAAAAATGTGTTTTTCTTATTACGACCTCACTTGAATGTTTGAGCTTCACTGTGCAGAAAGATGTGCCGAGTTTGTTTTCACATCATTTTCACAAAACCATATATGCTGCACAGGTTGCTGACTGTTGGTTTTGTCCTGAACCAGGTCTAACTTTTGGTTTTAAGTCCAGTTGTCCTCCTACCTGACCAGGAAAAGTCCAAGTGAAGCTCACGTCCACCTCCGGCTCCCCCAGCACTGTGCAGGTCACATTGATGTTGTCGCCTCCTGTCGCAGTCTGCGGAGAGGCTCCGAGGCTCACAAACGGTGCTCCACTAGGAACTGTCAACAAGAAACGGTAAACGATCATGTTACATTTTATACTATTTACAGCTGAAAGCTTAATGGCATTTAAACAGTTAAACCTCCTTCAGCAGTCCAAAGCCCATTACTCACCATCTGCCAGTCAAACATGCCATGGCAGCTTAACTTTACCTAAACCACACACAATTTCCATTTCATAAATTCACCTGTCATCCTCCTCCCATTTGCAAAATCCAGACTGTTTCCATTTCAACTGGCAACCGTCCACATGAACCAAACTCAGGAGTGAGGAACCTTTTGACAACTGTGAAATACAACTTTTTCCTGGAGGCTGATGAAGCAACGTAACCCACATTTGATTCATGCCTTAGTTTGTGAAAATGCCCCTCACGGTGGTTCTCTGTGCTTTTAATCAATAAAATGACAAGTAACGTGGTTATGTTTGACAGCAAAACTGGTAATTGATCCTGCACTCTGAGCAGCATCACCGTGTGTTACTGTATTTACGATCATATTGAAGCGTGACTGCTGCGTCCTCACCCTCCACGTAGAGCAGCTGGTACTTTGTGGAGATCTGCGGGGTGCCCCTGGTCACGGCCTTGCAGTAGAAGACCCCCTGATGCTCTTGGCTGGGGCTCTGCAGGACAAACCCCTTGGTGGGGTCGTAGGTCACCTGCGTGCCGTTGGTCACGATCTCCTCCGGAGGGACTTCTCTGTGCAGGGACACCTTGGCCTGCGGGTCCGTCACGCGGCAGGGAACCACGGAGTTCCTGTCGGGGCGCAGGTACACGATCTCAAAGTGGATGGCAGAGGGGACGAAGAGGTTGTCTCTGTCTGTTTAGAGGGACAGATGTGTGGCGTCAAAACAGGTGCAGATGTGCATTTGTCCTCTATGGCACTGATCAATCAATGTGTTTGACAGCTGTGACATTAAACCCCCACCAGCAATTATACAATCACAGCATCACTTTTCAATAACACATTGGGGGGGTTTTAGATTGCCACTAATGACGTTATTAATGTTAATAAAGCAGCCAGTCAAAAAGAGATATATTTATGGCTTGATGGCTTATAATATCCATCCATCCATCCATTATCCGTAACCGCTTATCCTATTCAGGGTCGCAGGGGGGGCTGGAGCTGATCCCAGCTGACATAGGGTGAAGGCGAAGTACACCCTGGACAGGTCGCCAGACTATCACAGGGCTGACACATAGAGACAGACAACCATTCACACCTAAGGGGAATTTAGAGTCTGGCTTATAATAGTTTTTTTTTAAAAATCACTTTGAACTAAACTGTTAACTAAAATGCTTGCAGATGCTCTACAGCAGAAAAATAATTACCTGTTACCATCCAGTGGACACAGAGCAACATTATCATTCATATGGAGTTGTGTTTCTGGCCACGTGAGAAATGTAAGTCCAATATTCACTCTCCCTTTAGCTCTGTTTTGGTCTCCACCGACTGCTGAGGGAAATACGTCTCTTTAGCGGCTGAATACTCCATTATGTTCCCAGCAAGGTGCTAACTTTGTCCGTCTGTGTATTTATATTGTCTGTCTTTTTTTGTTGTTGCAAAAAGCAGTTGCCTGCTGTGACTGAATACAAGGTTAATAAGAGTGGTGAGAGTGAACAGAAACATTAAACGTGTAAAAAAAAAAAAAGAGTAGAGAGAGGGATCTTCACTACCCCTCTCCTACGACCCTCTTTATTTCCTTTTTTTATTATTGTTTTTTTTTTAAGTTGAATCCATTATCTGATTACACATACTTTTTTTTTCTCTCATTTTATTTTATTTTCTATTTTTTCTTTTTTTTAATTATTTTCTTTTATTATTCTTTTTTATTTTTCTCTTTCATGTGACAAAGACTAACATGGGGTGGGGGGAAGGGCTGGTCCCTTTTCTATTTTTTTCTGTTTTCTGCAGGTCATACTGCAGAAAACATTGAGGGGGCGACTGTGGCTCAGAGGGTAGAGCAGGTTGTCCACCAATCGGAAGGTCAGTGTATGAATGTGTGTGTGAATGGGTGAATGCTGACATGTGGTGTGAAGTGCTTTGAGTGGTCGGAAGAGGTACAGTGTATAAGAGCATTGGCAGCATCTAGTGGTGTGGTTGCAGATTGCAACCAACTGAGTACCCCTCCACTCACTCCTCCCTCTGCAGCTCACATTACCGCAGTTTCACAAGTGTGTCAGAGAGCTACGGTGGCCTTCAGGAACGTAAAAACATGAAAGGCTCTCTCTAGAGTCGGTGTTTGGTTCGTTATCCATTCTGGGCAACTGTAGAAACATGGGGGAGCAACATGGCGAGCTCAATGAAGACGACCTGCTCCCTATGTAGATATGAAGGGCTACTAACTACTAATTAAAGGGACATACTCTTTGTAAATATCCCTTATGGCCCATTTTAGAAAATGTAAATTGCAGTGTGCTCTGAATCACCTGTGAAATAGATGTATGAGACGTAGGCGCGTTCGTGGTCCTTCTCGCACTCTGTGCCGTCACACACGATCACCCAGCAGCTGTAGGGCCCCGTGTCAGCAGCAGAGGGCGACGTCAGGATCAGCTGACTGTACTTGTCACTCTGCTTGATGCTGGCGGCGGGAAAAACAAAAATATGAGACCTTCACATTCACATCAACGTATAGCGCGACAAACAGCTCACATGTGCTTCCGGCACCTGAGGCGCGAGTCGTTGAAGGTGTCCAGGTAGGTCGGGTACGACCACCCGATGGAACTGCCTTTGCAGCGCAGCTCCATGTTCCTCCCAGGAGTCAGAGTAGTGGTCTGGCCCAGACGCAGGAAGCGTCCCTTATCCAAAACCTGGGTTAACAGGGACTGGCCTTTCACGCCTCCATCTTTTAGTTTGGGGTGTCGCACCTTCATCCGTTTCCCACTTGGACGGATGCGGTTCTCTCCTACGTCTTTTCTGCGCTTGACTTGCTGGCAGACGCCTGGATACACAGGGGGATGAGGGGGAGTTAAGAGGCAAGAGCAAATATATGATAAAGACAACAAAGATAAGTCACAAAAGCATCTGTTACTGTTACTGTGCTCTGGCCTAATTCTTTACAGAGTCCAGACTGATGTGCCCATCCAGACAGCTAGTCTTTGTGTTTCCCCCAGCTGTGACAACAGTTGAACAGGAAGTGTGAAATCCTTATTACTGGCACAAAATGTCCAAAACCCAGCCTCTCTCTTTCAGCTCTGTATTTCTCTCAGCGGGCACAGAGCACAAAAACAAAACAATCAGTCTGAGGCGTAGACGTTCTGGCTTTGTTGTTTTATTCTTCTGTGCAGCATTAATGAGATCTCCATGGAGAGGTCAGCAGTAAAGGCCAGTTAATTAGAAACGGCTGTTGCATGCCTCAGATGCAGCTGGTTTGAGTTGATTCTGCAGAAACACTTTGCAAAAACTCACACCAAACATCATGCAAAACTTTACAATTTACATGCATTATATGAAATCCAAATACAGCAGCAGCATTAGTTGCGGTGCATGCCTGAGGAAAGACAAAGTGATTGACAAAAGTGTTTGTTTTTGCATCATGTGAATGAGATTTACTTCTTTGTGAATCCACCTCCCATTCTACGCCCATCACCACAGCCAGTATTAACACAACCTTGGATTATCTAATCCTCCCACTACCTCCAGGTTACACTCATGATTACAGTAACAGGCATTTTGCTTCAATCATAAATCTAAAACACAGATGTGGAGAATCAACTCACCATTTTGGAGCTCCAAACAGAGCAGTACCAGGCAAAGCACAACCCAGAGCTTCATGATAGTGTGCTGACGGGATGGCCGGAGAGAATCGGGGAGTTTTTGGTGAGGGGTTCAGTAGGAACTCTGCAGGCTCCAGCTGTTTAGACTTCCAACTCCATCCTCACAGACTAAGAGCAAAAAGGGGAAATAACTCCAGACTTCTGTTGACTCCCTCTCCTCAGACCTGAAGAGCAGAAACACGTACTCTAGAGCCCTCTGCTGGACCTGAGTGTGAATCATTCATCATCATTTTTTCATCACTACTGACAAACTCTATGGAGGACTGAACCTGACAAAATAAAAAATAAGTAAATTAATTAATAAATAACTCGATAAATAAAGAAATATGTCATTAAATGTAGCAAAAACAATATTAAAAATAAATGTAGCCATTAATGAATTGATACAATTTGACATAAATTGATATTTCTGTTTTAATTTGCTTCTCTCTTTATTTATCTTTGTATTAATTCCCTTACGGCTCACAGGTGGAGTGCTGCCTAACTTGGAGGACATATACACCAAGAGATATATAACCAAGGCAAACAAGATCATTGCTGATCCCAGCCACCAGAGCCACGGCCTCTTCATCAGGAAGCAGTCCAGGAGGAAGCCTGGCTACATCAGCATCAGAGCTAAAACCAACGACCTCAGAAACAGCTTCTATCCCCAGGCCATCCGGATGCTGAGCTGAGACTCACAGCTGACCCTGACCCACTAAAGCCCTGTCTCTATTTATTCATCCATTCATACCCAGCTCCTCACCCTTGGTTACACTGCACTTTGCACCACACACTTACAGGGTTTTTAATTCTATGTATTTACTGTGAAGCGCTCCATAAGTATGTCTGTATCGGGGAGTGCATGTGTGTGAGTGAGAGTGTGTGTGTGTGTGTGTGTGTGTGTGTGTGTGTGTGTGTGTGTGTGTGTGTGCGTGTGTGTGTGCGCGTGTGTGTGTGCGCGTGCATGCGTGTGTGCGGGTGGGTGTATATTCTCTTATATTTATTTTATAATTGTGTATGTATTCCCTACCTCATATTTTATCCAACAATTTGCTATTGTTGCTGCTATATTTATAATGTTTAAATGGTACATGCATTTATATAGCGCTTTTCTAGTCTTCCGACCACTCAAAGCGCTTTACACTACATGTCAGTATTCACCCATTCACACACACATTCATACGCTGATGGCAGAGGCTACTAAGGTGCCAACTTTACCCATCAATATCTAATCTAAATACTCATTCACACACCGATGGCTATGCTGATATGTTTACATAGCAAATAGTTGTTTGTTGCTATATTAATGCTCTGGATAACGAATTTAGCACCTTTAAGGAGGTTTTTGAAGGCAGGACTTTTACTTGTAGTGGAGTATTTTTTACATTGTGGTGTATCGGTACTTTTGCAAAAGATCTGAGCACTTCTTCCACCACTATATGGATGCATATTCATTGGACTGAACCAAAAGGAATGGCCAGAAATGGCCACATGGTGTCATCATCTGCATCAAAAATAAATAATTTCTTAGATTTATGGCCTAACTTTCCAGCAGAGTTAATTGAAATGACTTCCTTAGTTTTTCTCAGATATAACAGACAGACAATAGATTTGAAAATGCTAATAAAAAAAAGAAACACCAAACACCGTCTTACTGGAAAATACATTTATTGTACTTGTCTGTGCAGTTGATAACAAGTGATACTATATCATGACATCATGGTTACTTTATCCTGTAACCTCACTGGAAGACTCTACACTGTCAATGTAGAGGTAACATATGAATCCACCCGATCAATCAGTCACCAACATCCCACAGCCTCAGTATACACCGGCAGTACAGCGAACAGGTTTCTACTGTTAACTAGAGCTCACTGACTCTTACAATTCATAGTACAAGAAAAACCAACACGTTCTCATTCCCACCTCGTCACATACTGATGCCTGGTCGGGACCCCTTGGCATCACTTTGTAACACACTGGGTAGCCCAGCGCGTCTAACTATGACGCTCCACTACGGTCGCAGTTAACATGTGGTTCGCGTTGGGAATTCAACCAAAGAACAAATGCTTAGGTTTAGGCAACTAAACCACTTAGTTAGGTTTAAGAAAAAGACATCATGGTTTGCCTTGTAATGAGTACGTTTGTAAAGTGAAAGTGAAACTTAACACAAACACGTTTCACACGGGACACTAACAGCGGCCTCCTGGATGAAACCTAACCTAACCTAACCCTTGACGCGAATGGGCTTACATTGAAAGCCTGTTGCGTCTCATACAGACACCAAAGGGTGCCTTAAGGCCCTGACATACCAAGCCGACGGTCAGTTTGGTGCCGTCGGAAAGTCTGTCGGACTAGTTTTTGCGGTGTGTCCCGCACCGTCGGCTCTAGTCTGCCTGTGTCTGAGTTTTTGCGTTCGATCCAGCAAGTTGAATCGGCGGCGGAGCCCGTCTGTGAGAGAAATCACTCTGATTGGCTGTTCAGCTTAAACAAATCAGTGCACGAGAAGAGAAACGGAAGTGAGGAAAGCAAGCCAACGAGTAAAGTCAAGAGGAAAAACACAGAAGGCTCTTTTCATTTTTCATCTTCATCTCATCTGATCATTCCAAACACGGATATTTTCACAACGACACGGCCATCTGGAATGAAGCTAAGTGGTGAGTGAGAGTGCTGTGTCGGCAAACGCCACTTTGTTTCATGTACGTATCATAACAACGGCTTGTATATCTGCTGTCCTCTGTCTTCAGGGTTTCCCTTTTTCTATGATAAATACAGACTACCGCCGCCTGCTGGTGTGGAGAGTTATTTCCTCTCACGCAGGCGCAGAACGTACATGGTAGTTGGCTTGGCTGTAATCTTTGCGGTGTGTTCGAGTGCAACTTTTTGGCCAAGACAAAGGCGACATGAGGCGACTCAACTGGTGGCCTTCGTTGCCGCTTGTTCTTCGATGTCGGGTTGGTGTGTCTGGGCTTTTATGCTTCGGTATCAGGCGCCAAGGGGCGTGACAAAGCGCCAGTATTTGACACCCTGGGAATGAGAACGGGCTGGAATAACAGGGTGACCCCTGAAAGCCCAGAGGCAAGAATGTAAAGCACTGAATCTTCATGCAGTTTAGCACAAAAAGTCTCTTTAAGCTGGTTCTAAAGCAACACATTGAGAATAAACCTGGAAAAATGCTCTGTTCATCTAAATCATGTGGCAACTCAGACAGACCTTGTTTTATATACAGTAACACTTTAACTTGCAATTAATTGTTGTGCTTCATGTTAGGTGGCAAAGTACATGAAGGTTATATTAACAGCATGTTTGCAACTGTATCAAAATAGCACAAAATATCAGTAAAATACAGCGTGTCGTAATCTGAGTGAAAAATACTACTACTAAAAATACTTTTTGACTACAGTTCTGTATCAAATAACAATCTTCATATTCAAATTGTAACAGTTCATAGATAAAACACATCCCCAAGCAAAAATAAAAAAGTAAATCTGTGCTGAATAAAACTACAGATACCTCAAGAACTACAGCAGACATGATCTGTTACATGTCATTCTCCACCAGCACTCGGTCTACTTCCATTAGTCGAGTCATAACATGTTAAGTGCCTACAAAACTATTACACATATTGTACATTGGTTTAAATGTGGCTAAATGAGTCTTTATGATCTTTTTATACATATATCACAATTTCACATGTATGCATGTAAAACAATTATGCACAAAATAGTTCTAAAATATACTCTATATTCAACTTCATGATTGACAGCATATCTTTAAACTAATGTTGGTCCTTTTTCAGCATCCTACACCTATGTCAAAGAACAATGAGTGCTTCTACCACAAACTAACATTACTTTTAATAGTAGTACATAATTGGTGTATCAAAATCTAATAATACCCTGGACCATTAAATGTATAACATAGATTTCCAAGACTTTACATTTAAAACCCTGTACAAACCTGCTGAAAATGTAAAGATTAATAGAAAAGACAAAATGTGTGTCCGGCACTAAAAAGTCCATAATGAAAGAGAAAAGCGTTGCTGCAGTCTCGCATTGACTGCTTCAGTGTTAAAGTAAATGAACATCCCTCTCCAGTGTGTTACCTGTCCTTTTAATTCTGTCTCCATGCTGTCCATAAAGCGCAATGTGACCTATACAGGATGTGGTTCCATCACCGTGATGGAGCGGCTCCTCATCATGTGGTCGCTGATACAGAGTACTGACGCTGCCTTCGCAGGCTGAATGTGCTTGTGACTGAGGCGAAGCTGTATAAACAGGTTCATCAAGGCAGAGTTGCTGTGTCGCCTCACAGAGTCTTTCACTTTAACACTGGCTGGTCTTTTCTGGGCAGATGAAACTATCCTGGTCTTTTCCTACTGCGCCCATACCAGTCTTGTTGGGTTCCTCGGTGCTGCTGCTGTTTAAAGCACCCTGGAGTTTGCGCTGGCGCTCCACACTGTGCCACATGCCGTAGCCAAAGTAGATCACGAAGCCTGAGGAAAGTGTTGGACAAGATATGAGATACTACAATAAAAACTGGCTAAAGCATCACATATTTGAACATAAAAGTTTGACATTTGGGGAAATGTTTGCTTTCTTGCTGAGAGGTAGATGAGAAGATAACTCTTTCATATCTGTTTGCTAAATATGAAGCTACAGGCAGGACACGGTCAGGTTAGCTTAGCTTAGCTTTGCTTGTGGAAGAGGCAAAATCCATCTACCAGTACCTCTAAAGCTCATTCATTTCTAAAACCCACGTTATATCTTGTTTGTTTAATCTGTACAAAAACCAACGTGTGAAAAAACATCACAAGGGATTATGTGCCAAACTATTTCTTGGCGAGGAGCGGTGACTTCTTGAAGTCTCCAACCTCATTGTGACTTGGACGGCAGAGCCAGGCTAGTGGTTTCTCCATTTCCAGTCTTTATGCCAAGCTAAGCCAAACATCTCTGCTCTAGCTTTTTATTTAGCATACTCTGAGGGTGGTATTGATTTCTCATCAAACTCTTAAAGGGACTGTTTGTAACATTTAGGGGGATCTATTAGCAGAAATAATGTTCATGACTATGGTTTCATTACTGTACAATCATCTGAAACTAAGAATCCCTTCATATCTACATAGGGAGCGGGTTCTCTTTACGGAGTTTGCCATGTTGCTCCACCATGTTTCTACAGTAGCCCAGAACGGACAAACCAAACACTGGCTCTAGAGAGAGCCTTTGATGTTTTTATGTCACCTGAAGGCCACCGTAGTTCTCTGACATGCTTGTGAAACTGTGGTAATGTGAGCCGCAGATTGAAAAACCCTGGTACCACCAGCCGCTTAATGACTTCCGTTGCTCCTAAAGTAGTATTAGTATGGTTCTTAAGGATGGCCTCTGAGCAGGCGAGCGGCGTTGCCACGTTTTTGTACTCGGTTGCTCAGTCTTGGAAAGGGAGGAGAGAGCGGAGGGGTACTCAATTGGTTGCAATCTGCAACCACGCCACTAGATGCCACCAAATCTTACACACTGTACCTTTAACAAAAAAGTGAATAAGCATATTTCCCAAAATGTCAAACTACTCCTTTTTTTCCCACAATTTCCACAACATATCATGGCTGTTTGTAATTGTGTGGACCAGCAGTCACTCACCCACAGCCATCCACACAGAGAAACGTATCCAGGTATCTCCACTCAGCTGAACCATGAGGTAAATATTGACAAATATGCTCAGAATGGGCAGAAAGGGCAGAAGGGGAACCTGTGATGGCAACAAACAAAAAAATCTACCATCAATGTATTTGTATTGGACCGGTCTCATCCCAACAGTGTACTTATTGAGCTGCCACGCACCATGAAGGAGACCTTCTTGGTAGTCTGAGGCTGCCTGCAGACCATGAAGACGCAGCCGCTGAAGATGAGGAGCAGACCGGACAGCAGTGCCAAGATCCACACTTCCATTCGGAGGACGGCGTAGATGTGGTACGTGGTGAGATAGCTGATCGTGCACACTACCAGCACTGTGGTTTGAAAACACACACACTTAATTCGGACTTCTTTTGTCACATCATAAAAAAAAAAAAAGATCTTAACCTGTCTAGCTTACCTAGCAAACAGATGGACATGTTGACCACGCTGGAGGAATGCTCAGTGGGTGAGACAGGAGGGTGCAGGACGGCCTGCAGGGTGGAGCTGCCACCCTTCAACATGTTAAGGTGGGACTCCGACTCTGTCAGGTCAGACTCTCCCTCCTCAGAGGATAGGTAGTCCCTCTCACCGGTGCCTGCCCGCTGCACTAGGGCCCAATCTGGCTGGTACCTGGACGTAAGAGGCGTCAAAGGTTAAAGATCATAAGTCTGCATTTCACTACAGCAAAATGTTTTCAGTGTCTCGAAGTACTCCCTGTTCATATAAGGTATCCTTTATACAGCTACAAACCACTTTCATTGTGAAATGAGGTGATCTGAGGCTTGTAAATCCAGTTTAAACCAGGGCAACGAACACTGTGTCTGTGTTAATGCTGCTGTGGTGATGAGTCACCTTAATGCAACCAGCAGAGGTGCACAGCAGCTGAAGAATTTAGAAAGTACAGGAACCTACAGAGAGTAAACACCTTCATGCACTAAAGCAGCTACTTCACATTCATACAATGGGAGCATTCACAGCTCTTGCATCACCAGTGTGATGCAATAACCTGAGGTGTATGTTACACTAACGGGGTAATTATACCTGTGGGTTTTTAGAGAAGCTATAATAGGGTAGGGCTGTCGAAATTAACGTGATATATTTGTTTTAACGCCACTAATTTCTTTAACGCATTGATGCAAATTGCTATTTTTATGTTGTAGCGGGCTCACTGTTGCCTCACTCTAAAGCTAGAGTGATGATATTGGCATCATATGAAACTAGAAAACCTAAAGAATCCACCGGTACCAACCATGTCATACTAGCTCGTCGCAAAGGAGGCTAAATAACGCTCCAAACCTATTCAAAATTTTGGCGAGGAAAAACTGACATGGCCATTTTTAAAGTGGTCCCTTGACCTCTGATCTCAAGATATGTGAATATAAATGGGTTCTATGGGTACCCACGAGTCTCCCCTTTACAGACATGCCCACTTTATGATAATCACATGCAGTTTTGGGTGAGTCATAGTCAAGTCAGCACACTGACACACTGAGAGCTGTTTTTGCCTGTTTGGGCTGCAGTTTGCCATGTTATGATTTGAGCATATTTTTTATGCTAAATGCAGTACCTGTGAGGGTTTCTGAACAATATTTGTCATTGTTTTGTGTTGTTAATTTATTTCCAATAATAAATATATGCATACATTTGCATAAAGCAAGCATATTTGTCAATTCCCATGTTGATAAGAGTATTAAATACTTGACAAATCTCCCTTTAAGTTACATTTTGAACATATAAAAATAATGCCATTAATCGCAATTCAAATTTGAATCGGTTGACAGCCCTAGTATAAGGGTTACAAACGTACTCACCTGAGAATCAGTACACACGCAGCAACCAGCGAGTAGGCCAACAGAGTTCCAATGGACATCATGTCAACCAGCGCTTTGAGGTCAAACAGGAAAGCCATGATGGCTATAGCAAGCAAAAGAAAATGCAATTAACACAAACACTTTAAAAGAACATTTATAAGAAATATGATCACTACTGATTACTGGAGCAATCATTCTTACAAAATATATGAAAACATTCACACCCACAACAATTATATTCCTGCAATTATAAATGGAAAAGCTGTGTTCTTCAGATGCACCATCCAACAAATGCACACATGAACAGGAACAGATGCAAATTAAACTTCATGCGGACATGTTTTCACAATAAAAAAGAGACACCAAAGAGCTAAACGTTTCCCCGGGCTGACAGCTGTGATCATCTCCGTACCGAGTGTTGTTTGATGTGAGATACACTGTGGTGTTCCATCTCTTCTATCTCAGCACCAGACTCCGGTATGGAGCTGATCTCAGCAGCACAGTTCAAACACAGAACGGTGGTCTGTCCGCTGCTCCCCACAACATCATATTCAAACAAAAATAACAAAGTAAGCTCCCTGCCCAGTTCTACCAGTTGCTTAATGCATGACCTGTGTGCTGTGTTCACATCTGCCTGCCACTTCACCAGGTCATTCACCGTACAGGTCTTAGCCCCAACACCTGAGCACAATGAGCATGATGCAACCACATACCGTACCATACCTTAAAGAGGACCTATTATGCTTTTGTGCTTTTCCCTTTCCTTTAGTGTATTATATCGTTTTTTTCTGCGTGTGAAAGGTCTGCAAAGTTACAAAGGGAGTTACTCTCCCCCACAGAAACACTGTTCCTGAACTGCCTGAAACGCCTTGTTTGAAGTCCCGCCTTTTCTTCTGTAACGTGGTGATGTCACCAAGTAACACGTTTGCATAATACCTGCCTAGCGGCTAGTTTGGCACGCCCTCAAACAAAGCTAGTTAGAGTGGAGCTGGAGCGGAGTCCGAAGAGTTTGGTTTGGTTGATCTATCATAACAGAGTGGGCCAGCTGACCAATCAGAGCAGACTGGACTTTTCAGGAGGGAGGGGGGGCAGGAGCTCAAACAGAGCGTTTCAGACAGAGGGGGGAAAGACGTGCAGCAGCACAGCCGGTATGAGAAAAGCGTTTTTTGAACATTAAGGCATGTGAACATTTTCTAGAGAAAACCTAAAATACAAGTATGCACCTGAAAACTAGCATCATAGGTCCTCTTTAAGATGTAGAAGTAGACGTTTTTAACAATGTGTGAGCACCACACCAGTCCCCAAAGGCCAACTGTTTGTATTCACAGATTCACTGTGTGGTCAGATTTGTACTATTTGTTGCAACTGTAACCACACCCAACAGTGATGTCACGATGTACTGACACACCCTGGAGTACACTTCCACATCACTGCAGCGAGGTGAGAAGTTAAACCAAAAACAAAAACTAAAGTAGGTGAGAAGTTGCTCTTTAAATATCGTCAAGTTGATGTGAAATGACTTATGTTGAAAACTACAGTACTTGAGTACAAAAGTCAAATTTGTTTGTTACATTTGATGATCACGAAAAGGCTAATGTGGCGTCTTGACATTGATTTCAATATGAATACAGCCACTAACCAACATCCGTCTGATTTAGTGATGCTCTCCAATGTGGTGACCATCTTCTCCAAATAAGAAAACTATCAACAATTTAATGACATGGCAGTAGACTTAAAGGAATTATTTATTATTTATTAGCTCTCTGGCCGAGAGTTAGATGAGAAGATTGATTCCACTTTGCGCTAAATATGAAGCTACAGGCAGGTAACTTCACAGTGATGACGAGACTCCAGGAAGTCACTGCTCCAGGCCAGGAAATCCAGCACATAACCCCCGCTAAAACCCAAAACATGTAGTTTTTTCATGTCAGTTTTTGTACTAATAAAACTAATAAACTACTCAATTTGTACTACTAACAAATTAGATACAACATGTTAATTAGTGAGCTTTGGCTTTTGACAGAGCCTAGCCAGCAGTTTCCCTTTGTTTCCAGTCTCTGTGCTAAGCTAAGCTAAGATAACCGCCTGCATTGTTTAACCTGTACAAAAACCGCCGTGTAAAAATGACACATTGTGGTTTTACTGGTTGTTATGTGCCGGAGTATTTCTTGCCCAGGAGCAGTGACTTCCTGAATCCTGTCGCCAGGTTGCCAGGCTGTAGATTCAAATGTAGAATACACACAAGAAAGTAAATAAGCGCATTTCCTAAAATGTTTAACTATTCCTTTAAAGATGTAAGAATGAAGTAAAAAAAAAAGAAAAAAAAAAGAAAAGAATATAAAAAGCTACAGTACTTGTAGTTTGTTACTTTCCAGTAGCCAATTCATTTATTTAGAAAAGTGACTAAAAGCCTGATGGACTGAGGTGGTGAACACAGATAATGTACATTAACTTATAACCTTAATTATATGTGTGATGTTTTCTCACATGCTTTTGGAAACACATCACATGTTTAACATGCCGTCACCACCACCAACGTGCATTGATAAAAAACCCAAACAAGTCCACAGGCGAGTCCTCGTCTCGGGAGCTTACCCGCAGTGGTTCCCGCCGCCATGGTGGCGGCCACGGGAGACTGGCGCTTACTCACTTGGGACATAAATTTGAACAGAATACCATCTCGTGCCATGGCAAAGAGAATGCGCGGCAGAGGGAACATGGAGCCCAACAGGCTAGGGAGAAGAGGGTTCATGGTTAAGTTGAGGGCATTCTGGGGAAAAAAACATGACACCTGCACAACTGTGAAAGAACAACGTGTCTATATTGAGGGAAAACCTCCTATAAATGGATAATTTAAAGAAGAAAGTGTTAGAAGGTGGGTCAAATTAAGGAAGAAAATAACCAAATGATTATCCCTATCTTTGACTGCGTCTTTCACTGTTGATTGGTGGAGAAAGATTAGCAGGAGTGATCTCACTGGAAGCTCCCCGTCTCTCACCTGCTACTACACCGGAGGTCATAGTGGCAATAAGTGGGGTCTTCGTCTTAGGATTGATTCGGGCTAAGACTTTGAAAAGCACCCCGTCCTGTGCCATAGCATAGATTACACGAGGCATGGGGAAAATGGAGCCCAGCAGACTGAATGAGACAGCAGAGACATGCAAGACCAACACGTTAGTCAAAAGCTACAAACACAGACACACACCAATAATCACACCATCAAAGCTCCAGAGCATAAAGCATAAAGTCATTGTCTTTCTTTCCTGGTGGCACATCACATCATTCATTAATTTACATCAACTTAAATCAATGGAATATAATAGATTGTAGCTGTTTTTAAGGGGAAATTACATATCACTATTGTCTTTAAACAGTCAAATGTTTTATTTGTTTTTCTCAGTTTTGAGAGCTGGTTTGGAATTGAATTTAAAGGAGTTTTATGTGCCCTTCAGTAATAACCTTTCCCAGGAGTGTAAACATTTAGTTCAAACATATAAAAGCACCAAAATGTGTGTCAAAGGCTTTTCGCAATTGTGAAAACAACTGCCAAGGGGCGGACCCCAAAGTACCGACCTAAACACCAATTGCAGACTCTGATTTATCCCAAATGTTATTGCTTCGAATCAAATTGGATAATATGCGCATGAATGCAGATCATGGGATAAGATGGTGACTGATATCCACCAGGGTTTGTTGATGGAAAGCTGAGGGGAACTTATATAGTAAACCTCCAGGGAAGAAAGACAGAATTAAGTCACACCAATATATTGTTTATAGACAAACCTGCCCACCTTATTTATGATTCTTTAATAAGTAAATAGTATATTACAAACACATGCAGGTATCTGAAAACAGAGAGACTCAAGCACTGCGCCCACTATGTCCCATTAAAGCTGCAGTTGGTAACTTTGAGCAAATATGATACAAAGCTGTTTTTATAAAACTGTCACCCTATCCTGACAGTAGTCAAGGCCTATGGAAAGGAGGCTGGGTCACGGCGCACATCGGCCTTGTGGTATGGGGTATAACGCATGCTCAGTGTAACTGAAGATGCGGTCGTGCGTTGCGATTGGCTCAATTTTGGCGAGGGCAGACCAGAGGCCTATACTACGAAGCAGGATTTGGTGTAACGAGGTAACTTCAGGTTTAACTCTGGGTTTTCAGTCCTACGAGGGTGGATCACTTATTACCGGGGTAGATCACCATGGTAACTGATGCTGAACAGCTAACTTGCTCCGGAGCAGGTCATGTTCCAGAGAAGAGATCAACTCATATGAAAGCACCTCCTGACCAATCAAAGCTCAGTGTGCGGATCGTATGGTAATATTACACACATTATGAAGAAGTTACAGTCATAATCCAGGCTAAAAACAACACAGTTTAAACTGAAAAATGCAGGAAGGACAGCTGGCTGTATGCGGTGGGTGTTTACCGCTTTGAATTATATTTTCATACTTATTTTTTAATTTCCTCTTGAGTCCGTTCCACACCGCCTGAGAGGGGGGATGCAGCTGAAAGAAGGTTCAAATAGTCATACACGCCGCATTTTTATTACTGGGCATGATTAGGTGTAATCCGGTCATCCAATATACATTTAAAAGCTATTTACTGTATATCTAGAAGAGTATATCTTACTTTTGAGTATTCCGTTAAATTAATAACTCTGTTAATTTACGCATTCACACATCAGGAGTTTTTTCTTTTGCCAACTGTTCTTCCTGTATTCGGCAGCTTCAACTGTGTGACTTTTAGCCTGGATTATGTGTTTAATTTCTTCGTATTTGTCTAAAATAGTTTACTCTTTGTAAAATGTGCCGCTCTGCCTGTCTGTCTGCAAATGTCTGCGAATGTGTTATACCCCTAAACATTGACAGTAGTGCATGAGACTGATAATCGGCCTCCTCTTAGTGCTCCTAATGGCATTTGCAAGATTTCAACATGCCTGTCACAGTCTGGCGCTGTGCACAGAGGCTGTAGGACTATTCCTTTTTGTTAAGATTTAAGATTATCTTGTATTTCATCTTTTTAGTGGATTATCAGTTCTGTATTGTCTAGAGGATTTGGGTTTCTTGGATTTGGGTTTTCTGTTGTATTCATTCATTCTAGTGTTTCCTGTTTTATTTTGATAAGTTCACTCCTCTTGTGTCTTGTCTGTTTTACTTTCTGCCTTTGTTTGTTTTCTGGCTATTCTGAACTTCTATTCCCTGAGCTGTGGATATTAGAGCAAGAGGGTCAAGGTGCAATGTTATGACGTATGTCCTAATTGTGTGCATACTGCATGCAACAGTGCCTACTTCATAAGGGTAGCTGCGGTACGCACTAAAAGTAAAAAGAAAAAGTATGAAATTTGGAACACAGCCTTGCTCTCCTTTCTTGATTCATATTTGATCAGCGCCACCTAGTTTGACCGTTTGATCGGAGTTCGCATATTTTGTGAGCAATGATTGACAGCTGTGTTAGAGACTGCTCGGCTCTGATTGGTCGTCAGATGCCATTGGGAGCAGATGAGGATACAGATTATCTGTCTCATGCACTACTGTCAGGATATAGTGACAGTTTTATAAAAATGACTTTTTATTATATTTGCTCCGACTTACCTCCGAGTTACCGACTGCTTTAAGCAAGGAATCAATCCAATAATAAGACAGAAGGATATGTGGCCAGAAGTTTTGACCAGTTCTCCTTCACCATTATCACCCATTGATAGCATGCACATCAATCAGAAATTAAAGTCATATTATAAATAACATTTAAATGCTTTCATCTACCATGAATATTGATATTTTGTCCACAACTCATGTTACAAATCCAGTGGTTACCTGGTGGAGAGGGCACACAGTGAACCTGCAGCGACCACGTATTTGGCAGGGCCCCAGCCCACGTATTCAAAGGCCATGGGCAGAGGGCTCTTCTCGTCCAGCAGATAGTAGGGCATCATCAGCGTGAGCGCGGCTGACACGCCAAAGTACGCCAAGAAACACACGGTCAGTGACACCACGATGCCGATGGGAATGGCTCTCTGAGGGTTCCTCACCTCCTCGCCTGTCACACACACAGACGCACAAATATGTTTACATTTAGCTTTGATGAAATCCCACTGAATCACAACCTAGAAGTGGCTCACCTGTTGTTGCGATGCAGTCAAATCCAACAAAAGCGTAAAAGCAGGTGGCAGCTCCAGCTAAGGTCCCGCTGAAGCCGAAAGGCATAAATCCTCCGACTCCATAATCACTAGTCACGTTTGCCGTCACCGACAAGTTCCTTAAACATATAAACATATTTCATAAGGACAATTGAACTAAAAACGTAGGTGACATGAGAAGTGTGGCCACTATTACCCTGCATGTTTGCTAGGTAACAGTAATACTGATAGTTATGATCTGTATGTTGTTTAGGGAGCAGCTTTGCATTAATGGGCTTTACAATCATACATAATGGGAAATTAATAAATTACCTTTTAACTATGGTGACATTTATAAGGGATTCTTCAGATATCTCCCAGTTGTATGCGTCTCCTTTGACGAAGCCGGAGATGATGACAAACAAGAGTACGAGCACGTTGATTGAAGTGAAGACTTTATTGACCCAGGCTGACTCCTTCACCCCAAACGACAGGAGTCCTGGGATGAGCGAAAAGGCAACAGGGCTCAGTACAGTACAATATTATTCATTATTGATATTATCAAGTTGTGTCAGTCCAAAAAACATTGCCACTTCATATACTGTATATAAACAGGACTAAGAGTCGACAGTCACGCTAGCGGCTCTGTGAGGCTGTACTTTGGCACAGTGGTGCTTTGAGCGAAATGCTAACATCAGCATGCTAACATGCTCACAATGACATTGCTAACATATTGATGCTAAGCTGGTATAATGTCTTTCATGTTCACCATCTTAATATGGCATGTTAGCATGCTAACATTTGCTATATTTGTTCATGAACTAAAGTATTGGACTAATAACATTTTGACCTGATGACTGCGCTGGATAAAAAGTCTAGGAAGAGGATCATCAAAGTTATTACAATTTATTGTGAGCGGTACGTGAATGTCTGTACCACATTTCACAGATATCAAATAACTGCACAAGTTTTTACATCCGACAAACAGCTTTGAGTACTAACAATAGCCATGTTCGTCGTTTACGTTCATTATGATATATTTATGTTCATTATGATAGTTTTGGGGGAGTGGCTTTGGAGGGAGGCCTGAAGGGACGGACTGTCAGTGTTGCCGACTTTTTCGCTAGATTTAGGGATTTTTGGAGCTAGTTCTGCTAACTACCTTCATTGGAGAAGAGTTGGCAACACTGGGCTGGGTTTTTAGGTTGGATCATTTTTTTAAATCTAGCGTACTCTTGCTAGTTTCTCAACATTACCAACCCTAGCTTTAATGTGAAGTGTTGCATGTCTGCAAGCAAATCTGGTGGAACTGTGTGTAATAAATATACAAAAGGACAAATGTGCCTAAAAGATGTAGGCCTATAGAAAATGCTTTGGGGTGTTCCAGACCACAGCTAGATATAAATAGTTACAAACCACTACTTTTCTTTCAAATCTTTTTTTAATCTGGTTTTGATCAATAGATCATCTGTGATCCTTAAAAACAACCAAAACCCAACTGGATTGTTTCTGGGTCACACTGACCTAATGCAATCATTGCACTGGCAGGCCAGTGGATAAGGTTTTCAGTTTGAGCCTGAGGGTCATGTCCACTTTAAATCCCTGGACTGTTATGAATCTGACCACGGGAAATGAATATGGAGTACTCTCCAAGTCATCAACAGCTACTGATGCTACTAAATCCTCGGCTACTACAGTGGAGCTTCTCAGTGACCTGAGGCTGTAAAGAAACTGTACTGGGCAGTTCCCAGATATGATTGTGTGCAACTGTGGGAAAGAAAAGCAGGGTGCTGCTAAAAACTACCAGGATGATCAGGAAGTCTTTAAAGTGGAAGGAGGTCAATGTGGCCTCCCAGTGGACTCACACTGCCTATAAAGCTCTTATCACACAGTGTCCTGCCATCTCTTTATTGGATTGTGCTCATGAAAGTTGGCTGTTTTCAACAAAATGTACCAATCCTAATTTCCGTTCTTTCACCGCAGCCCCTGTACCAACATCCCAACTTGAACTTGACTATTTTCAGCCTGCTTACCAGAAAGCAGCAGTATCAGGCAGACAGCAAAGAAGTCAGGGTACTGAGCCAGACCAGGAGAGTTCATGCTGAAGTAGGTCTTACAGAATACCTCTATATGCCCGCCTATCATTTCATCAAATGTGCCACTCCAAGCCCTGGCAACGGAGGAGGTACCTGTGAGATAGCAACAAAAAAAAACAGAAACCATTAAACCTGCAGTAGGCAGAACATTTTTGGCATCATTGGGCAAAACTTCCATAATAACCTTTCAGCATATTGTAATTCAAGTGTTCTGAGAGAAAACTAGACTTCTGCACCTCCTCATGGCTCTGTTTTCAGGCTTTAAAAAATCTAGCCCGTGACGGGAGACTTTGGCCAATCACAGGTCATTTCATTGAGAGAGCGTTCCTATTGGCTGTTCATTCAACGGAGGCAGCTGTCAATCACTCGGAAACTCCGATCAAACGGTCAAACTAGGCAGCGTTGATCAAATATGAATCAATATTCTGTTACTGTAATGCCTATTTCTCTCCTCAAATGTTTTCAGAAACATCTTGTATTGTACTGTTTAGCTGTAAAATGAGAAAGTTTGCTCCGGCTGGTGGGCGGTGCTTGGCATTTGCTCAACTGGTCTCAACATGGCGGCCAGGTCACAAACTTTCTCATTTTACAGCTAAACAGTACACTACAAGATGTTTCTGAAAACATTTTACATGACAAATAGGCATAACATTAATAGAATATTGATTGACCTCTCCGGGAACCATCACCTTAACGTGGTGGAGAGGTTTGTGTGTCCCTATGACCCTGAGGGCTGTGTTGTCTGGAGCCTCGTGCTCCTGGTAGGGTCTCCCATGGCAAATTGGTCTTAGGTGAGGGGCCGGACTAAGAATGGTTCACAAAAAACCCAATGACGACACGAGGCAGAGGAGGAGTTACCCGGCCCGGAGGAAGCCCGGGGCCCACGTCTGGAGCCAGGCCCAGACGGAGGGCCCGTCAACGAGCGTCTGGTGGCCGGGCTTGCCACGGAGCCCGGCCGGGGATACCCCGAAAAAGGAACGTGGCACCCCCCTCCTCTCCATCCTGTGGGCTCACCACCTGCGGGAAGAACCGCTTGGGTCGGGTGCGCTGCCACACGGGTGGCAGTGAAGGCCAGGGACCTCGACGGACTGGACCCGGGCGGCAGAGGCTGGCTCTGGGGACGTGGAACGTCACCTCTCTGTGGGGGAAGGAGCCGGAGCTTGTGCGGGAGGTGGAGCGCTACCAGTTGGATCTGGTAGGGCTTACCTCTACGCACAGCCTCGGTTCTGGAACCGTACTCTTGGATAGGGGTTGGACTCTATTCTTCTCTGGAGTTGCCCATGGTGTGAGGCGCCGGGCGGGTGTGGGGATACTCACAAATCCCCGGCTGAGTGCCGCTACGTTGGAGTTTACCCCGGTGGACGAGAGGGTCGCCTCCCTACGCCTTCGGGTTATGGGGGGGAAAACTCTGACTGTTGTTTGTGCGTATGCACCAAACAGCAGTTCGGAGTATTCGGCCTTCTTGGAGACCCTGAATGGAGTCCTGTATGGGGCTCCAGTAGGGGACTCCATAGTTCTCCTGGGAGACTTCAACGCGCACGTGGGCAACGATGGAGACACCTGGAGTGGCGTGATTGGGAGGAACGGCCTCCCTGATCTAAACCCGAGTGGTCGTTTGTTGTTGGACTTCTGTGCTAGTCATGGATTGTCCATAACGAACACCATGTTCGAACATAAGGATGCTCATAAGTGTACGTGGTACCAGAGCACCCTAGGCCGAAGGTCGATGATCGATTTTGTAATCGTATCATCTGATCTGAGGCCGCATGTTTTGGACACTCGGGTGAAGAGAGGGGCGGAGCTGTCAACTGATCACCATCTGGTGGTGAGTTGGGTCAGAGGGTGGGGGAAGACTCTGGACAGACCTGGTAAGCCCAAACGCGTAGTGAGGGTGAACTGGGAACGTCTGGAGGAGGCCCCTGTCCGAGAGATCTTCAACTCACACCTCCGGCGGAGCTTTTCTGGCATCCCTGTGGAGGTTGGGGGCATTGAACCCGAGTGGACGATGTTCAAAGCTTCCATTGCTGAAGCTGCGGCGGTGAGCTGTGGTTTTAAGGTCTTAGGTGCCTCAAGGGGCGGCAACCCTCGAACACCGTGGTGGACACCGGTGGTCAGGGAAGCCGTCCGACTGAAGAAGGAGGCCTTCCGGGATATGTTATCTCGGAGGTCTCCGGAGGCAGTTGCAGGGTACCGACGGGCCCGAAGAGCAGCAGCCACTGCCGTGACGGAGGCAAAGCAGCGGGTGTGGGAGGAGTTCGGAGCAGCCATGGAGAAGGACTTTCGGTCGGCACCAAAGTGCTTCTGGAAAACCATCCGGCACCTTAGGAGGGGGAAACGGGGAACCATCCAAGCTGTGTACAGTAAGGATGGGACACTGTTGACCTCAACTGAGGAGGTAATCGGGCGGTGGAAGGAGCACTTTGAGGAACTTCTGAATCCGACCAATACGCCCTCTATGGTAGAGGCAGAGCTGGAAGCTGATGGGGGACCATCATCAATTACCCTGGTGGAAGTCACTGAGGTAGTCAAACAACTCCACAGTGGCAAAGCCCCGGGGGTTGATGAGATCCGCCCAGAAATGCTGAAGGCTCTGGGTGGGGAGGGGCTGTCTTGGATGACACGTCTCTTCAACACCGCGTGGAAGTCGGTGACAGTGCCTAAGGAGTGGCAGACCGGGGTGGTGGTTCCCCTTTTCAAAAAGGGGGACCAGAGAGTGTGTGCCAATTACAGGGGTATCACACTGCTCAGCCTCCCTGGTAAAGTCTACTCCAAGGTGCTGGAAAGGAGGGTTCGGCCGATAGTCGAACCTCAGATCGAAGAGGAACAATGCGGATTCCGTCCTGGCCGTGGAACAACGGACCAGCTTTTCACTCTCGCAAGGATCCTGGAGGGGGCCTGGGAGTATGCCCATCCAGTCTACATGTGTTTTGTGGACTTGGAGAAGGCATATGACCGGGTCCCCCGGGAGATACTGTGGGGGGTGCTGCGGGAGTATGGGGTGAGGGGGGCACTTCTCAGGGCCATCCAATCCCTGTACGCCCAAAGCGAGAGCTGTGTTCGGATCCTCGGCAATAAGTCGGACTCGTTTCCGGTGGGGGTTGGCCTCCGCCAGGGCTGCGCTTTGTCACCAATCCTGTTCGTGATATTCATGGACAGGATATCGAGGCGTAGTCGGGTGGAGGAGGGTTTGCAGATCGGTGTGCTGAGGATCTCATCGCTGCTTTTTGCAGATGATGTGGTCCTGTTGGCATCATCGGTCTGCGACCTCCAGCACTCACTGGATCGGTTCGCAGCCGAGTGTGACGCAGTCGGGATGAGAATCAGCACCTCTAAATCTGAGGCCATGGTTCTCAGCAGGAAACCGGTGGTTTGCCTACTCCGGGTAGGGAATGAGTCCTTACCCCAAGTGAAGGAGTTTAAGTATCTCGGGGTCTTGTTCGCGAGTGAGGGGACGATGGAACGTGAGATTGGTCGGAGAATCGGAGCAGCAGGGGCGGTATTGCATTCGCTTTACCGCACCGTTGTGACGAAAAGAGAGCTGAGCCGGAAGGCAAAGCTCTCGATCTACCGTTCAATCTTCGTTCCTACTCTCACCTATGGTCATGAGGGTTGGGTCATGACCGAAAGAACGAGGTCGCGGGTGCAAGCGGCCGAAATGGGTTTCCTCAGGAGGGTGGCTGGCGTCTCCCTTAGAGATAGGGTAAGAAGCTCAGTCATCCGTGAGGGACTCGGAGTAGAGTCCTTGCTCCTTTGCGTCGAAAGGAGCCAGTTGAGGTGGTTCGGGCATCTAGCACGGATGCCTCCTGGGCGCCTCCCTTGGGAGGTGTTCCAGGCACGACCAGCTGGGAGGAGACCACGGGGAAGACCCAGGACTAGATGGAGAGATTATATCTCTACTCTGGCCTGGGAACGCCTCGGGATCCCCCAGTCAGAGCTGGTTAATGTGGCCCGGGAAAGGGAAGTTTGGGGTCCCCTGCTGGAGCTGTTGCCCCCGCGACCCGATCCCGGATAAGCGGTTGAAGATGGATGGATGGATGGATGATTCATATTTGATCAGCGCTGCCAGTTTGACTGTTTGATTGGAGTTTGCGAGTGATTGACAGCTGCTCAGAGACGGCAAGGCTCCAGCTCGGCCCTGAATGGTTGTTTTCCTCCGGTCTGTGAAATCTTGCAGATGCCACTGCCACTAACTTACTAACTCACCGATCACATAGGAGAGAATAAGGTTCCAGCCAGTGATGAAGGCCCAGATCTCTCCTACAGTCACGTAGCTATAAAGGTAAGCAGAGCCGGTCTTTGGGACGCGCGCGCCAAACTCGGCGTAGCAAAGGCCGGCCATGACGGAGGCTAGTGCAGCGATTAAGAAGGAGATGACTATGCTGGGGCCTGAGTCGCCCTTGGCCACCTCGCCGGCCAGGACGTAGACGCCGGCGCCCAGAGTGCTGCCAACTCCCAGGGCGATGAGGTCGACGGTTCCCAGGCAGCGGCACAGCTTTGAGTCCTCCAGGCTGTTCATGTCGACCACTTTCCTGCGCACCAGGGAGCGGCCGAATGACACAACCTGCTCCAGCATGTTGACGCCTGCTGACAGAGGGAAAGAGAGAAGAAAAGACTGAAAATACCTGTACACCACATGTGGATAATTTGATTGTATGACTCAAAATGTGTAAAGAAGAAATATTATTTAATCCCACTTAATCATTACCACTATTCTTTATCTCAGCATCAACACAGACACAGTTTGAACTCCACCTGCGGCTCTTACAAGCTTGTTCTCTTGACAGAAATGCTGAAAAATCAGTTGGGATTATGACTGACTATGGTATGCATTATTGGAATGCTGCTAAGTGCTACAGTTCATACAGTAAGTGTCCCATTAAAATCCATTGTTTGGAGTTATGGTGCAGATCTAAGTACTCAAAGAGCTGCATTCATAAAGGGGACCATGAATGCACCACTAGAACACAATAAAGACATTCCAGTATCTCTCTTTACTAATTACATAAAAAAAAAAGAATACATAAAAAGACAAACTGCAAAGCCTTCTTTGTTCTCATTGTCTTTTATCTCAAAATGTCTCTTTCCATTAGCGAGATTGCTGGGGATCCTGCTGAACATATTTGCATGAATACAATAAGATGAATGAGGTTATGAAATATGCCCTCCAAACAATAGTTTCTAGCTCGCTTTTGAAGTTAAAGCGTCTTCTTAGAACCAGATTATCTTGACCGTAAAGGAACACTGACGGCCATCCAAATATGCATTGACCTCCATTTAAGTGTGGTGGAAATGAGTTTTGGGTGTGACAGCTCATTAACATCACAATGTGGACTGTATGGCAGCATCTCCCAAGAATGCAGTGAATGCAAAAGTAAAGATTATAAAGACCAAAATCAGATTTAAACAAGTGAAAATTACATTTTGGAAACTGACGATACAGACTGTAGTAATTTAGCCTGTCAGGTAAGATCAGAATCAGATTTATTTGCTAAGTACACGTTCAAATACAGGGAATTTGACTTTTTTCATCTCTTTCAATGTACTTACAAAGAAATAAAAATAACAGCTAGGGACAAGGACAACAAAGCTGAACAATAAAGGTAAAGAATAGACAGGACTGTTACACAAGTATGTGGGAAAAATAGGTGTACATACAGTATAAATATTACATGAATATAAAAAAGCACCAATGACCAACAATAAAATAAGTCACATGTTCCGTAAGTTGTAAGTAAGATACTCCCTGCATCATTATTCCACACATGTCCTGCATGATTTACATTGCACAGTGACAGCAACATCTAGGTCATACCTTAAACTGCTGAATTTCTCTGCAAAAACTGCTGCTTCACAAACAACTCACAGCTACTGCACAAGTTTGACTATTAAATTCCAGCATTAGTTATTCAAAATGTATGCACAAACAGTGTATTTCATTAGAGACATGCACCTACCTTGTTGGAATGACACTGTGTGGATGTAATGGGGCCAGGTTCAGACACCGGGGGGAAAAAAAGAAGGGCTGTCAGAAGTGTCAGTGCGTTTCTTCCAGCTTGTCAAATTAGATCCACTGCTCCCATGAACTGCTGCCTCTGAACTCCACTTTAGCACTAATTCATTTGCTGGCATGTACGCTGAGCAGAGCAGTGCTTTTACGCCTCCCTTCTGTCCACAGTATTTCTTCATCTCGCCTTGCCCCTAGACTCCAGCCTCCACTCCCGCTGCTGCCAGGGGAGTGACGTCCCCTGTAGGCAAGAGGGGAGGAGGGGGCCCCATGGAATTAGGGTGGGTTTGTGAGTTGGGGGGGTTGGGAGGGGGTGTTTCACCTCCATGCTTGAGGTTTGAGGGAGTAAAACTCTGTGGAGACAACATTGCACCATAAGGGATCACACAGTAGGACAGAGAAGAGAAAGGAAGGAATTCTTGATGGTAGAATTTGTCACTTCTAATGCACATAGATCCCAGCTGCCCAGACGCGTACTGACTACTGATAAATGGTTAGGCAACTGGCATTGACAAACATTGAGGCAGACACTTGTGTTTACCCAGTGCAGCCCACAGGAGTGCTGTTAAAAGCATGGGCGCTGATTGGTCAATGAAGGGTGGATGAGCCACAGTACCGGGGGGTTAAGTCCTCCTAATGGAAGACAGGTATTGCTCAATGTTCCCTGAGCTATTGGACCCATGGACATTACACAATCAATAACACAGCAAACTGTGGTACGCCGCCGAATGCCTGGCATCTCCACGGCAACTTCATTTACAAGTTTGAGCGCTTGGAGGGGAAAAAAAGGCACATTTTTCCATCAAACACTGCTTGTGAATTAAGGTTGCAGCGAAGAGAATATCTGCCAAGACCAGCTCAAACCAGCTAAAGACCTCAGTGGGAAGGTGGCAGCTGGCCGCTAGACACGCCGTCCAATCCACACAGACCAGAGACTCGACGGCATGACAACAGGCGGCTCTCTCTTAGTTTGTCCATCCAGCCAAGCAGTCAAATATCATGGCCCACCGCCCACCAAACCTTGGCTGCAGGGTTGATCATCTGACCTGCATGCTGATGGGAAAGCCAATGTTTTCCTTAGTGGTGGTGGTGGGCAGGCTGGGGACACTACTGTTAACGCTGTCTGTTTGTCTTAAACACACACACACACACATTGATCTACAAATTGAGCCTAAATACATTTAATGTACTGACAGGACAAAATGGCTTCCATCAAATGACTGAGGAGCATGAAACAAAAGGGATTTTCTAAAATGTCTTATGTCTTTGAGCATATTTTGCTATTGATGGTTTAACAAAGTGCACTTAAGAACACAATACAGAACCTGTTGAATCAGATTGTTACACTAATTTAGCTTGAAATACACATTTACAAACATAATTAATATTATCTAGCAGTATTTATTGCTGGATATTTATTGTCATGGGATATCTGGAAGCATCTTTTTACATTTCATGCATTTTGTAGCAAATGTTGAATTCGTAATTTTGAAAAAAAATAAATCAGGATTACACATATGATTTGTCAAAATATCCTCCTGGACCACAAACACACCTGCTTCTGGAACGAGTATTACGTTTTAATTAGGGCTGTCAAAGTTAACGCGATGATAATGTGTTATGGCAAATTAGTTTTAACACCACTTACTTCTTTAACGCATTAACGCAATCGATCTTTCGGATGTTGTAGCGGGCTCAGTTTTTAAGATAGAGTGAAGATACTGCTATGATCTAGAAAATCTAATGAATCCATCCAGGTACCAACAATGTCATACTAGCTTGTTGTGAAGGAGGTTAAATAACGCTTCAAATTTATGCAAAATTTTGGTGAGGAATAACTGGCATGGCCATTTTCAAAGGGGTCCATTGACCTCTGACCTCAAGATATGTGAATGAAAATGGGTTCTTTACAGACACGCCCACTTAATAATAATCATGTGCAGTTTTTTTAATGTAGTACAAATGTGTTATTTTTGCCGATGAAAATATGATGTGTTTGAATGTTTCTGCATACTGGGGCCCCTAAACAGTCTCTGAATTGCATAAAGTATATACATTGGGTATCACTGTAAAGCTGAGACTGTTGTGGATCCAATGAGCCCAACTCTATTCATGTGTGATGATGTTAGTCCCCATAGTAGCAATTTCATTGTAATGAGACCATTTCTTTTTTTATTTGACCTCACTGTTTAAAATGACCTGTGGTGACCTCTAGGAAAATCACAGCCTCATGAAACGTTATAGCCACAAATTAAAGACCTAGAGCATTCAGAGGATGGATGGCTTTCCTAGGTAGATTGACAATAAGGGGGTTTCTGAGCAGTTTCCAGAACAGAAGCGCTCGCTATCCAATCACTGAAAATGCAATTCTTGCAGAAATCTCAAAATGTCTAAAGATTTTGAAACCAAATCACAGCAAGACTTTTTCTATGGTGTTCCTCAAGGTCCTGGTGACTTAATGTTGTATTTTGGAGGGATTATTAATAAAAAATTTTATCAATTCTTGAATGAAAAAAAATTGTTAAATTTAGCTTCCAGATGATATACACCACTCATACTAGCTTGTCGCGAAGGAGGATAAATAACTCTCCAAATTTACACTTGATTTTTGAGGTCAGAGGTCAAGGGACCTCTGACCTCATTCTCATTCAAGATATGTGAATGAGAATGGGTTCTATGAGTCAACAAGTCTCCCCTTTACAGACATGCCCACTTTATGATAATCACATGCAGTTTGGGGCAAGTCATAGTCAAGTCAGCAAACTGACACACTGACAGCTGTTGTTGCCTGTTGGGCTGCAGTTTGCCATGTTATGATTTGAGCATATTATTCATTTATTTATTTAATTGCGATTAATCATGGACAATCATGCGATTAATCACGATTCCATATTTGAATCGACTGACAGCCCTAGTTTTTATACATGCAGGCAGCGGTCACTGTAACCATGGAAAGGATGGAAAGGAGTCACTGGCTCCCTTTATCTCCTTGTTGACATGCGCTAATTCTGTGAAGCCAATTGAATGCATTTGCCCTCCGATGGCTGAGTGACCCAGCTTCAAAAACGTGGATATGGTCAACAGATTGAGTGGTGTTT
Source organism: Sebastes fasciatus (assembly GCF_043250625.1). Classification (NCBI taxonomy): domain Eukaryota; kingdom Metazoa; phylum Chordata; class Actinopteri; order Perciformes; family Sebastidae; genus Sebastes; species Sebastes fasciatus. The sequence continues at coordinate 9,482,568 of NC_133804.1, read as the reverse complement.
GCCTTGCGGACCGTTCGCTCCAGTTAACGCTGGTGTCACCAGGAAATGTTAGAGTGAACAATTACTGATAAGGCAGACAACAGCTCTGAGAGGAATCAAGACAGCGAGAGCGACCTCCAGACTAAAAACGGCAGTCTTTGGGGAGGAAGATACTTAGAACTCAATTTTGTTTATGTGGATGTACCAAAGTCAAATAAAAGACATGATCTCAGATAACAGGTTTCAGTGTAGCTCACTGGAAAAAATTTAAAAATTTGTTAGAGATTTGTTTAGGAGGGCAGTATTAGCCATGGTTTACATGTTGAATCTAACGTAATGGCACAAAGTCTCTTCATATTGCATTTTAAGAACAGTCTGGGGACTGAAGCCTGAAGACATTACCTGTTCTTAGTTTGACTTAATACTCTTTTTATTAGGTAGGAGGATGGAGTATTATCTATGGATGGGTGTATCCCTCTCCCTGCGCTGCTAAAAGTGATTTCCTGTCTCTATCTAGGTCAGTACAAGTCTTGTACAGTAGGTTATTGTGTAGTGGATCTAGAAAAACTACTACATTTCCACGAATTTAAATGTAATACAATTACCTTTCATGGTTTAGGAAACTGCACTGGCCAAAGGTTGTATACAGTAAATTGAATGTCATCAATCTTCTGTTTCGACACATTTGGCAATAGCAACAGATTCCTTTAAATATGATCTGTGATGTCCAAGAATCTTTTGGCCTGCGGGTTAATTGTGGCCTCAAGCTGACTTCACTCCAAGTCCCTGGGGATGCGCTGACTTCCAAAAATGAATTCCACACTGAGACGATTAAAAACGTGGGTTACGGTCAAACCGGGGGATTTCACAGGTTTATAATCCTAAATAAATATTGGTTTCAAACCGTCCCTCTGCACTGTCATGACCATTTCAAATCTTTTTTTGACCTTTTGTATGAGGCAATTACACCTTGTCGACATATAAAAAGGGATATAAACCGTGAACACAAATATCAGTTCAGTCATCAAGGCTGGATTGTGATTGCTCATCTAAACGGAGACGAGCTAACTGATCCATGTGATACTATCAGAACTGAATTGTTCTGTATAATCATTGGACAATCAAGCTCTTTTTGGTTCCTCATACATGAATGCAGCGCAGTAGGAGCGGGCGTTCAGCAAGGCTGTCAGGCGTCAGTAAGTCAATCACTTCTGCTTAGTTTAACTAACTACTTTTATTGTTTTTTTCTGTCTACTGTCCTGCAACAGATGGCTCCTCTGCTCACCGGCGTGCAAAATACTGCTGGAGATAAAAATACATTTGAATGATTTGGTATGACTTGTCAAAACAATGAAAGATGTCAGAAGAACTTGAAAACAGTTCAGTTCGGGTGTGCAGATAAAATGTGTATACATCCAGTTTAAATTATGCGGGATGCATCTGTGTTTGCACTGGGGCGCTTCTCAAAAAAGCTTCACGCTCTGTTTAACAGCGTGACAATCACTTAATCAAACTCAGGACATTTTATGCTCATTGCCAAAACTTAGAATAAATCTAGCCTTAAAAATAACATTTTAAACTGTCTGCTGGCCCACTATGTGACACGCCCCTTAACTTTTGGGCTGGTTGCACAAGTACTACCAGTTTCAGACTAGTGTAGAGCAAATAAGGACCTCTTATAAAGAACAGAGAGACTCTGTTTTAGGCCAGCATGCTATCTCAAGACTAAGAGCTGTGTCTCTTAATGTCTCCTGCTGACAGCTTACAAACAATGCTGTGGAGTGCAATGTGAAGGGGAAAGCTTTTTAAGAAAACTGCAACCCCTTCTTCCTCACTTACTGTCCTTTTACCAGTAAAATGTCCTTGAAATTCATATTAAGGCCCCTACACATCTACTTTACACCCACACATGTATTCCCACCTATGTCGCCTGATCCGACCTCTTCTCCTGACTCCCTCAATCTCCTGTTAACATTTGTTATTTCTACCTTCATCGTGTTTATTAGAACATTTTGGTGATCTCACATCCCTGCAAAGTTTCCCCCAACATGACCCTCAGCAGGTCTAATCAGCCAGAATAAACACCTGTACCACTGTGCAGGGTCTTAGTACAGATGAAGTCATCAATCTTTAGTCTTGTTTGCTTGTGGTGACTAGGGTCTATGACTGGCTCTTATGTTTACAGTCCACAGAAACCTTTTATAAATAAGTTTGTTTTTTTTAAACATACAGTATATAGCAAATTTGATTTACCTGGCATAATTGTCCTGTTGTCTGTATGTTAACAACATTTCTTTCTGAACAAAGCTAACGTTAACGTAGCCAATTAGCCTATCATAGAGTGCTACAGGAATGAGTCCTAAATGAGCACTTCCGGTTCCCTTGACTGGAAGTCAATGTTTTTTTTGAATGGTTTTAATTTTTAGTTAGATGCCTGAAATAAGGTCTGTGGTTAACACAATCTCAAGAGATTTTAATGTTTTGTTCTACGACATAAAATACATAAATAAATATCCCACTCGTGAATTTTTAACCCTTTATGTGTCTTTAAAAAAGCAGTTGCTAACAAGTGGCTAAACGAGACTACTAAACGTCGTCACGTCCGCCTTTTCAGCCTCGTTGTGTATACTCACGCTCCTGCGTTTATAGCCTAATGTTAGCTTTTTACTTCTGCCAATTGCATTTACACTTCAAAAATCAGTAAAGTTGTGTTCTTTTGTGAAGATTATCTTGCTGAACAAATCATTTAAGTATCATAAATGTTAGGTTAGAGACCTTTGTCTGGTCAGCTAACATTACTGCCAAGCAGGTGAAATATAGAGTGATATTGTGCTTTTAGCTGACGTGTGTCGCCTCACTGTTTTGAGCGATGCTCGTTCATGTCTCTTTAGAGCGAGCAAGCGCGAGCCCGACGCTGACTTTAGTTGACTTAACGGCCACAGGTGTCGCTGTTAACAAGCATTTCTGAAAGTTACAAATAGTCCCTTTAACTAATGAGCATTTTGGCCCTCACTAGTTAACTAGTGCAGAAAATTGTAGGTAACTAATGAGGTGAATATGTCCTTTACTAGTTAACATGTCAAAGCTTTTACAGCCTGAACAGCCCAGTCCCTTTGACATTTCACACAGGCCACAGCTCTGCAGCCGGCGGGCTTTAGGACCCACCGCGCAGCAGCTCTGATGAAGACCTTTGTGCAGCAGCAGTATGATGATGATGGCAGCGTTTACCTCCATGGTTTACCTGTATGCGCGCTACTGACGAACTACCGTAAACATTTGAGCTAACCTACAGCACACTATTACATTACTGCAGCCTACACATGCTGTGCTGTTGGTAGTTGTATTGTGTGACAGCTTCAGTGATCGCAGGAAGCTGCGGCTCCTCTCCCAGCTGCTGATGGAGCACATCCGACTACCAAAGGTAACCGCGGCTCTGCTGGCTGCAGTGATTAGCTACACTGTTTCCGCAATGTAGCAATGTTTCCTCCACTGTTACCTCATCATAACCCGCCATGCGCGCTCACGATGACTGCAGAGCTTTAATGCAAATAATCAATCAAACATACATTAAAGGGTATGTGCTGTGTGGGCCACGTAGACAGGACTGGAGGGTTCTCCTCCTGCTGCAGCTATGAGCCACCAGTCGACGGCTGGGTGTGTTTACTGTGGTATCAGTGCACTTAACGCATGAGTACAGCTGTGTCAGAGCTTCTGTAGCTGAGGAAGAGGCTGTCTGATGTTGTTCTTCCTCTTCCTCCTCCAGGTGGAGAATGTCAGGCTGCTTGACAGACTCACCCCCAGAAGGAGTAGGGTGGGCACCCTCTACCTGACAGCCACACACACCATCTTTGTAGAGAACGAGGCTGGAGTGCGCAATGAAACATGGGTATGCAACAACTCAGTACACTGAAGGACCAGAAATCAGTCAGTTATAGGACGAACAGTGAGATGTGGTCAGAAGGCCTCACATATAAGGCACAATTTAGTCAAGTCAAGTCAAATGTATTTCTATAGCACATTTAAAACAACATGAGCTGACCAAAGTTTTTTATAGACATAGGCAGAATAAAAACAGGTCAACAGAGCAAACAACAAAATCACACACATCCACAGACAGAGACCAAGATAAAATCCATGAGTAAAAGACTGTTATAATGAGCATTATAAAAAAGGCCAATTAGTAATCACAATTCAAGTACATTCAAAAGCCAAAGAAAAGAGGTGGGTCTTAAGCTGTGCTTTGAAAGACTCTGTAGACGGAGCAGATCTGATGTGGTGAGGCAGTTTGTTCCACAGACTAAGGCCCGCAACTGAAGAAGGCGCGGTCGCCCCTGAGCTTCTGCCGAGCCCGAGGGACGACCAGAAGTGACTGGTCGGAAGACCTGAGTGCCCTAGGTGGGGTATAGGGAGTTAAAAGGGCAGATAGGTAGGAGGGAGCCGATCCATGAAGTGCTTTAAAGACAAATAATAAAGTCTTAAAATGGACTCTAAAAGTGACAGGGAGCCAGTGGAGGGAAGCGAGTACGGGGGAAATATGCTCATGTTTCCGGGAACCAGTTAAAAATCTTGCGGCAGCGTTCTCACATACTGTAGACGTGACAGTGAAGACTGGCTGACTCCCATATAGAGGGAGTTACAGTAGTCAAGGCAATTTCACAATCACGGAAAGATAAGATGCAGAATCAAAAATCATCCCAAGGTTTAGTACATATACATGATTTTTTAAAAGATTTAGTTTAGTTTCTTTATGTGCATCCATGCATCATGCTGTACAATGTGATTGCAATATAAAAAGGTCCATGTTTCATTGATCTTACCAGGTGCTTCACAGTTTGGTGTGCAGCGTGGAGAAACAAGCCGCCACATCCTCGGGATGTTCTCTGCTCGTTCACTGCAAGAACTTCCAGGTGCTTAATTTCGTCGTACCTCGAGAACGGGATTGCCAGGATGTTCACCTGTCCCTACAGCGTCTCTCCCAGCCAGGTGAACTGTGTTTTTTAAAAGATCTATTTGGTGATGTTAATGCTAAAATATGACTCAGAAGTGTATCAGAAGTTTAATATCATCGTCCAATATTGGCTTTCTGTATTTGATGTCTGGGTTGGATTTTTGTACGAGTAGGCTAAGGATAATATCTTACCTCTGGTATAAATCTTTCACTAGCAAGGGCCACACCATCAACGAGAGATGATTTAACAAATTTATTGAAGGAAAACACAGATGATGCTTGTGGTTTGTCCACTTAGTTGGATGCGATCGAGGATTTGCCATAGCGCCCGGGCACGACGGACCCCCTCGGGACCCTACCATGGTTGGAAATTAGCACCAGCAAAATGCTGGTAAAATATGTAATTGGCTACTAGATTTACGTCCCTCACCAGCCAAAGAAACAATGGTAATCTATTGAGTGGTTGGTAGATTTTGGAGTCCACCAGCCACAGTGGCAGGTAGACAAAAAAGTTAATTTCCAACACTAGACCCTAAGAAGAGGAGATTAGGAGAGAAGAATGGGGTGGAAGGGAGGAGGGGGTTAGGCAGGTATTTATAGGAAATACAGGAAGTGGCACGGTTGAGGCGTGATCCTGCTCATGAATTTCTGCTATGTAGCTTCAAATATTAACTGAATTTGAGGGAATCTTGTTAAAAATGTATGTTTTTTCAACAAGAACAGATTAAAAAATAATATCTGATGAAAAGTTTTCTCCTAATTATTTGCATCAGTGGCAGCCTCAAAGTCCAGTATTGGGTCAGGCGTTAGTTTTCATTTCCTCCGCTTTCATAACACGTTAGTCTATCTAACTCCTACAAATTGTAGGTTTTCTGCATTAAACTTTAGCCATCAGCCAGTGTTGTGCCTTGCAGAGCGTTACGAGGAGCTGTACTGCTTCTCCTACAAGCCCAACGTTGATGAGGAGGAGAGACGGCAGGAGTGGGACTTCTTGGACCTCAAGGCTGATTACCGCAGAATGGGACTCCCAAACTCCCTGTGGAAACTCTCCCCTGTCAACCAACACTACAAGGTCAGTGAGCCGACATCTACAGCATGACCGGTTGTACTGTTTTATCCTAATATGGACATGGCAGAACTGCTTAGACTCCTGTTATGTTGTTTTCAAAGGTGAGCGACACGTACCCCTCTGACCTGTTTGTGCCCGAGTCCGCCACACCTCCGGTCATAGTGGGGAGCTCCAAGTTCAGAAGCAGAGGCCGATTTCCTACTCTGTCGTACTACTCCAAAGAAAACCATGTGAGTTGACAGCATACGTTTGCTCTTTTTATTTTCCGTATGCTTCCTGTGACAACTCGGGTTAATTCAAGGGGCATGAAGCGCCGGTGACGTTTCTCAAACTGTCAGTGATGAGTAGGGATTGTAAGGACAGAACCAGTCTCTCTGACTCAGACCCTGCACAGGAATGGTATGAAGCTTGTTTGAGGAAGGCCTTTCAAAGCAGTTTTTGGCAGAACAATGTAGATAAGAGATAATTTATTAAGATGCACAATGTCATGATCACAGTACTTCTTTTGTGCTTGCTTTGTTTGGCCAGTTTTTGTTGCCGAACAGACTTGTGACACTGATCATTCATCCTCAGCAGCGTCCTCTCTCTTCAAGCTGCCAAATGGTTTTGTTTCACAAAAAGAATGCAAGCCGAAATGTTTGGCAGTAGAAATGAGGAAAAAATATCTAATTGTGATTATTTTGACTGATATTGCAATTTACGATATTAGAGAGATTGATCATTTTTACATCATTATTCTCATTTTCATTGAAACATATATTGAAATGATAATGGTGTGATTTTTGAGGAAATCTGTACCAAACAAAGATGTTTTCTTAAATCTGTAGAATATGATGTGTAGGTAGGGCTGTCGCGGTGAAGGAATAATTCACCTGCGGTGATAATCATTGGCTCAACTGTGCGATGTGCGGTATTATTGCAAGTTGTTTTTTTTGCAAATTACTTTATTCATCCTGACCCAAAGTGTTTCCATACTTTACTGTATGTGTAGTGTTTACCACGTTGGATTTAAAATGTGAGGGTGCAGGTTGTATCCACGCCGACCCTCCGACTTTTTCTGCTTTGTCGTTTCGGGTCACTGTGGCCGGCTGCATTTTGTTTTGGTTGACGGATACGGAACGGATATGACGTCACGTTACTCTGACTACAACAATAAAAGCGGTAACTTCCTTCTACATCCGCACAGACTCAGATGGAGCAAATATATCGATTCTGGCATTAAATAATCAATTTCAAAATCGTAAAAAAACAAAAACACGCTACATAGGTGAATCGATTTTTTTCACCACCCCTACTAAAAGACATGGGATAGAAAATCTATAAATAAAAATAAAGAACTCATACAAAAGGACGAGACTCAGTCAACAGTAAAACAAAATGGAAAGAGAATATGTGCCATTCTAAGTGAAATCTAAACAGGCACTTTGTCAAGTTCACTAAAGGTCCCACGAGGAGACGTCTGTGCTATCTTTAAATCAAAGCATGATTCATCACCATTTTCCATATCTGAATCGAGAATAAGCCTCAACATTCATAATTCCTTCTAGTAATCCTTGACTGGACAGTTGGGAGTGCTTTATGTGTGTGAGGTCAGCTTCCCAGGGTTGAGGGTCCAGTGTGTGGAGCTCAGTTCGTACAAAGGGGGCTCCGCTCTGGTTCATGAGCCAAAAGGGAGAATCACACAACGGTCTCTGGCCTTCTCCCTCGTTGCTACTAAATGCCGATACAAGACATTGTGTGGTTGATTAATTTAAATTGAACACGCAAGGAACGAGAAAGTACTGTGAACTTGCATTCACCCCGATTCTCACATGTGTGTGTGTTTTGTTCTACATGTCATCCAAAGTAATAATTCACCAAGTTACAGTCAACTGTCAGATGAGTAAACATTCCTGTATGAAGCATGAGTGCCTCTCGCCTCCTCCCAGGCTGCCATCTGCCGAAGCAGCCAGCCCCTGTCAGGTTTCAGCGCTCGCTGCCTGGAGGACGAACAGATGCTGGAGGCCATCTTGAGGTCCAATCCCCGCAGCGACTTCATGTATGTGGTGGACACCAGGCCTAAGGTGAGCCCTTTGTGCCTGCGTAAATACAAGTCACTTACAGTACTGTGCTGTATGTTCAGGTGGGCTTTATTTTCCATACTGCGTTTTGCCAGCTGGATGTGCTCACAGCAAAATCCTTGGAAACATCCTGGCTATATGTGCTTGTTGAACCATGATCAATATTATGTATATTGTGTAATGCAAATTCATTTTAACACCACTAATTTCTTTAATGCATTAACGCAACTTGCAATTTAAAGGTTGTAGCGGGCTCTGTTTTAAAGCTAGAGTGAAGATACTGCTATATGAAACTAGGAAAACCTAATGAATCCATTGGTAGCAACCATGTCATACTAGCTTGTCGCGAAGGAGATTAAATAACGCTCCAAATTTGCTCTAAATTTTGTCGAGGAAAAACTGGCATGGCATTTTCAAAGGGTTCCTTTGATCTCTGACCTCAAGATATATGAATGAAAATGGGTTCTATGGGTACCCACGAGTCTCCCCTTTACAGACATGCCCACTTTATGATAATCACATGCAGTTTGGGGCACGTCAGAGTCAAGTCAGCACACTGACACACTGACAGCTGTTGTTGCGTGATGGGTTTGAGTTTGCCATGTTATGATTTGAGCATATTTTTGATGCTAAATGCAGTACCTGTGAGGGTTGTTTTGTGTGGTTAATTGATTTCCAATAATGAATATATACATATGTTTGTATAAAGCAGCATTTTTGTTCACTCCCATGTTGATAAGAGTATTAAATACTTGACAAATCTCCCTTTAAGGTACATTTTGAACAGATAAAAAATGTGAGATTAATTTACGATTAAATATCGCGATTGACAGCCCTGCTTTTTTTTATTATTATTTTGGTCTTTGATTAAGTACGTTTTGACGATTAATCAAATGTCTTTTTAGCTGAACGCGATCGCAAACCGAGCTGCAGGAAAAGGCTACGAGAACGAAGACAACTACTCCAACATCAAATTCCAGTTCATCGGCATCGAGAACATCCACGTCATGAGAAACAGCCAACAAAAAATGCTGGAAGGTAATTATCACGTCTTCCTGCGATGATTTATTTACTGTAGAACCAATTTGAAGCCACAGCGGTGCATTCATCACCGTGTCACAAGTTTTTCACCACATCAGTGTTTGTGGAACGAAATGTGCATTTTCTGGCATTGCCTGTTTAAAGTCCGCTGCCTCTTCACATTACTGAAGCAGAGCGGGACCCCATGCTGCCCCTGTGGCTTTCATATGCACTCATGCGGACTGGACTGTGCTGCAATCAGGCCTCAAATGAGCCCACAGGAGAATTTCTGGGTATTGTGCAGGGGTGCTCCTAGGAAGACTTTGAATCCATCTGGATTTTATTTCTGAGCTATTTTGGTTTCCTGGAGTGGACAATCCGGGACCTTATCCCCCAAAGAGAGACCAAGGGCGTGAGAATGATGTGATTTCAAGTCTGAAAAGTTATAGCTGTTCTTAGTTGTGATAACTCTTTGCCCCCTGGCAGCACAAGGGAAGTCTTAAAGAGCTGGAGACAGCGACTGCCCTTCAGAGCCCGCCTGACTCTCTCTCTCTCTACCCGATTGTACACTTCAATGAGATTTGAAGACCCCCCCCGCCCGGCAGCATTAGCTCAAAAAATCCTTAGAAGTGGAAACCTGCCCTACTTGTGTTATAAAAGGTTGCATGAACCTGTTCACCTGCTTGCTCTCCTATCAGTGGCCTCAGAGTGCTCTCACAGGTCAGCACACTTCCACAGTGTCACCTCTGTCAACACCGTAATGAGTGAACAGATGTTTTTGTACAGTGTGTCAGAGTTATGAACGTTAATGTGATAAATTGTCCTGAGCACATGAAAAGTCAGCTGAGGAGAAACGGGTTCATGTCACTCTGCCCCTCAGTCAACTTGTAAATATTTATGTTGAACCGTGAGGACGGAAAAAATGAATTTGAGGTTTCAGTGTTACAAGATAAACAAACAGAATGCAGGAAGCGTTATGGTACAGAAATGGATCTGTATTTAAAGGTTCTCTATACGATACCCAGAGCATTAATATAGCAGCGAACAACTATTTGCTATGTAAAGATATAGCTGGGCTATGTAACCCAAGCTCACACCCGTCGCTCTGCATTGCTCTCATACGGCAGTTACAGCTGATAACGCCGTGCCGATCGACGGTGCCGTTGCGGAAGCGAGGCACCAAAATTAAGGTTGATCGCCGCCATGTCCCTTCAGTCTTCCTCCGTCCAACACAGTGGCCGGATATTGCTTATCCAGAAATCTATACATATTTGATTGAATCCCGTTAGGCTGAGTGTTGTCTGTTTATAACCAATGTGTTAATAACCAACTGTTTGATCTATAGGCTGAGATTTAGTTGGAGACGACGTCTGATGCTGCTATAACTTTAATGTATGACTGTATTACTGCAGCAGCTTCACACTCAAGCTAACGTCAGCCATGCTAGTCACTGTCACCAGCATCATTTAGCGATTTCCTACACTGACAGTGAATATTCATGTATCGTATGTGCCTCAATTCTTAGTGTGAAAGCCTCAGTTAACCCGCTACACAACAGCTTTTCATCATTTTCTCTCCCGTGACAGCGAGTTTCTTTCCCCCAAAAGGGAGCGCAGCTTCGGAGATGATGCAACGGTGGTCTGGTCTATAGCTTGGAGCCATAAAGCCTCTCTATTATATCTTTTTTAGGACATGGCAGGGATTGTTTTCCCCCAAAAGGGGGCGTGGTCACAAGAGCCTTCTCTGGATGACTGATTAACGGTCTGATGTATGTAGATATGAAGGAAAACGAAAACACAACAATTCTTAGTTTCAGGTGATTACACACTAATGAAAACATAGTCATGAATATTATATTCCATTTCTGCCAATAGATCCCCCCGAAATGTTACACACTGTTCCTCCAAGGGATTGACAAAGTGATTCAAACTCATCATGAAGGGAACATGAATGTGTGCGCCAAATATCATGGCAATCCCACAACCACAAATGATCCTCATGGTGGCGCTGGAGGAAAAGTCAGGTATCTCCAAAGTTATTAGGATGCATCACCTGGGAACTATGAATATATGTGCTTTTTTTTGCCAATCCATGCAGTAGATTAAGAGATATTTCACAAGTGAAAACTTTGACCTGCTGACGGGTCAAGAGGAAAAGTCAGGGGATCACCAAAATCAGCAGGATTCATCCTCTGGGGAACATCAATATCTGTTCAAAATGTCATGGCAATCCATTCAACAAGTGTTGAGCTATTTCAATCTGGACCAGACATTGCCATCCTTAGAGCTACGCTGCTAGCGTGACTAAAAACATTGACCGGGGTCCAAATGAACCATCACGTGAGAAGCTGAAGGAAATCTGTTTTGAATAAACAGTGTGACCCATATTTTTCTCATGCCGTGCACAGACTCCCTAATAAACGCGTTGTTGTGGATGTTAGTGATGTGAAGGTGAGCTTTAATAAAGTCCAGTGATCAGGTATGCTCCATGTTTCCTGCCAGTGAGACAGCTGTGTTGTGGTTACAGTGTGTGAGCTGCGTTCCCCCTCCATGTCCGACTTCCTGGAAGGTCTGGAGAGCTCAGGCTGGCTGAAGCACATCAAAGCTGTTTTGGATGCAGGCATCTTCATCGCTAAGGTCGGTCTGGAGGTTAATCCCTGCTGTCTGCCTCACCACGGCAAGCAATATTAGCTTAGGTGTGTGTGTTTGTGTGTGTGGGGGGGTTGTATCCTGTATGTGTAATACACATATTGTCTGTGTGTACATTCAGTTGCCAGTTATCAGTCCTGCAATAAATCCATCAGACTATCCTTGCAGATATAAATCAGGTGGACAAAATAATAGAAACACCTATTATTATAACACAAAACAAATCAACAGAATCCAAAACTAGAGTCTGCAAAATGATCTCTCCCCTCTGGCATTGCACTTCTTAGACAATACTTGCTCTCAGGCTCCACCAGTCAAATACTTAAGGTTGGACACAGTTAAGTTTAGGGAACAGCTATGGTTAGAGTCTACCAATTCAACAGACATTTTGGAGGATGCAGCCTAACAGGAAGTACTTAATGCCTAAAAGGTGCAAATCAGGGAACAAAAATGATCTGCTAACTTGTCAGTTTCCCTTCTCCGAACTGCCATTTGCCAATGCAGCTGCCATATGGTTAAAAATAATGTGAGAAGACTTGGGCACAGGGCCTTCATCAGGGTGATTTACCAAGTTTACCAAACATTGCTAGCTTTAGAAATATGTACTGAAAATGACATTGTTTGCCATAATAAACCCACATCCACACCAAGTAGTGGAACTTTCTGGCTACAATTCTGGCACGGATCAATGCTAATATTTGCACTTTGACTGCAGTAGTGCTGTGACACTGCACAGATTGTGTATTTGTATGTGTATTTGTGTGTGTGTGCAGGCTGTTGCAGAGGAGGGCGTCAGTGTCCTGGTTCACTGTTCAGACGGTTGGGACCGCACCGCTCAGGTGTGTTCGGTGGCCTGTGTGCTGCTGGATCCGTACTACAGGACCCTCAGAGGACTCATGGTAGAAACTGAACCTTCATCTTTTTGAGTGAAGTAGAATTGCATCTTTTAAGTAGCATTGTAAATGTCACATAGCCCTCTGGGACGCTTAGGGTGGCCAAATGAGAATGACTGAAATTCAGCTTGGGCGTGGTCACGTGGCCATGGTGGGGGCGTGGCGGGCGTTCTTGTACATTACATTCAGTGTCAACCAACAGTAGTAATAATAACAGCAGTATTCTTTCTTGCAGACTTTTCAAAACGCTTGGTTTGGATCTTGTAAGGCAGCAAAGATTCACGGGTATTTCCCTCCTCACTCCTCTCGGTACCTGCGGTAACGTTTTTGCTTTTTGGCTGGATGTTCACCAGGTCCCGTGACACCGGGCTCCATGTCAGCGATGAATGGTTTAATTTCCCTCCGTAAATATTTGACTTCAACAACGTACATCATGGCTATGCGTCGCCGCTATGCGTACGGGGTATGCGGCCCACTGAGTATGCGCAGTAGTGTTTATCCCGCTGGCCCCACCCTCGAGTTCCCGCTCGGCCCATAGACTTCACATTGTGATGACGTCACAGATTTTAAAATCGCTTTTTTCAGCTCAAGGGAAATTTTGCAAATATAAAACCTCCATGGATCAAAAAATCATAATGGAAAGAGTCATATTGGTCTTGTTTGCAGTTCGAGGTGTCCTGTCAACAGTTTTACAGACGTCTCTTTTATAATGGTGGTCTATGGGTAAAATGCTTTTTGGGCCGCAGGGGGATTTTTTGCTGCAATACCGCGAGTGGCCACTGGAAAAAATTGGAAGCAAGGCTGAGCTGTAGTTGTTGTTATCAATTTGCGGCACGTGTGTACATGGCTAAAAAAAACAGCCATAATTCATGTAGGCTACGGACATAACAGTGCCCGTCTGTGGGCAACACCAAAATAATGTTTCACGACGATCAGCATTTAATGTTTTATTAGACTATAACTAATCAAATCTCAGGTTTAGTCTAATTTTCAGGACAAACAGGACAGAATTTGGGATTCGGGACTGCTGCACATAGTTTGGGACTAGGTACACTCTCATATATATCCAGTTCCATTCAGGCTCTAGCTGATAGTAGTCCGTACTGGGCTCATGAGGCTTGTTTCTTTGATCAGAAGGATTTGTGCAGGCTAACTTGTGATCCACCAAGAGCCACCATGGAAAATAAATACAATAGAGATGTCTGCTCTTGGGAGTTATTGCCCCTAGAGTTGGAAGGGATATGACCCCACACAGAGGGTGAAGAGGTTCAGTCATTCTGCAGGGATTAACTGTGCACTATGTCTGAACCTTTAATCATGACCTACTGAAATTGTACAGAAACTATGGTCCTCATTGTGTTTTAGCACATGAATGTCTTTTTTCTTCTCTCAGGTTCTCATTGAGAAAGACTGGGTCTCATTTGGACACAAGTTCTCGCACAGGTTGGACTCTAAAATATTACTTTCATAGCATCAATGATTTTTAGATGTTTCGTTTTGATCCAACCGCCCTCGCCTCTCCTCCAGATGCAACCACCTGGTCGGAGACCCTAAAGAGGTATCCCCCGTCATCGACCAGTTCCTGGAGTGCGTGTGGCAGCTCATGGAGCAGTTCCCCTGTGCCTTTGAGTTCAACGCGAGGTTCCTCATCACCATTCACAGCCACATCTACTCCTGCCAGTACGGCAACTTCGTTGGCAACAACCAGCGGGAGAGGATAGAGCTGGGGTGAGATTTAAACCTGCAGCCCGCCATCCGTTTTCTTTTCCTTTTCACAGCACGGACAGGTTGTCAGAGATGCCGCTCTGAGAGAAGACTGAGTGCTGAAGAGCCGGTGATATATTACATCAACGGGTTTATGCAAATAGAGACGACTCTGTGCTAGAAACAAACAAAAAAATAAGCTATTCTGAATTGCTTTCTTTTATCAATCCTGATTTTATGTTGTCTTATCTTTTGGCATTCATACAGATTGCGTGAGAAGACTCACTCTTTGTGGAGTTATCTGTGGAAGAACCAGGCAGACTACATCAACCCTCTGTACCGACCAGACCACAGCCAGACACAGGGGCTCCTCCGGCCGTCTACTGCCCCCTACTGCTTTAAGTAGGTCCTCACAAACTGTAACAATGCATACAACTTAGGTTTATAATGTGGTATATACAAGTCAATCGATTAAAATAATTAATCACGATTAATTACATGATTGTCCATGATTAATCACAAATTAATCACTCATTTTTTATCGGTTTAAAATGTACCTTAAAGGGAGATTTGTCAAGAATTTAATACTCTTATCAACATGGGAGTGGGCAAATATACTTGCTTTATGCAAATGTATGTATATATTTATTATTGGAAATCAATTAACAACACAAAACAATGACAAATATTGTCCAGAAACCCTCACAGGTACTGCATTTAGCATAAAAAATATGCTCAAATCATAACATGGCAAACTCAAGCCCAACAGGCAACAACAGCTGTCAGTATACTGACTTGACTATGACTTGCCCCAAACTGCATGTGATTATCATAAAGTGGGCATGTCTGTAAAGGGGAGACTCGTGGGTACCCATAGAACCCATTTTCATTCACATATCTTGAGGTCAGAGGTCAAGGGACCCCTTTGAAAATGGCCATGACAGTTTTTCCTCATCAAACTTTAGTGCAAGTTTGGAACATTATTTAATCTCCTTCGCGACAAGCTCGTATGACCTGATTGGT
Source organism: Sebastes fasciatus (assembly GCF_043250625.1). Lineage (NCBI taxonomy): Eukaryota > Metazoa > Chordata > Actinopteri > Perciformes > Sebastidae > Sebastes > Sebastes fasciatus. Next base: position 9,467,224 of record NC_133804.1, on the reverse strand, counting down.
ACCAATGGAATCTTTAGATTTTATAGTTTCATATGATCAAATATCAACACTCTAACTTTAAAACTGAGCCCGCTACAACCTCCGAAAGATTGATCACGTTAAAGAAATTAGTGTTATTAAAATGAATTTACGTTAAGGCGTTATTATTGCGTTAACATTGACAGCCCTAGTATATACATTTTATATTTCCTGTTATATTTTTATTACACTGGTCTGAGTTATTAGGCTGTTTTGTAATAAAAAACAAAGGAACAAATAAGAGTTGATGTGTTATAATTTCATTTTTTTTTCAAATTTCAGTTTGTTTTGATTGAAATCTCTTGCTTGGTTCAGGACTTGGAGAGGGTTGTACAACCGCTTTGACCGAGGGATGCATCCTCGACAGTCTGTAGAGGATTATCTGAGCGCCATCCAAGAGGAGACCCAGCAGCTGGAGGAGCAGCTGGCTTCCCACAAACAGGTAGGACAGGGCTATACATTCATAATGCTATGTTATTATTTCTCATGAGAAAAAAAATAACGTTCTGGTTCTAGAAGATGACTGTAGTCTTCTTGCCTTTATATTATCAATAGAAAATTGCTCAACTGGAGCAGGAGCAGGAGTGGAGTGTTACCCAGAAAACAGTCGCAGCCTTTGATAAGAGTCCCACAGCGTGGGCTCTTGGTAAAGACCTCGGCCTGGCCAACACCCCCCAGGACTACACCGGGGGCTTCCTCACCAGCAGCCCCTGTAAAGCACCTGACAGCAGCCTGATCCTCCTGACCCACGACTCCAACCAAACATCCAAATCCATCCTCTCCAACGGCAGCGACCAGGAGTCGGGGATCGCAGACGTCAGCTGTCGTTCGCCTCTCAGCGAGGACAGCGCCAGGGATCCAGACTCTGACGAGGCTGCCTACTCAGCTGCCTGAACAAATGTAGCATCCGGTGGTAGGTGTAGCAGCGACCAGCCGTCCACTGTGCCACTGAACAAACACTGCTGTACCTTTACGTTTGCCATGTAACCCGGGTAAAGTGGTATTCGGGTTACACAAGTGACTTGCACTTTTGCTTGCTTGTGGTGTGGTGAACCCTCCCTGTTGCCACGTACATACTAGTTGATAGTTGTTTACTGTAGCTGACCACATTTTACTTCTTACCCTCTTACTTAACCCGGGTATTGCTCACTGTCATGTCTGTTGTTGACGGCAGAGTTAATATACTGTATTAGCCTAATACACAATAACCAGTTTAATGTTTGAGACATTTGATCGAGGCTTCGACAAAAACTAATCTGCCAGAGTTAAGAGTGAGTTCAGAACAATTCAATGCACATGTAAGCAGGAAGAGTGTGTCGACTCATCAAATGAATGACAAGCCATTTAGCTGTGTGCTTGCTTTTTACTATGGTCTTCCTTCTACTTTTATTCATTGGGAATTTGTCTTTAGAGTGTAAAACTTATGAACATTATGTTGTCAGAGGCACTTTGATTTTGAGCTTTTCAAAGGGACGTGAAACAAATAATAATAATAATAATAACGATTCCAAAGAGACTAAATCATCATTTTAGTTGCATCGTTTGCACTTAAAGACAGCAAAATTATTCAATAAAGGGCAAATCAGAACAGAATTAAACAGATCAAAGAATGACATGATAAAAACAACAAATGAACAAACTGCAGAGATGGAGATGGACTCAAGTTGAAACTCATCAACAAAGATATGACAAATATGTACAGAATATAGGCTGTCGCCACATGGTGCTAATGGCATTTAGAATGTAGCAAAGATTTAGTTTTCCTTTTTCTGTAAAGTGTTTTGGTGGATTTAAAATACCTAATATAAATGCTGTCGCACCTTATGCTCAATCAAGGCCAGGCTATGTAGCGGTGTTTCAACCCCAAAGGACATATTGTGACTGAACTAAACTCAGTCAGCACACCGCAGTGACCTCAGCTGGGTTTTGGAGTCATTACACTTCTAAATTTATATCCAGTGGTTAGTTGTGGATGATTGACACGTTGTGGTCCACATCTGGGTATTTCAACTTGACACACAATATCTTTAAAAATGTGTTTATTTTATTTAACAAGCAACTTTATACATTTCTGTCCACAATATTTCAACACCAGATTGCTGTGATCAAACCAAAATTCTTAAAAGGGAATCAACCATCTGCTGGTATAAATAGTGATAAGTGGTAAGTGCTAGGACTACTGAATACTGAACCAGCAGACTAGAGCATGTGAACACAAATTTACTGCTGCTACTGGCAGCAGATTACCGACTGACTTTCAATATTGGCGACATTTCAACTGTAAAGTTAGCATTAAAACTGCTGACTGTAATAGACACATTAGGTGCACTCCAATACTGCAAACGAACAATGCAAAGATTATCAAGCAAAGCATGTTAAGATATTTTTGTACTATGTTTTTTTTTGACTACTTGCTTTAATGCATGTTGTTTTTATTTGTGTGAGAGGATCTAAAATGTCCGGTCAAAAGGAATTGTGACCCCGTATAAAAGAAAGAGCTTTATATTGATGCGTTTACGTGTTCAGGTGGAATAAGAGCCAAATATGTCAAACTGATCTAAATGCAAAGTTGTGTAATTTGTGTCAATTTTCTTTTGAAATAAATAAATACATTATTGTCTATCGTATTATTCTAATAATTCTTGATTGTGTTCTTGGCGTTCATCCAAATTACAAAAAAAAAATCTCATTTATATGTGGTGCCTAGCAATGCATATGGGTTTGGTTTTATTTGCTCAGAGATTTCTGGATAATCTGAACACACTGAATAGTTTTCATAGGGATTAGTCTTTCAGTAGAAAGTAGTTCCAGTAAAAAATGTTGACAGTGTGATCTGTGGATTATCCGGAGCGACTGGGACACTGATTGTAGAAATTTGTTGCTGTTGAATTTTCATTTTTCATCGCTAAATTGTGTGGTGGAGTAGCCAGAAATTGTATAGATTTAATATCTCAATCCTTGGACAAATAAAACCCAAACTATCTGCATGACTATATACTGTACCACAAGTGGCAAGTGAGATGTGTTATTTTATAATTTGAGTGAACAAACCGTCTAAAAATGTTATCCAGCATTTGTATACTCAGTTGACAATAGGCAAAATCTAAACAGCCGAAACTCATACGAGCTTCTATTTCACCGTATAAGCCTTGATGCAGTAGAGGTGCAACTTTTGCAAACAATTTATGTCTGAACAACTGCATTGGAAGAATCTGCTTAATTAACAGACGACAACAATTCTTTTCATGCTGACTCGTACAATGTTAGGAGGCCTCTACCAGATTTTATGACATCAGTCATGTCCAGCCAATAGCAGCAAAGACCCTCATTTTAGGGATCAGAGCTCCAATCCATATTGTTGATGAGCATCTGTCCAGCTGTACTTGTTTGCCATTATAGTTTTTCCAAAATGTATTTGTGTCAAACTAAAGTGACTAAGAAAAAAATAAAACTGCAAGATTTGACAAATTAATATGAACAAAAATGTAATGGTGTGTGTAAAATAAGGAATAGGAAAATATAGTGATGGCTTGTCCAGTTTTTAAAAGTCTAAAAAGTAAATAAAAAATAAATAATAATGATTTAATTTTGATCAATTCTTACATGTAATAATTTGTTTAAACACAAATTTGAAATTTAACACATTTATTAATTCATTCATTCATTAATTTTTTTATTCTTTCACTTATTGAAGCAGGAGCGCTGAACAAATAGGACGTGCCATTATTGTCTTTCCAAATTGTATTTGTGTCAAACCAAAGTGACTAAGAAAAAAACTACACTGCAAGAGTAGACTAATTAATATGAACAAAAATCGAATAGTGTGTGTATAATAAGAAATAGGAAAATTTATGGTGACGGCTGGTCCAGTTTTTAAAAGTCTAAAAAGTAAATAAAATAATAATAATCATACATAATAATAATTAATAATAATATATATAATAACAAGTAATAATAATGATATATAAATATTATATACTTATTATATTATTATATACCAACTGTCTATCAGTACTACTCAGGTGTAATCCTCACTGTGCAATATCATTTTCCACTTGTGCAATTTTGTTAATAGTCTGTTTATTGTCAATACTGTATATACTGCTCCTTTTTTTTTGTACTTCCTTCTTTTTAAATGGTTCATATTTTGTTACACTTTGTTTAGCTCTTTTTTTACTGTGTTAGCTGATGCATCTTGTTTTTTTTTGCACTATCCCCTTTGCTGCTGTACACTGCACATTTCCCCACTGCAGGACTAATAAAGGAATATCTTATCTTATCTTATCTTATCTTATAATTATATAATATAATAGTGTATATATAATTATATAATATAATTATATATACATATTCTAATTATATAATACAATTAATTATAATTATTTATAATTATATGCAACAATTTGTTTAAACAAATTTGAAATTTAACAGATTTATTTTCAGTTATTAAAGCAGGAGCACTGAACAAATAGGGCGTGTCATTATTGTCTTTTCAAAATGTATTTGTGTCAAACCAAAGTGACCAAGAAAAAAACTACACATTTATTATAATAAGTAATAATAATGATATATACATATTACAATTATATATATATACATATTATAATTATATAATATAATTAAGTATAATTATTTATAATTACATGCAATAATTATTTTAAACAAATTTGAAATTTAACAGATTCATTTATTTATTCATTCATTCATTCATTTATTCATTTATTCATTTATTTATTTATCTATTTATTCATTTTCAGTTATTAAAGCATTAAAGCACTGATCAAATAGGACGTGGACCCACGCAGCAGCCCCATGCTTGCATGCTTACGCACCACGCGCATGACGTTTCCTGTTTCACGTGATGACGTCGCGTCGTAGGCTCAGCTGTGATGGCAGCCGTGGGTTGACATCGATACATTACTGAATATAAACTATTTAAAAGTTCGCGGAAAACCCCCCGAAACACAATAACGTAGAACCAAACTAGCAGCTGTCAGATAGTTCACACTGAAACACACACACCGGCCCGGTCTGGGGGAACGGTAAGTTCACCACGCTGCAGGGGAGCTCTACAGCATCAAAGAGAGTCTGTGTGTGCAGCTAGTTACTCGTCTCTGTATGCATCTGTGGAGCTAGCTGTGCACCGGTAGGAGTGTACACAGCCTCCCACCTGAGAGCCTCCTCTGTCCTGCTCATGTTAGCTCAGCCTGTAGCCTGCTGCAGACTGCTACAGGTAACCTAGCTAGAGCAAAGTGCTGCTGAAGACGAGCTAATGTTACCAGCATCCTGCTAAATACAACCTGCACACCTCCAGTCAGCTGTTAACATGTCTGTTAGCCTGTTAATGTGAAGTATCCCTGCTTAATGCAAGCACAGACAGCTCTGAGGTTGAACTAGATTCCCTAATGTTGAGAGATATCTGGGATTTGATCCCCAGAGCAGCTTTTCTTTATGTGCTGCATGCCTTTGTCCTGCCACCTCTCATCATTTGGTCTGTCACAGGTCAGCATGTTTGGGTAGGTCTATGAACCATCTGTCTGTTTCTTCTTTCCTTGCATCATTCTCTCGTGTCTGTTAGCCTGTTAATGTGAAGTATCCCTGCTTAATGCACGCACAGACCGCTCTGAGGTTGAACTAGATGTTGAGATATATCTGGGATTTGATCCTCAGAGCAGGTTGTATCTCCTGCAATTTATATTATAACCTTATATGTTGTCAGCTTTTCTTGGGTATCTTATGTGCTGCATGCCTTTGTCCTGCCACCTCTCATCATTTGGTCTGTCACAGGTCAGCATGTTTGGGTAGGTCTATTATCCATCGGTCTGTTTTTCTTCTTTCCTTGCATCTATCTCTCGTGTCTGTTAGCTTGTTAATGTGAAGTATCCTGGCTTAATGCACGCACAGACCGCTCTGAGGTTGAACTAGATGTTGAGATATATCTGGGATTTGATCCCCAGAGCAGGCTGTATCTTCTGTATCTTATGTGCTTGTATGCCTTTTTCCTGCCACCTCTCATCATTTGGTCTGTCACCAGTCAGCATGTATGAACTAGACTCCCTAATGTTGTGATATATCTGGGGTTTGATCCCCAGAGCAGGTTGTATCTCCTGCAATTTATATTATATGATGTTAGCCAAATGGTTAATCAGCTTTTCTTGAGGTATCTTTATGTGCCTTTGTCCTGCCAACCCCTCATCATTTGGTCTGTCACCAGTCAGCATGTTGTGGTAGGTCTATGAACCATCTGCTTTTTCTTTCCTTGCATCTATCTCTTTTACATGAAGTGGCACTATGCCCGCAGCTACTGTGGATCACAGCCAACGAATATGTGAGGTTTGGGCCAACAACCTGGAGGAGGAGCTGAAGAGGATCCGACATGTCATCCGAAAATACAACTACATTGCTATGGTGAGTGAGTGCTCATACATGGAATGGACTTGCATTTATATAGAGCTTTTCTAGTCTTCCGACCACTCAAAGCGCTTTACACTACATGTCAGCATTCACCCATTCACACACACATTCATACACTGATGTAGAGGCTGCTAAGGTGCCAACTTTGTCCATCAGGATGTAATCTAAATCTCATTCACACGCCACACATGGCTATGCCTTCGGGAGCAATTTGGGGTTAAGTGTCTTGCTCAAGGAGACATCGACATGTAACGCGGAGCAGCCAGGGATCGAACCACCGACCTCCCGATTGGTCGACAACCTGCTCTACTGAGCCACAGCCGCCTTGCGGTAAAAACTGACACAGCCAGATCTCCGTTCTGCATAATGAGTCGTCTTGTCTCCTTACTTTTCCAGGACACAGAGTTTCCAGGTGTAGTAGCCAGACCCATCGGAGAGTTCAGAAGCAACGCTGACTATCAGTACCAGTTGCTGCGCTGCAATGTGGATTTGCTCAAGATAATCCAGCTGGGCCTCACATTTATGAACGAACAAGGGGAATACCCTCCGGGAACGTCGACCTGGCAGTTCAATTTTAAGTTTAACCTCACGTAAGAAGCTGACTTATTGTGCTTCTCCCACTCTTTTCACGTGTGGCATTCAATTGCATCCATGTACATGAGTATTTGGGAAGAGTATGTCAGCTTTCTTACAGCACACACAGATGAGCTGTAGAGTAAGTTACACACACACACACACACAAATTACAAATGCTGCTCATACTGTCTTGTCAAAATGCATACTGTCAGTTTAGATGTTTGAGGACAAAATTTAGAACTCTTTCAACTGCATACACCGACTGATAAGATCACAACACCTCAGACACAGCTTACAAAATGCAGACTTTTTGACTATGACAACGTTGCTCTCATACCTACTCGATTGTCTTTTGTGGTTGAGATAATAACAGTGCGACGTGTCTTTGTCATCAGAGAAGATATGTATGCACAGGACTCCATTGAGCTCTTGACGACTTCAGGGATTCAGTTCAAGAAGCATGAGGACGAAGGCATCGAGACGCTGTACTTCGCGGAGCTGCTGATGACATCAGGAGTGGTGCTCTGTGATGGGGTCAAGTGGCTGTCTTTTCACAGGTATTCTGCTTTTTATTTAGTATCTATTTTTGTATGCAGTCAGTTATATACTCTAGACCGCTGCATAGCAACAGGAATCATATTCGTTGTACCCAGAGTATTTAAATTCTCTCTCTCCCAGTTACAACATCTCTTACTTTCACTCTTTGCACATCAGTTAGTTAAAGGTGCTAAATTCGATATCCAGAGCATTAATTTAGCAGCAAACAACTATTTGCTATATAAAGATATAGTGGATTAATGCCTACCTGAGCAGAGAATGAAGTCGCTCTCCCTCTGTGTCTGTTGTAATCCTTTGTGCTTTGTTGACATCGCCGGGCCAGCCGCACGTGCTTTTAGTGCATGTGATTGACGTTGTTGCAGAAGCATAGCACCCACGTTCCCCCTCAGGTAAACACTGTTATCTCTGGCCCTGTTCACACCTGGTATTAACATGCGTCCTCAGTGATCCAATCACAAGTAGACAGCTTTAAGTATGTCTGTTCACACCTGGCATTAAAATGCGTCTCCACATGCGTCGTCAGTGGCCACTTGTGATCCGATCTCACTTCCCCGCCCCATAAGCAGATAAACACATAGTAAACACACGGCTAATACAGCAAACATTGTGACGTAATATTACATGAATGTTAGTAGTAATATCCTACATATTCGTGAATTCTGGTACATTGATTTAAAATCAAAATAAAAGGTTATTGTACCGGCGGTCCCCGGAACCTCCGCGCCACCGTTGCTGGTGCCGCCAGTGCCGGCTGCTTTTGCCAGACAACAGCGGGGTACAGCGCTCCGGAGAGCCGGGAGGACAGAGAACGGGCGGGCGGGCGGGCGGGCGGGCGGGCGGGCATGTGTCAGCTCCGCGCAAAGCAGCGGAACAAAAACACAGACGATACGACAGAACGATAATAATGCACTTTGCGTGCCTAGTCTACATACAGTAGAGCACAGAGGCCATTTCCATGCTGACAAGCGCCCGTGTCTGCCTGTTTATTCACCTGAGGGGCGCGGTGATCCCGCGGACCCCAGCAGGATGTCAGATGAGTAGGCGGTCCTTAATGTGGCCAGGACGCATTTGCGTACACACTGCTAAAAGAATGTGGTCATATGTGGCTCAGAACACCTCTGAATGTGGTCTGGAAGATCCGATATCAATATGTCCTCAATGTGTCTTGAGTGTGTTCACACCTGTACTTAAAGCTGTCCACTTGTGATCCGATCACTGAGGACGTATGTTAATACCAGGTGTGAACAGGGCCTAAGTCAGCACTTTCGTCGTTGTTTGCACTGTTAGCACAGTTAGCTGTGAGCCACCGGCTCACCGTCACCATGTTGAGAGCTGTTGGAGGCAATAGAAATGCTCCCAATCTCACATTTAGCACCTTTAATAAACAAGCACTTATTATCAGACAGTAAGCACTTCTAAGCTCACAACCATATTCATAATTCACTGTATCTTTTTATCCAAACCCTCCATATTATCAGTGTGTTATGTGTTTGAAAGCATGTTATTTCTCAGTGTAAAGTATATTTTGTCATGTCTGAACTCAGGCATCCTCCTGTGTTTTAAATGTTTACTAGTTGTTGTGGCCTTGAATGAAAAGTGTTTGATTTCTTTCTTTTTCTTTTTTTTATGTCTTTACCTTAGTGAGAGGTAAGATGTTACGCAGAACTGTGATCATTTAACTACACACAAGTTAAAACAAGAAAATATCCCGTTGCAATTTGCTATTAAATTTGCTTCTCAAGTGTAATGAACACTTGTATTGTTATATTGGTCTCTAGTGACTTTTTTACCAGTATTCTCTACAATCTGCTGCTTAACATCTTCATTTCATACTCAGTTTCCCACTGTGTCTCCATGGCAAACTGAGGCTAAAGATAAACCAGGCTTTGGAAAATAAACAAAGCTTAGGTTTGAAACACCACTGTCATCTCTTTCAGGTATTACACACCTTTACCAACAGGCTTTCATGTCATGTTGTTTTTATTTATATTATTTGTTGTCGTATTTTGTTTATTCTGCTTTTGTCATTGTATTTCTTTAATTCATCTTAATTTTCATTGATTTCTTGTGCATTAACGGTTAATCTTATTGGATAATTGGTCTGTGGTCATCTTTTTTCAGTTCATAACCGCTGATTAGTAGGATGTTTGTTATAAAAATCAAAGCCCCAAATCACTAGGTCTTTTTTGGGATAATGCCGTGGCTTTGTGTAGTTATTTGCCGTTATGTTTGTTATATGCAGGTATATGGACGGAACCTGCCAAAATAAAAGATAAATAAATAAATGACTCGATAAATAAATAAATATGTCATTAAATGCAGCAAAAATAATATTAAAAATAATGTAGCCAATAATTAATTGATAAATTTGACAAAAAATTATGTTTTAATTTGCTTCTTTATTTATCTTTGTATTATCTTCTTTATCTTTGAATTAATTACCTTCTTTATTTACTCTTCTGTTTAATTTTCCCCCATGTATTTATTTGTATTAATTTGTAAATGTATTTGTTTTTGCATTCATTTTTATATAATTATAAATACATAAATAAAAGGGAAAATTATCCAGAAGAGTAAATAAATAAGGGAATTAATACAAAGATAAAAAAAATTAAAGAAGCTAATTAAAACAAATCCAATCAATTTATGTCACATTTTATTAATTAATTAATGGCTACATTTATTTTTTAATATTTTTGCTACGTTTAATGACTTACTTATTTTATTCATTCATTCATTCATTCATTCATTCATTCATTCATTCATTCATTCATTTTTTATTTTGACAGGTTCCGTCCTCCATACAGGTGCAGGCATATGAACAATAAAGCCAGTCTGCCTGTATTTAATTAACTATGTGTCATGGCAGATTGGAAGTGACTAAATCTCTTGAAGCCTCCTGCTGTGTGCTCTTTAAAGAAACATAGTTTAAAGGTGTGCATGTGTTTGTGTATATGTGTTTTGTAGTGGCTATGACTTTGGATACCTGATCAAGATTCTGTCCAACGCTAACCTGCCTGAGGAGGAGGTGGACTTCTTTGAGATTCTTCGCGTGTACTTTCCAGTCATTTACGATGTCAAGTACCTCATGAAGAGTTGTAAAAACCTGAAGGTACCTAAATAAATATTTCAGCAGGTAGCACACAGAGTAGCTCCTGTTTTATTCATTTAAAGCTTCACACACTTGATGTCTGTTGTGATCTCCTCTGAGTGTGGCCCTCAGGTTTTACTTTGACAAGAAGTGTGCATCTTGAGTGACTGACGGTGTTTTTGTTTTCAGGGCGGGCTCCAAGAAGTAGCTGAGCAGCTGGAGCTGGAAAGGATCGGACCACAGCATCAGGCCGGCTCTGACTCTTTACTCACAGGCATGGCTTTCTTCAAGATGAGAGAGGTAGGCTCCTCAAGTCAGAGAGAAGAGAAGAATTAATGTGGTGAAACTCAAACCTCACAAAGCCAGCCCAACGTATTAGTGATCCCCCTTTCAGACCTGCACCTCTTTACGTTAATATGAGGACAATTTAACATGCAGGTCTTGGGTCTGAATGAGCACACTGGCCACGTTTAGATAAAAGTCATGACGGCAATCTGACGAGGTCGGACCCAGTAATATTTCTGTACCACTTTCAACACGGCACAAGTCTAAATGGAATGCCATCAGATTAACAAAGGCTGCAGCAGCACAAGCTAAAACACATTTCAGATTAACATGTTTATTATAGCAATCGTCTGTTATCCTCAAAATCAGTTCGACAAACTATGAAACACTGTAAAAGAGCCAATTTTAAGTTACTCAGGATGCGTCACACATCAGATCAGTGTACAAAAAGAAATTTCGACAGGGGCAGAAGAAGTTAAAAAATTAAAAAATAACTCGTACAAACACAGTACTTTGTGACTGTTGGATGTTATAAAACAGGCAGCATAATTCACTCTAATAATGTTAAATGATAAAATTGATATGAAAATGTTTTAGTGGATTCAGCATGAGAAGAGGGGCCGAGCTTCCCTCATGCTCACGATGGTCATTCAGGCTTCAGTAGCAAAATAACGTTTAAAATCCATCAGTGATGCAGCCTGAGAAAGAACACAAAACATAATTTTTTCTCACAATCATAACATTTTTAATTATTCTAATTATTCTAAAACATGATTCTAATTATTTTTAAAGGTTCTCTATTCGATATCCAGAGCATTAATATAGCAGCAAACAACTATTGCTATTGTTATATGCTATGTAAAGCTAGAGGAGTAATGTCTACCTGAGCAGAGAATGAAGTCTCCCTCCCTCTGTGTGTGTTGTAATCAGAGCTTCGCCTTGCTTTGTTGACATAGCCGGGCCGGTCATGCTTGCCTTTTAGTGCATGTGAGTGTGCCCCACTGGCCAGCTCACGACAGCCGCTCTGCACTGCTCATACAGCGGTTACAGCTGATAACGCCGTCCTGACCGACGGCGTCATTGCCGAAGCGTAGCACCTACCCTGCGTTTCCCGCCAGATAAACATTGTTAGCTCTCTCAGCACTGCTGCCGTTTTTTTCACGTTTAGCGTTGTTAGCACCGTTAACTGCGAGCCACCTGCTCAGCTGTGGGGAGGCAATAGAAATGCTCCCAATCTCGCATTTAGCACCTTTAAGTTGGGATCTTCAAATACAAGTTTACATCTTCTTTTGTCCAACAGTCCAAAAACCAAATACATTTAATTTACCACATAAAATAGTAACAAATCCTCACATTATGAGAGCACAAAACTGAATGTGAAGCTGAATGTTTGTTAGCTCTTTTTATCGAAAAAAGGGACTTCAATGATAAATCGATTAATAGTGCATCCAATTGAATTGGACTAATGAACCAGTCACTGGTTCTCTCTAGAAACTCTCCACAGAAATGTGTGCATTTCTCAGAATGCTAATCTTGTGAAATCTGAGTTTGATAAAACTGATAAAGATGAAAAAGGACTAGTGCTGATAAATTTAAACAATTCTATCTTAATCGCTGTGCAAGTCGCTGTACAGCATAACTCACCACCACATAAAGCTGGGACGAAACACCAATGCCTGTATTTCACATGATGATGCTAGCATAAGCATAAACTTCTGATCGGTTTCAGAGGATAAGACTTTAAAGATAAACTATGCTGATATTAAATGAACGTGCAAGAGTCTGTTCTCAGTATCCTGTGTGTTTTTATCTTTCCCATAGATGTTCTTTGAGGATCATATCGACGATGCAAAGTACTGTGGTCACTTGTACGGCCTCGGCTCCGGCTCCGCCTACGTCCAGAACGGAACAGGGAATGCTTACGAAGAGGAGGCCAACAAGCAGCAGTCGTGACATCACTCTGAAACTCTCCCATCCTGCGGTTCTCATGCACAATCAAGTGCGGCGCTGAAGCCAAGCTTCATCAACCGGATGACGATAACGGAAGAACACGAAACATACACACACACATCATTTAGCAAGCTGCTTCTCATAGGCTCTGCTCACCTTAGACAACTGAATATGATGGTCAAAAAAAAGAAATCACAGCTGTCCTCACACATGCCCCCGCTGGCTGCGTGTGTGTGTGAGTTTAGTCTTGTATTCCTGCGAAGCAGTGTACACGTTCTGGTTGGATCAGTTGAATTTAACATGCTTGAAAAAGATGGGATTTTAGTTTTCCTAAAATGTTCTGTAGAAATGTTTTGCACTTTAAAGCTCTAACCTGATTTTATATGGAAAGCTGACAAATGTTTCTGGTGTCTTTGTTGCCTTCTCTACGTTCCCATTTTACATTGTGAACATATAAATCTTTACGATCACGGCAACCGCTCTCACCACGCTCAGCCTTAATATTAGCTGCATTCTTCTCTTTTAAACTTTAAGTTATTGTGCTGGTTATCTGACGGTGAGCAGACTCCATTCAACACTTAAAGCTGCAGTCGGTAACTTTTATCAAATATTATAAACAGTTATTTTTATAAAACGGTTACTGTATTCTGATAGTAGTGCATGAGACAGGTAATCAGAGCCGAGCAGTCTCTAAAGCAGCTGTCAATCACTGCTCGCACTACTACTGTAATGCCTATTTCTCTCCTCAACCGGCCTATTTCTAGGTTATGACTAGAAAGGATCCGTCTTGTGTAAAACCTTTTATGTGTTTGCGAGAGTTAGTGTTCATTGTATTTACGTTCTGCAGGCATCCTGTATCTCAACACTTGTAGGAAGGTTGCATTTGCAGTTGTGTGACATTTTTACATGCTAATTTGAAAGCAGTGTGTTATTTGTTTTTAGATTACGGTTCTAGTAATGTAATGGAGTCATTCATCAAGGTTAAGGTTCATTTTTATTATCTTCATTTCATTTCAGTATCATTTTGTGTTGATTTTGGCGGTCCCTACGGACAAAAGCGGTGGTGTTTCCGAACACCAGAGTCCCTTTAGAAAACTACAATTTTTTACTGCAGCAGAGTCTGATAGTCTGCCTCGCACAGTCCTGGTTCTCCCGTGCCTCCCTTCCCTCCAGTGGGACCTCAACCTCCTCTCAACCTGCTGCTATGTTGAAAACAGTCGAGCCGAAATCAAGCACCCCCCACTGACCGGAGCAAACTTTCTCATTTTACAGCTAAACCGTACATTAAAATATGTTTCTGAAAACATTTGAGGGCGAGAAATAGGCATTACAGTAACAGAATCTTGATTCATATTTGATCAGCTCTGCCTAGTTTGACCGTTTGATCTGAGTTGTGAGTTTCGCAAGCAGTGATTGACAGCTGCTGTAGAGACTCCTCGGCTCTGATTGGTTGTTTTCCTTAGGGCACGGTGCAAATCTTGCAAATGCCATTAGGAGCACTGGGAGGACACAGACCATGACTTTTCTCACAGATTACCTGTCTCATGCACTGCTGTCAGGATATGGTGACCGTTTTATAAAAAGAACTTTTCATAATATTTGCCCAAAGTTACCGACTGCAGCTTTAAGACGCCACACGTCAGTGTGCTCGCCCTCCGTCATTGGATCTCTTGTATGATGAAGAGAAAGGGAGCTCTCAGCCAGTGTGTTTACGTGCACATGAATATTTCATTGGAAGTTTTTGTTTGTTTGTTCATATGTTTATAATGACCTGAATAAGCTCTAATCCCACTGTGAGAAGCCTTTAACTAACAAGCTGGTGTATTCTGCTTAGACAGTAGATGGGATACTAAAACAAGTGAACACATTTTCCTCTGTACTGTTATTTGCTGTTTTCCTGTTTGCATTCATGATAATGTTCAGAATAGTCACGGATATATACAGTATGTACTGGATGCATACGAATGGTTTTCATTGGAGGAATAGGGGTTATTTGTGCATGTAAACACCCTCTTTGACACAAGCACATATGAACACAGATGCAGCACGTCTCTACGTGGTGTTGCAACGATTTCAACCAAATTCACTAGACCTTAAAAAGTATAAAAACACTAGTCTGCAGTAAGACATGCTGAGTTTACCCTGAAATACTCTTTTGAGAGTAACATTTTGAATTGAAATTAAGGTTTTGTAGAGTTTTAGTGTTGTATAAAAGGAAGACAACTTTTACTCAATGGAAAAAAAAAAACATTGCCTCTTAACATGCATATTTTTGTTTCAGTGGAGTTCATTTCACTTGTAGTTTTGGCCCTTTGAATGTTTTTTTGTATTGCTTTCCAGTTCATTCATGCTGCGTAGAAGAGCCGCATGTACTAAAACGTTTGAATAAATGCTGTGTTGTTATAGCAGTATCCTGAACTTCCATAGGTGTGTGTTGAAGTGTAGGTTCAAGACTTATTATTAACCTCCCTGAGCGTCAAAGACTGATGACACTTTTCTTTCTTTCTGCTGCTCATCTTTCACACTGTAACGGAGTAAAAGAAGAATATGCAATATATAAGAGGATTGTTTTTAGATTATTTTGTAAATAAAGGCTTGAAACTTTTCTACCATAAAATGCCATCACGTCCCTTTTATGACTCAGCATCCCTCTCAATGTGTGACAACGAGTTGAACAAGGAGGCTGAAGATGAGCTCATTTTATTCTGATAAGGCATCACAACTGTACAGTACATCGCCTCACACATCCATATTGTCTCTTGAGTCATACAGACAGAAGAATAGAAAAATATAGATTGACACTGACTGTCACAATGAAGCTTTTTTTTTTTTTTAAACCAGCATGATAACACTTTATAATAACTATCTATAAATACATAAATAGAATAAAATCTATAAATCCATTTATAAATGGTAAATTGATTTTTTTTTTTTTACTGTTAACAATTGAATGTTAGTAATGTTTACTAATTATTAGTAATAATAATTTCTGTTATTGTATCATTAGTTTGTGTAATATGAAATAATTTATACATTAAATATTGTATCATAGCTGATTGGAGATGATAATTACATTCTGATTACAATAGCAAATTATTTATTAACCCTTTATTTATTGCACACATTATTATTATTCTATATAATATATTATTTATTCATAATACTAATGATTACCAAATGATTTGTAAGCCTTTAAGAAATTGTTTGTAAAACATCTATAAAAATAACATAGATAGATGGACCAAAAGTCAATTATTAACCATTAACAAAATATTAACTATCCATCTAAATATTGTTTATAGACACTTTACAACATATTTATTAACCATTTAACAAAGTATTATAATCATTAGCTGTAACTTTATAATATTAAATAGCTAAATACTGTTTATAGATGCTTTACAACGTATTTATTCACCATTTAACAAGGTATGACCATCCAAATAATATTTATAGATGGTTTACAAACCAATTATTAACCATTAACAAAGTGTTACAAATATCTATCTATGTTATGTTTATGTTTTACGAACAATTTCTTAAAGGTTTACAAATCATTTTGTAATCATTAACAAATACTTAATACGGTATATAAAATGTTATAATGTGTGCAAAAACAAACTGCCCCAATTACAAAAATTATGGCATTACTAATAATTAGTGAACATTATTAATAATTATAATTTCATTGTCTGTTAACAGTAGAATAACCATCAACTTAATTTTAATTAATTATCAATTTACCATTTATAAACAATTGTTATTATAAAGTGTTACCACAAGCATACATTCTACCAACTAATCTTTTAGTGATGGTTTTTCCAACTCCTCAGAAGGTGAAAATATACTGTACAAAGCAGCTGGAGTTGTTTTTGCTCTGCAGCAGATACATCATCATCATGTTGTGAGTTATAAAAACACTCAACAGTATCTGCTTTTTGATGGTGATGGTGATGGTGAGCAGATCTGCAGCATCACACAGAGGCTTTGCGGCCCTCCAGAGAGACAGTCGGGAAGCTTTTTGGCCGGCAGTTTGTACGCGTACTGTAGGCTACCAGACAGCAGTTTAGATATTTGGCAGGGGAGACGCACGCTGTCGCAGCACCATTCAGGTGTTTCAGTGTGACAGCAACATCCTCACTCATGCTAGTCAGAAGAGCCCTTATTCAAATGGAATTACTATTGACTACACTGTTTTTTAAACTCAAGCAAAAGGGGAGAACATCTTCTGGTACAGTTCACTACAACAAGGTGTGTTTGTGTCAAACATCCTGAGATGAGAGCATGCATCAATTCAACTTCCATGACACCAACGACCCCCCCTCCAAAAAAACACCTTCACTGAAAAAGAAAATGGCTAAAAGAATATCAGTTACATCACATTGACACCACTACTAATCTATACTTTGGCAAACTTATAACAGCATTTCATTAAGTGTTAAGCTACACAAAATAACATGAAACGAAAAAACTTGCAGATAATTCTGAGAGTTTCTGTTACGTGGACTGTAACACACGAAAACAGCTCAGATTTTATACCAAAAACATCTCTTCCATTGCTGCTCTGTGCTTATTCATATACAAACAAAAAAAATTGTGATTGTTGGAATGCAAATTTTTAATTTCAATCCAGAAACCCAAATTAGGGATGCACCGATACCGATACCGGATCGGATATCGGGCCGATACCGGCCCTAAATAGCTGGAACGGTTAGCGGTGACAACAACAATCTATTAAATTCAATTCTGTTTTTATACTATGTACATTATATATTAGAATTTTAATTCCTGTTTTGAGAAAGTTGTTGCTGCATTAAAAATGTTTACACCTGAATTGTAGTTCCTGTTAATTTTGAAGATTTTTTTTGCCAAATTGCTGGTGTACGATTTATTATTTTAAAAATAAATAACAAATCAGTAAATGTATTTATTTGCTACATTTTGTTTTACAAAGTTAGGAAAGCACTGTTTAAGGCAAGGCTGTTGTTACCTTATACATAAAAGAATGATCTCAGTTACTTCCACACAGTGAGGCATACAGCTTATTATTTAAACACTGGTATCGGATCGGTACTCGGTATCGGCCGATACCCAAAGCCCAGTTACCGCTATCGGTACTGAGACTGAAAAAGTCAGATCGGTGCACCCCCAGCCCAAAAACTGTCAGATAGCAGCAGGAATTGTTGCTGATAACAATAACAATAATACTGATGATGATAGTTATTTTTTTTCTCTGCTTTGTACGTGATATCAGTCATGTAAACCTCCCAGAGGCAGGGTGCAGTATGGAAAACAACAAATGTAGATGATGTCACCACCACGTCACGTCCTGATAGGCACAAACACTGAGGAGGGGGGCAGCATAGACCTGTTGGATGAAACACATTGTAACAGATGATTTTATATCTTGATATGTGGATAGTTTCTATGAACTCACCTTTTCTGTGTTGAAGGTGTCGCCTCTTTGTTTTAAATCTGGTTACGCCTCATTTTCTATGGTCATTCCTTGGTTACTGGCACCTGAACAACACATTATTTAAGTCATTAAAAATCAGTTTTAACACTTAAAAGTGCAGTCGGTTACTTTGAGCAAATCTGATGAAAAGTTAATTTTACGAAACGGTCACTATATCCTGACAGTACTTCCTGAGACAGATAATCTGAAAAAATCAGTTACCTCTGTGTCTTCCTAGTGCTCCTAACGTAATTTGCAATATATAAACATGCCCGATAGAAACAACCAATCAGAGCCGAGCAGTCTCTACAGCAGCTGTCAATCACTGCACGTGAAACTCGCAAACTCTGATCAAACGGTCAAACTACGCAGCGCTGATCAGATATGAATCAATACTCTACACTACAATATGTTTCTGAAAACATTTGAGGAGAGAAATAGGCATTACAGTGACAGAATATTAATTAATATTTGATCAACGCTGCCTAGTTCGACAGTTTGATCGGAGTTGGCGAGGTTTGCGAGCAGTGATTGAACAGAAACAGCTTGGCTCTGATTGGTTGTTTTTCTTTGGGTGCGGTGAAATCTTTAAAATGCCATTAGGAGCACCAGGAGGACACATAGGAACAGGTTTTTTTTCTGTCTCATGCACTACTGTCAGGATATAGAGACAGTTTTATAAAAATAACGTTTCATCATATTTGCTCAAAGTTACCGACTGCAGCTTTAATCATTTTGTCAAAGCTTTCTTGGGGTTATGTAAGCAAGCAGCTATGGAGAAACCCACAAGGAGTATAACATTACCTTACCCTTCCTGTCTTTTGCTGTTGCACTGTCACTCTCAGTCCAGGAGGGGGTGCTGGTGAGCAGTCGACTCTGAGACTCCCTCAGCGGCTTGGAGGGGAACTGGCGGCCCTCTGCTGCACTGGAAACACACAAATACACACAAGCACAGGGATGAAGCCAGGAATCCTTCATGGACCCACTGAGGAATATTTCTGGGCCCACTTCCTTCTTTAAATAAAAATAGTCCTAAATCCTGCAATCCTATAATCTGAATGATTAATTTAAAACTGCTGCAAGGTGATTCTCATGCATCATTAAACCTACAGGGTTAATAAACCACTAGGGGCTGACTTGCAGTTGTGCAGCTCTCAGTGCTTTACTTTTTTTATGGATGTGTGCTCTTCTTGTTTTACTCACCCCTTGTTGGCAGAGCTGGAGCCAGGGGGTGATGTGGGCTGCTCCGGGTCCAGATTCACCAGACAGGTCGGGAACGAGCAGCCGTCACCTAAACTGGAAAGCCAGCAGAAAACACAGTAGGTGTAGATGTTTAAATGACCAGCTGGTAATGAATCTGTTGAATGTCGGTGACATTAGAAACATCAATAACCAGTGGCAATTATGGGATAATGGTAAACTCTCGCGAGATGGTTAAGGTTAGGCGTTGACCTTGAATAGTTAGGGTCAGGATAAGTCATCGGGCAGCGAGTCTCGCGAGAGTTTTTGCAAGTTTCTGCAGATCTCAGATCAGATTTTGCAGTTTGTAGGTTACCTTCTAGACACGACCATCATACCAGACCAAGTAAGGCTGCAGCAGCCAAACCCCAAAGTGTGCAAGGCTACAATTAATTGCTTATGGATTTAACTTTTCATTTATAGGAGGATGATTGTGTTATTTCGTCTTTCAAATGTGACATAGTCTCACTTTAACGTCTCTATTTTCACACAGAAACTTCCTGTGTATTTGAGTATAACAGTGGTTTAGTTTACAGATTAAATAGTACGCAGTTGTGAATGATGGAACTAAATGGGCCTCTGTATGAAATTACAACTGGATCTGAAATGTGTTTTTTCATATCAGCAATGTTTTGTTTATACATTAAAAATGTAAAGATCTGGGGTTTATGTTTAAATCGTTTGACTGAGATTGTATATTCATAATATTATTAATTTAGTCAGCATGAATTAGTCATTTTTTGCAAAGCTGGAGCTTCTGACTGAATTCACAGTTGCGATGTTGTTGTTTGCTGAAGCTAATGTCTCCTCTGGGACTTTTCCCTCCTTTGAACCATTTTGTTTCAGACTAAATGACAGCGCTCTCTAATCCCTGAGCTGATGAGTGACTTCATTCATTTACTCAACACTTCTCTGACATCCTCAGTGAGATTGTTTGAAGCATTTTCTGAAGAAAATGTGTCATTGTTGTGAATATTGATGCTGATTGGCAGGATATGTATAATCGATATGAAAACCTTATAGAGTTACAGTTATAGATGCAATTAAGGCTTTAAAGAGGACCTGTTATGCTTTTGTGCTTTTCCTCTTTCCTTTAGTGTGTTTTTTGTGCATGTAAAAGGTCTGCAAAGTTACGAAGCCCAAAGTCCAGCCCACAGGGAGTTACTCTCCCTCACAGAATCACTGCTCCTGAACTGCCTGACACGCCTTGCTTGAAGTCCTGCCTTTTCTTCTGTAACGTGGTGATGTCACCAAGTAACACATTCGCATAATATCTTTCTAGCGGCTCGTTTGGCACTCCCTCAAACAAAGTTAGTTAGAGTGAAGCTGGAGCGGAGTCCAAAGAGTTTTATTTGGTGTACCAATCACAACAGAGTGGGCCAGCTGACCAATCAGAGCAGACTGGGCTTTTTGGAAAGGGGGGGGGGGCAGGAGTTCAAACAGAGGGAGAAAAGTGGTGCTGCAGCACAGCCGGTATGAGAAAATTAAACGTTTTTGGAACATTCAAGCATGTAAACATGTTTCTAGTAGAAACCCAAAATACAAGTATGAACCTGAAAATAACCATAATAGGTCCCCTTTAAAACACTTCAGTGTTAGATTTGAACCCAATAGAATATATTACCTAAAAACTGTACAGATGCTGTGCCAAAAATACAACTGCTGAATTGGCCTCCATAAATATGAATGCATTATGTACCTTCTAATAACTCATAAACTGGACATGAACATGTCCTTATGCACAGCTGATCGGTGTCTCAGACGCCATATGACCAAAATCTCAACAGGTTAGAAGTTGGATTTGCTTTTACTGAACTAATTTTTAGTCGTAGCCACATGTTTGATTTGTGGTTCTTGAAACAGAGCCTGAAGTCTTTGACCTGCTTGTCCTTCAGTCTAGACTCAAAATTGCAGGTCACCAGGGCCCCTGAACTGTCACACAACCTGCCAGGGGAAGTTATAAATTATTAACACATAGACTTGCTTTAATGGATTTGATTCTTTAGTTTGCTCCCCTTAAGATTTATAATGTTTCTTTTTTTAATCTAAATTTATTTGATAGATATTTTTAGAGGATTTTCTTTTGATTCTCCTTGACAAATGCCCATAAGACCTTACCCGGAGAAAACAGGAATAGGCCAGTATTTAGCTTCATCTCCAAAGACCTGGCGGAAGTTCTTACTGAAGCCCAGACTGAAGCCGTTCTTATCTGTGCCGTGGCGAAACACTGGAGAACGCACAGCCTCTGAGAAGGACACACATAGAGGAGAAGAGTCAGTCGGACGTGAAGATGGATAAATGCAGCGCTCCCTTTCAGTCTTTATATAATCTATTATTAAGACTATTAGCAGGAGCTCATTCAGACAGCACATGAACGACTGCTGCTGAACAGCTGCATCAATGGAACAACTGTGAATGAAAAGTGTCTTTGTCGCACAGGAAAGGCAGATCTGAGACTGTGCCACCATGTGTGACTTCTCTTCCTAGACGTGTCTGTTACTAAGCTGCTTACCGCTCTGAGCCTTGTGTCTTTGCATTACACTGTAACGTACTCCTATGGATAATCCACTCTCCTCCACACACAGACAAAGTGAGCCACTGTGCACACATAATGAGAAACTGCTCCGTCTGATAGCGGCCCACATCACTGCGCTGATGAGGACGGCGGTGACTGATGGTGGGAAAAATGCAATGAAACATCCTTCATCATTTGTGCAAAGACGACACTGTTAGCAGACTGAGAGCAGATACTCAGCGTACACGGATCTGAGCGAGCCGCTGTCCGACACAAGCTGTATAATTACTGCATCCACAAACACAACACACACACATACATGATGCACATGGGCGGATTATAAGATAATGAGCCCCTGGGCACAGACATGCAAAAAGCCCCACCACCTCTCCTACATAGGAGCAAGACAGACTTTATAGTTGTTTAGACACTTTTT
The DNA here is from genome assembly GCF_043250625.1 of Sebastes fasciatus. Lineage (NCBI taxonomy): Eukaryota > Metazoa > Chordata > Actinopteri > Perciformes > Sebastidae > Sebastes > Sebastes fasciatus. Next base: position 9,444,687 of record NC_133804.1, on the reverse strand, counting down.
GTTGTTGTTTTGTGTCTCTTTGTGGTCATTTTGTGTATCATTGTAGATGTTTTGTGTCACTTTGAAATTGTTTTGGTCTTTTTGTAGTTGTTTTGTGTCTCTTTGTAGTCATTTTGAGTCTCTGTAGTTTTTTGTGTGTCTTTGTAGTCATTTTGAGTCTCTGTAGTTGTTTTGCCCCTTTTTGTAGTTGTTTTGCATCTCTTTGTAGTCATTTTGAGTCTCTGTAGTTGTTTTGAGTCTCTTTGTAGTTTTTTGTGTGTCTTTGTAGTCATTTTGAGTCTCTGTAGTTGTTTTGACTCTCTTTGTAGTTGTTTTGTGTCTCTTTGTAGTCATTTTGAGTCTCTGTAGTTGTTTTGAGTCTCTTTGTAGTTGTTTTGTGTCTCTTTGTGGTCATTTTGAGTCTTGTTGTACTTGTTTGTCTATCTTTGTAGTCATTTTGAGTCTCTTTGTAGTTGCTTTGTGTCTATTTGTAGTCATTTTGTATCTTTTTGAGGTTGTGAGTAGTTGTTGTGTCATTGTGTGTCTCTCTGCAGCTGTTTTACATGTCCTGGTAGTTGTTTTGGTCTCTTTGTAGTCTTTTTGTGTCTCTTTGTAGTCGTATGTATGTTTCTTGGAGTGACATTTTGTAGGTGAAGGCCATGGAGCCCCTGACCCCCGGGCATGTGCCCAGTAGGCCCCTTCAGTAATCCATCCATGATGATACAGGCATGAAGAGCGCCACCTACCGAGGGTGGATCTGTTCTTGCAGACGAGCCAGCAGTGATAGGTGAGAAGCGAAGCCAGGCTGACTGAGAACATGGAGGCCGAGAAGAAGAGGAACAGGATGTGGAACTTGGCCTGAGTGTCTGGGAGGCCGTTCTGAAGGGAAAACAGCAACCAAACAATCAATGCAATGAAAAAAGAGTGGACACTAACACTTTGAGACGGAGTGGGATCTGAGAGATTTCTACTCTACTAGTGTTCTAGGGGAGCTTATTAAATAGTTTCTATCTCAGTGCCACTAGCTAGTTGGTTGTTCATACCAGGTATGCTCTCAGACGAAAATGTGCTCTACCTCCTTCCTTGTGAAAAAAAATCAAATACCACATATTCAACACAGAATGCATGTTTTCAGATGTCCATTTGATTATAAATATAGTTTGTGCAAACACAACCCCCGCAGAAATACATAATTTTATCAATGGTTCATGTTGTGATGGTCAAGCCATACTTACCAGCCAAAACTTAACGAAGTACTGAAGATCTGTAGCAGTTATAAAAAGGCAGTAGAGTAGCGAATATGCCAAGAACAGCATGAAAAACTTGTAGTTGGAGAATCCCACGCAGTTGTTCACCCTGCAGCAAGGGTGAAAGGATGCAGGTCAGTGTGGGAAAATGTCATCATTAGTACATGTTCAGATCTTTTCTAAATGCAGAGATACAGGAAGAAGAGATTAAACAGCTGAGCAGAAGAACAGTAAATATTGGGGATGGGTTTTTATAAATGTGCAAACAACTATTCCAGGCTATTCTTCTAAATGACCCATTTTCTGGCCTGTTTCAGACTGAAATAAAAAAAAGGTAATGCATCACAACTGTTTGGCTGAACTTTACAAGAAAACCTTCAATCAGCAGGTTTGTTTCATGTGAATTAGAGGACTTGGTATTTTCAGCCAATCAGGGACCAGTTTTGGGCTAAGGACACCGGGCATTTTTGGAGAGTATTACAGAAAACAACTCCAGGATCCTATTGCTCTATGAGCCGATATATTCAGCTTCTTTCAAGAATTTCTCCCATGCATGGTACGTTATTGCAAAGAGAGCAGACAAACCGATCATGTTTAGCAAAAATTACACCGGCTGGAATCAGATTTGTTTTGTCTCCCTCTGCTGCCAAAATGTGTCATCTGGCAGGATGAGAGGTTAGAGTACCCAAATCTGTCCAGTAAACAAGCTCTGCCATGTGATGCATGTTTACGAGCCCTGTTAACTGGAACAGGACTGGGCAGTGTGTTGCTGAAGAAAGAAAAAAACAAAACCATGAGGCCTGAGTACTGTGGGGCCTTTAAAGGGATAGTTTGGGTGTTTTGAAGCGGGGTTACACAGAAGCAAAGCAATGTACTGCAGTGGACGGGGCCGGCATCAAAATGTACTTTAGCCACCTAAAAAAAAGAATCACCTAAAAAAAATCAATATCAGTTTTAGTGCACGCTATATTGAGAATATTTTCATCACTTTACCTTGCCGTCAGACAGCCCTTTCCGATGGGGAACTGAAGCCGTTGTATCCCTCTATGCTCTCGCCAAAGTCACTCCATTGAATAAACCTATAATTTTACCTCACTGAAAACAGGAGTTGCTGGTCTATCGCTGCCTCGTTCGCTTAGCTTGTTTGTGTTATTGTGTCCCTTTGGTGAATCTAAACTAACCAAAGTCACACGATAACACAAACTAACCGATCGAGGCAGCGATACACCAGCAACTCCTGTGTTCTGCGAGGTAAAATTACTGAGTCGGTACTGGTTGCTTTGGTGAGAGCATAGATAATGGCTTCAGTTACCCTTTGGAAACGTAGACGTTATAGCTGTCTCAAGGCAAGATAAACCAGCAAAAATATTCTAAATATAGTGTACACATCAATAGATATTGATCTTTTTAGGTGAGCCTTTCTTTTAGGTGGCTAAAGTACGCTTTGCTGCCGGCCCCGCCTACGCACGGTAACTCTTGTCTGCTTCTACAAACTGGGGGCGTGCCGGCCTACATCTACTGTAGGTAATACACTGACTATGGATAAGTACCTCTTACAACCCCACTTCAAAACACCCAGACTATCCCTTTAATGAAAAGGAAATGATACATGATACACTAACAACACCATGTGAGTGCAGTGGTACATCAGTACGGTGTCACTGATATTTGTTTAAAATCCTATTGCCACTACATACCATGGGCAGTGGTGATCCATCTTCAGGATGCATCTGTAACACAGCAGGGTCAGGACGTCAGTGTAATTGAATCTCACTCTGCCTGCCAGAATTCAATATATGGTGCGGTCTGTTCTCTATAGGTGCATGAGCAGAGAGCCATACTTATCACAGACTGAACAATGGTGACATCGATCAGGCTTCAGCAGCTGGCAGCGGTCACAGAAACGGATTGCTGAGGAGACACGGCCAATTCAATCACACAGCCGTCAGCAGCGGCGGCAGCTCTAACACTTGACCACAGACTTAACAATGTGACGGGGGTGCGCGTCAGTCAAGCCTGTTGTTCTGCATCAGCAGCAGCAGTTGTGTGCTGTACTGTACCTCCAGAGTTGGTGCGGGTGTTGATGGGCAGATCCTTGGCTATCCTCCTCAGGATCTCCTGCTGAGACTCCCCCCGATCTTCACGCTCCAGCAGCTCTTTGTCAGAGTATGACAGGTGAAACTATGTAGGGCAGAACACAGAGGGAAAGACAAACAACACCTGCGATTTAGCAACAGCTCAATCTGTTTATTTCCAATGAATCATATCCTTATTTGTCAAAACAGAGTCTAATTTTATTTTGTCAGATAAGCTGCAAGCTGTTAGAATCAGCAATGCAGAGATGTCTGTCTCTGTGAAGCTCAGTAGGCAGTGAATTTCTGTGTCTTCCATTTGTTTCGGTTCTTTCTGCCCCAGCAGGCAAACGGGAGCAAAGCAGCACAGAGCTGCGATATTACTTTCAGCCACTCAGGCGATTTATGATTGAACACTGGAAACAAATAACTCTGGCGATAACAAACAGCACAGCACACATGAAATGTGACTTTCATTACAATCTCGAAACCTCAAGTGATCCAGCGATCACGTCTCATAAAGAAAAGCGTTCATATGAGGTGACTGCTGACTGCACGTGTGCTTCGCCTCAGATAAAAGTGAAATGCAAAGATGGCTTTTCTCTCTAAGATGTATGCATGTGTGTGTGTGTGTGTGTGTGTGTGTGTTCAGCCTGCAGAGCTGAAGTGCTGTGGTCAGGATCAGAGCCATTACGGTGCAGCTCCAGGCACTTCCACTGGAAAGTATTATTAGTCTAAATGCAGCGTTCAATCACGCGGGGAAGCTGTAACCTACATGTGCACTTCCCACCATGCCTCATCATCATCCCAGCCGACAGTAACGCTGCGTCGCAGACAGACACACTCACCTCCTTCAGGGGGTTCATGGGCCTGGTGAAGATGGTTTGCCAGTACGCCCACACGAACATGATGAAGATGGCATGGTACACCAGCAAGTATATAACTGGAAGCAGAAAAAGCATCATCATCATCTATCATCAGCTTCATATTGGTTTGATTCAATGTCATTTATTTTGCTTTCACTGCCAATACAAAATATTCAAATCATTATGTCAAAATCAGTATCCACCCATTTATTTATCCACTAGTTATGCACATTGGGTCAGGGTCTCTTTGTTTCTAAACTCTTTGGCTAGCATCTCTGTGAGGCAGTACTTAGGCACAGTGGTGCTTTGAGGTAAAGTAAATGCTAACATCTGGATGCTAACATGCTGATGTTTAGTAGGTACCCTGGCTGGGTCCGAAGTCACATACTATGCACTATATACTCTACATGTGTATCGTTCAACATACTTTTGTTTGACTAAACTGTAGTATGTATCTTTTGGGACACAATGAGCAGTAATTTACGCCGTAACTTCCTGAGAGCCTCCTTGCCGGTTGGAGATGCGTTACCATGGTAACCCATACCAACCCCATGTAACCAAATGATAATTTGTGAGAATCATAAAGTCTGGACTAATTTAGAAATATATTATGCCTATAGCAAAGTGGAATCTTATACTTACACGTAAATTGAAGCATTACTGAGCTGTCCGACATTGTCTGAGCATTGTTGTTACGACTGCATTGTATTGTGGGATATTTATGCCAGCGTAGTGTCCAATGTTTGCATACTGTCATTTTTCAAAGGAAATAGTAATTTGCGTACTATTGGTGTCATACTAAGGTTTCGGACATATAGGCCTACTGTTTTAGCGTACTAAATAGCATAAAGCAAATAGCAATAGTTATGGAATTTCGGACGCAACCAATGTTTACCATGTTGACTATCTTAGTTTAGCGTGTTAGCATGCTAACATTTACTAATTAGCACTAAACACAAAGTACAGCTGAGGCTGATGAGAATCTCATTCGTTTTGCAGGTATTTGGTCATCAGCCAAAGTATTGGACAAATTCATTTCAATCTGTTGGTGGCGCTAAAAGAGTCAGAGGATCACCAAAGTGATTATAATTCATCCTGAGGGGAACATGAAGGTCTGTTCCAAATACTATATAATGGCAATCCAAATGTGAACCTCGTGGTGGCGCTAGAGGAAAAGTCAGTAGGATTCATCCTCGGGGACCATGAATTTCCGTACATTTTCTGTGAATTTGATGGCAATCCATCCAGCAGCTGCTGAGATATTTCAGTCTGGACCAAAGTGGTGCAGCGACCGACTGGCAGCCTGACATTGCCATCCCTAGAGCCATGCTGCTAGCATGTCTAAAAATGAAAGGCGATGTATTTTTGGTCTCTTTCAGTTCATCTCTCGACTCCGTGGATACAAAATGCACACTGAATAAACCCTGCGTTTAAACATGTACCTGAGCTGATGAAAATAAACATCTTGTGACATTGTTCCAGCTGATACAGGCTGATTATGGTGATTTGATGTGGGCTGCCTCTGCCAGACTGACGGCTGATGCTGACCTAAACTCAACTCAACATATAACAGATGCAGAACAGCTGAGGACACTTGTGACTCCTCTCGATGTTAAACGGCATTGCAAATCACTTACCCTTTTCTCCCATGTGTTCGATAGACACTGAAAAATGAAAAATAAGAAGGCAAAGTCAGATTTATGTAGAATAAAGAAGGCCAAACTACTTAACACACTATCCCAAATATGTAGATCAACATGGGGAAAACTAAAAAAAAAAATGTTTCTTCTCAACCCTTCACACAGAGACCACCTCCACGTGGTGTATCTTACATAATACATGTTTGACTGGCAGTCAGTGTCTGAATTCAAATCAGCAAAACTGAAGAATGCTGACTCTGTAAACCTTTAATACCACACCAGTCACAAAATCAATATACAGCACGCTCCCAGTCAGATAGTTCCACTCATTGTTCCCCTCATATAGAAAAGCATTAGCGTGCATTGACAAAAGGCATTGAAAACAACAGGAGCGTCCTGCACACACACACACACACACACACACGCACACACACACACACACACACACACACACACACTAAAGATCTGGACACCAACATAAAAAGAGACAAGTGGAGACCTGTTGGGAGATATTAGCTGACACTGTTTTATATCTGTCCCAATATCTAAGCAATGATTAGCTGAGCATACAGAATCACCCATCTTCAGTACATACACACACACACACACACACACACACACACACACACACATATGCACAAACTGAGGAAAGGTGAGCCAAGTTGCTGAATCGAGGCGTGCAGCCAAAAATCACGTGCATGCCGCCTTGGCAGCATTAAAAGCCCCAGAGTCTGATACAGTGAAGCAGAAGTGTATGTGTGATTAAGAGCATGTGCAGGGATGTATGTTAATGTGTCTATGAAAGCATTACAGTACTCTCTTTTCCTCTTTGCATTCAACAACGTCAATTTTCAACAACAAATGGACTTCAAGAAGTCCAAAGACCTGATTCCTAAAAAGGACCAACTGTTTCAAAAGCTGACGTTTGGTGCTTTAAAAGAAAGTGGGTCAGCCACAGATTGCTTGGGGTGAATTATGTAAGCCAGACAATGGGATTAACTCAGCCACCGAACGAGAGGTATCAGCTGACGATACTTTCACACAACTGTCTCTGTGTCTGTCTGCAGAGCCCACGCTGCTGGCCCCGAGCGACCGCTGTCCTGCCCTGCCCTGCTGCTGCTGCTGTTTTCATCATCTGTCCCTCCCATGTGACTCCAACACATCACAATGTCACTCTTGTTCTACTAGATACAAAACAAGAAGCCTGATGAAATGGTGATTTTGCTTTTCTGTCGCCCTGCACTAATGAAGGATGTCTCAGTATCTCATAACAGACACATGACGTCCTGTAACTCTAGAAGAGGTTCGTCCTGAGACGGACGCTGGCTGTCTTCTCTGGTGAACAGGGCCGGCTTTAGAAACTTTTGAATGGGGGGGGGGGGCAGACTTTAAAGAAAGGGGACACATTGGTTCTTGGCAATAATAAACTGTACATTATTAATAGCTACATTGTTTATTCATCACAATGAATGAATGCCAAATAAACAACTTTAAATATTTGAATATGAAATAATATCAATAAATACAGCTGTTACTTATTATAGTAGGCTAACTCCAAATAGCCCACAGCCATGGATGGATTAGGAGAAGATTAGACCCACACCACTCCTACAATGCAGCAAGACATACATTTTTTGCATCTTTGTGGTAATTTTCTCCTCCTTGTAGTCTTTTTGTATCTCTTTGTTGTTGTTTCTCATCTGTTTGTGTCTTTTTGCATCTCTTTGTGGACATTTTGTGCCCCTTCATGGTCATTTTTCATCTCTTTGTGGTCATTTTGTATCTTTGCATTTGTTGTCTCTGTGATTGTTTTGCATCTCTTCATGGTTGTTTTGCATCTCTTTGTGATTGTTTTGTGTCTCTTGGTGGTCGTTTTTTCATCCCTTTGAGGTCTTTTGCATCTCTTTGCGGTTGTTTTGTGTCTCTTTGTGGTTGTTTTGTGTCTCTTTGTGGTTGTTTTGTGTCTCTTTGTGGTTGTTTTGCGACTGTGTGGTCGCTTTGCATCCCTTTGTTGTTGTTTTCCATCCCTTTGAGGTCTTTTACATCCCTTTGAGGTCTTTTGCATCTCTTTGTGGTTGTTTTGTGTCTCTTTGTGGTTGTTTTGTGTCTCTTTGTGGTCGTTTTGTGTCTCTTTGTGGTCGTTGTTCATCTCTTTGTGGTTGTTTTGTGTCTCTTTGCGGTTGTCTTGCGTCTCTGTGTGGTCGTTTTTATCTCTTTCTCTCTGGTCATTTGACAACAAACATTCAGTAATCCATCCATGGTACTAAGATGCCAACTGCCTATCACCTTCTGACTCTGGTAGGGGGGGCACCAAGGGGGGCCAATCAGATTCAAGAGTGGCCCCGTGCCACCCTGGCTGGTGACCTCAGGAAAATGGCACTATGAACCCTTAAGTCTCACTGATCAGGTGCAAAGACAAACATAAAGGCGAACCCTCTCAGTTAAAGCTGGATAGCACGCCTGCATTTGGAGAAGATCAGACCTCGCAACCACCCCTCCCTCGCTGTGTTTTCCTCTGTTTGGTCTCATTGAACCGTCTCCATTTCATCCTCCTTTTTGACAGAGGAGATCTGCTTTCCTAGTGGTCTGACAAGCTGCCAAATGGAGCACATGAGTAGGCTGCTGAGACTCCTCTGAGATATCCTAGAAACCATTACTCACTATTCAGGTCAACTCTGCGTTCACCGTTCACCGAGAAGCCTCGCTGTCTGTAAACCGCACCATCCAACGTTTGTTCATCAGCCAGAGGGGAACGCGAAGGAAGGAAGGAAGGAGGCTGGCCTCACTCAAAAGCCATTACAGTCAGACTCCTTGCCAACAGATAATGCCGGTGGTGTTGTGGTAGGAGGATATCAATTCAGATAATGAAGCTCGGTGACTACACACAAGCCTGAAGCCATTACAGTAAGTCTTTAAGATAGTGCTGATAGAGTGGTGGTGGTGGACTCAGATAATGAATCCCACTGCCTAATCCTACACTGTGTGCACCCTGTGATTATGTACATGTAATAAAAAGCTCCTTCACAATAAAAGCAGGTTGTCCAAAATAGCTGAACTTTAAATTGAACTTTCATGCAAAAACACATCAATGTAAGAATATGCTCACAATTCATGCTTGAACTGTTGGTGGTGTTGCCATGTGACTGACACTGTCCACACACACACACTGCATAAACAACAAGCCAGTCTTGTGCATCCCAAAATAATCAGCCTGGACTACAAGCTGCTGAAACACAAATCCCCCCACCCCAAAAAAAAAAAAAAATCCACACACCAGAGGCATTTCCCCCTCACACACACACACACACACACCTCCTCACACCAGACAGCTGGTTTCTTACCTATGCACAGCTGCAACACATAGGCGTAGTATGACCACGCCACTATGAGGGCGATGAAGAGGACCGGGATCCAGTACAAAACTCTCTGACAGCCCTTCTTGATACTACGCGAGCCCGACGGTGCCATAGTCTAGGAGCGGATCATTTCTCGTGCGCATCCGTGTGTTACTCTCCCTCCCTCTTCCTCTGTGTGTGTATGTGTGTGCCCGTGTCTTCCTGTAGACTGTCACTGCATCGTTGCTCCGGCTCTGATCAGCCTAATCGGGCAGCTCAGACGCAACATCCTCCAGCCTCCAGCCTGCAGCCTGCAGCCTCCAGCCCGCCTGTGATGCCTCTGATGCCGCTCCTATACCGCACTGCTCCCCTCTGACGGTCCAGCTCAGATCACTAGTATCAGACTACAACACAATATCAGACGGCTGACACATGCACACACACACACACACGCGCCCAGAGAGTCTGCGCCGCCCCCTGCCGCCTCCCCACAGGTTGCCATGACGTCCGAGGGATGCTGCAAGCCTGGCACATTTTTTCAACCACGAGCAAAGATGGGTTCAATGAGTTCATACACTCACACATGCACACACATAGAGGCACGCACAAAATTATTTTTTAGGGGAGCTCGGGTTGTGTTGTACCACAGCAGGTAAGTTGTTTGTCAAATCAGAAAATGACAAAATGATGATTATGATTATTTTATATTAATTGTATATTTCTGTGTACTTGTTTATTTATTTATTATTTTTTTTTTACACTTGCTTTTTGGTTGTTGTTTTTTTGTTTTTTGAGTGCCCTCGGAGTATTGTCATGACAGGGATATCTATCAGTCCAAACATGTTTGTGCAGTGGATTGTCAGAGTTGTATTAACAAAATTCAGAAATACAAATGACAAAATAGCAGGTTTTATTTGCACACAAAGACAACAAGAAAGCCTGTAAATTTTGAGGAAAGAATCTGCCCCCAAATGTAACATTTCTGTTAATTTTTTCATTATTGTACAAAGATATCCTGTTTGGTTTTTATTATCTCTGCAGCACACAGAACAAAAACAGTATTAAATTACAAACCTTTTTATCATCTTATAGCAAAATTTCACATTCACAAAAATAAATGAAGACACAGAAAACGTTTAGTTAAAGCTCTTTTAAATGAAATACAAAAATAAATACAAACTATTCAGCACTCTCCAACCCCAAAGCCTCAAAGACTCTTGATATGTGTACATTTTATAATTGTCTTAATTGCTGAATTCATTTTTATTTTTTTTTACAATACAATTGTTTTACCCCTTAACCCCTGGTAGACTGTATACCATTATGTCTATTGTTTGTTACTGTATTGTACTTGTTTTGCAATAAATTAAAAAAATGAAAAATATAATTAAAAAAAGAAACAAAAACAAGAAGCTAAACTTGCTATTTTTATTTATTTCAAAGTGAGACTTGTTAACATTTCTTAATATTTTATCCCCACTATATTTTGCATATGTGTTATCTGACAATATCAAACTAGTATACTATACTACTACTCTATTAGTCTGATACCAGCCTATAATATGGTTTTCATGTGTCAGAGGAGTAGCAGCATATTGTGTTTTATCATTATACCTGACAGTGGAGGTGGATGTCTGCAAGATCCACCTGCTTCTGCTGCTTCACGCCCAACTGCACCTGCAAAATATTCTGCAATCCTGCAGTACAATACATTGTACAAGCCCACCTGCAAAGCTGCACTCTAACTCTTTCACATTTCACAGATTGACTTCTACAATACAATACTTTCAGATTTAAAAAAAAAAAATGGTATGAATGTGAGAAAAAAAAGTATGCTGATTTTCCACCGGTTTCGTGGGTGGGTGGCACACTGCAGCAAACTAACAATATGCACCACAATATGTAAGCTACATCTCAGTCTCAGAGTCAGGACAGATGGCTCGGTGATGTGTCAAAAATGAACTGTTTCAATGTTGTTCAAATATTACTGAGCAATGATGACCAATTTTGATTTAAAAAAGATTTAAAATACATATTTTCTATTGCATCTACACAGAGAAGGTGTGTTAAGCTGATATTTATAAAAACATATGAGCATTCTAGTGACCTTATCTGGGAAAATATTTGTAATGTTACAGCTGACCCCGGCCTCCCCTGAGGGTCACTTCACTGATTTTACACATGGGCAATTATTTATAAAAAATAAAGTTATTTATTTATTCTTTTTTTATTTATTTTTTTATTTCAATACCCATGCAATCATGCAGATGTTTAATACTCAACAGATGATTTTGAACCAGCAGAGTGATACAAGTAAACATGACATAAACAATGGGGCTTTGCATGGTCCTTTGTAGGAGGGCCCGGGGAGATCCACATGGGGATTGAATTACTTGTCACAAGGAGTAATGAGCCTGTGTAACGTCTTCTGTGGCTTTGACGAGATCTTTCTAAGGTCTAAGAAAATTACCCTGATGATGTCATCAGAGTTATCTCAGTTTGGGTTTGAGACTTTAATTTTTTTTTTAAAAGAAAGTCTACGTTACAAACTTGGCACATGGAGTTTCAAGATGTGGGCATTTATCAGGCAGGGAGGGTCTTATGAAAGATGCTATTGAGCTGCATTATGGGAATTGTAGGATCCAGTGTAATTTGAGTTTCACCTATAATGGGGACAAAAAAGTCAGGACATCTCTGCCTCTGCTGCATCAATTTTCATCATTCTTTCTTCAATCTGTCTCTAAGTCTAACAACCTTATGGAGGTTTCATGCTAAAGTACTTGCTTTAGACCCCAATCAGAGGTTATGTTTGTTGATATGAACTGGATTGTTCATACTGAGGGGAAAGTGAAACCTGGGAAACAGTGGGTGGAACCAGCAGTACTTTCACATGACATAGGGGAGGGTGATGTGATGTCTGTGGGGAAAGCATTAGCAATGCAGGGATGTGATGGACAACCATTCATTTTCCTTTCACTCAACTAACAGGCAAAGTTCAGAAAAAAATGTACAGAGATGTTTTATGCAGCTGGAAGACTGCAGGGAAATATTACAAAAACCATGTGGTCTCAAGTCACAAAACAATAAATATATTGGTTTGCTATTAGCCAATAATAACACAAGGTACTGCTGAGTCATTTAGATAAATAAGATCCTATTTAACAACCCTGTAATGATATAATGGCTGAGAATGAATGGATGAAGTTTGTTCATAGTGATTCTGACAATTTGTTTCGACAGCATATGGTTTATATCCTTTGAGTTATTCCTACATGTTATCAATCCTAATTTAATGTTTGTATCCAACTCCTTCACAGATCATGGTATTGTTCTGGAAATGTGTGATATAGGCCACTTACCTGTAAGATGAAGTCAAACCAAGTAAGTAAGGCAATCTGTTTAACTTTAGAAGAAAGTGGTTGTATATTTTGTTAACTGGTATTGACTTGTGTTTGTTATAATTAGGATCCGGATGGAGAATCTTAAAGGATTTTTTCCTTAAGAAGTTGATGCATTAATAATGTAAGATAACTTATGTACCTCGTTTATTATTTCTAATTGTGGTAAGTATAGCAATATATATAATCATTCATCCATCATCATTCATCATCCACCCGTTATCCTCCCCTCAATAGATGGTTGAATGGCTCTTGGATCCTTGTGTTTAATGTGCACACCAGCTAGAAGTTCTATGGTCCAGTCTAACTAATACTCCCAAACAAGGCAATAATAATCTAACTTAAATTCAGATTAAAGTCTTTTTTTCATCAGGGATCTTTTACAGTCTTTGAAGGACCTCCTTGATCTCACTTCAAGAAGTTCAGGATTAGAGTGTGAGACTGTAAATGATTACTCTGCCGAATTAATCATTTAAAGATTAAAAAAAAGTCCCTGATTAGAGTCTGGTACAGCCACGCAGCCTCAGGTTCCTGATGATTAATACTGTTAATGATTTGCCTTCAAGGTGAGAATAAAACGGCTAATTTATTCTTCTGTGCTCCTGCCATCAGTCCGCTGTAGCGAAAAAGAAAAGAAGGTTAACAGCCATTTGCATGGTGAGGAGGACGGTGTTAGGGATGCACCGATCCGACTTTTTCAGTACCGATACCGATACCTGGGCTTTGGGTATCGACCGATACCAGCGTTTAATTAATACGCTGTATGACTCACTGTGTGGAAGAGTAGATTGTAAGGCAACATCAGGCTTGACTTAAAAACTGCTTTCTTAACTTTGTAAAACTAAATATAACAAATAAATACATAGATATAACGGTACTGAATTGTTATTTACAACTTGGTAAAAATCTAAATTTAACAGGAATAATTTACATGAATTACAATTCAAGTGTAAACCTTTTAATGCAGCAACATATTGGTCAAAACTTAAACAGGAATTAAAATTCCAGTAAATACTGTAATGTATATAGTATATAAACATAGAATTGAATTGAAAAGATCGGCCCCATTGTCACCGATACTTGTGTAAGACAGAGATAAAAAAAACGAAGAATCCAAATATTTGACATTATATTTATTGTACCATGTCATTATAAATGCATCACTGTAACAGTCGAGGCCTGATTTAAGAGAATGACATATGGCGAGAAGTTTCCGAAATTCTTCATGAGGTAGACTAACTAATCCAAACTCAAAACAGAAAGTAGTCTGAAATATAAATACATCAGTCTGGTTAACATTACATCACATAATATGTTGATATCTTTTTCAGTACAACACTCCACCCAAAGCAAACATTACACCAGCCATCAAGAATCCCTCAGTAACACTGTACAGTAGTACAAGTAAGGATTTCTATAAAGAAGATAAACTCTTCCTTACAGAGTGTAAAGGGAAGGTCATTGCTCCAAAACGAATTTAAGCTGAGCGTCCCAAGAGTGGAACAAACATATGGCTTCAATATTTTGCATATTTATTTATAAAGAGGTCATCCCTGCCAGTGGCGTGAAAATAGCACTTCGTCTTTGACTAGCTAAGAAATGATTAACACTGTTAGCTGCCCGTAGTTAAACAGTGGAAAAGCCTCCGCAGACTGAGTGAGTTTGTTCAGGCCTGCTGGCTCTAGGGGATGGAGGATTTTAGCTGCAGCGCTTTGGGAGAGAGGAGGAGGAAGAGGAGGAGGAGGGGGAGGAGGAGAAGGAGGAGGATAGGGAGGAGGGGAGGCGTTGTCCTAAGCTGATCTGTGCAGGGGGGCTGCAGAGCCGACAGAAGGGCGAAGTATGTTAGCAATGCTGCCGCCGTACAGAAAAGGAGAATCGAACTGAACAACACACACTGGCAGAGCAGTAATAAGACAACGTTGGACTTTTAGATAAATAAATAAAGTCAAGTTAACAGTCTTAAACTGATAAATATATTTACAAGTACTCAATAAATAGTTAAATATCTTCTGAGCAGATAAAAGCAGTTACACAAACTCCAATTTAGAGTCCCGCATTAAGTAGATTTAGGTTCATAATGGGTCATTCTTGTTTGTTTGACCACTTGCAACAGCTTCCCATTAGGCCGACCACATCCTGTTCATTTAAAGACTTCTAACATAGTGCAATAAGATGCTGCAACATGCATTAACCCTTCTGTCCTGGTAGAGAGCACAGAGGAGGCCCAGCTCGTCAAGTTAAGACATGCAGTGATGATGGGATTTCCACCTGGTGACGAAACAGAGAGAGAATGATCAATACAAGTCCAGTGTGACACACTGTGCTGCCATTATGCATCATCTGTATTGTTCTTACATCAGAACTGCACTCAATTCTTTCTAGATACTGAGAAACCAGAAAACATCGGACTACAGAGAAACAAAAAGCCGTACACCTCTTTATCAAACAGTCATGAAGTGCAGCAGTAGTTCTGCAAGTATGCAGAAACAAATCTGTGTCCTCTGCAGTGACCACAGCTGTGGATCTTCAGCAATAGTTCTCCCAAATATGTACACATTTCACTCATTTACTTTAATTTTAAAAATGACATGGGGCGTCTTGTCAGCAAAGACGTTAGTTTACATATGTCAAATTGTGTAAAACAATCATCATAAATGGCAGAAAATCCAAACATTTTAGTAAATACGCTTATCCGCTTTCTTGCCGACAGTTAGATGAGAAGATTGATAGTGCATTTCCCAAAATGTGAGCCATGAAAATAGTAGCCTATCTAGGATATCACGAGTGCAGCAAGGTAAGCAGTGCCTACCCTGGCTCCCTTGTAAATCACGTTTGCTAAACCAATAATATTTCATATAATAAACTTGTACTTGTATTATTACTGTTTATTCTTGTGATTTCTATTGTGTAGTTTAGACGTTTTGAAGAAATGTAGGGGTCGAATACGAAAATACGATTTTACTGCCCATTCATTGTGAAAGCAAGCCAAAAAAAAACATCTTGCGCATGCGCACTTCGAACCTGTATATTCTACAACATTAACGTCAAAAAGCAGAACTCCTCTGTGCCTTTTACGTAGATCTGCCAGAAATGCTCTTCGTTACGTATGACATTCGAGATTCCTCGCTGGAAATGTGCGCAGTTGGATTTGAACGTCATACGTCAGAGCTCATTCATTGTAGCTAACATAAACCGTCGTAAACCTCAATGTCATCATGGTGGCTGCGGACACCTCAGAACCGAACAATTTTGCAAAATTGGATTTTCAAAGTAAAAAAGAAATTATAGCGAGAGGGAGGCCTACCCCAGCCTTAGCCAACCTACATCAACAAAAGGGACAGAAAAGTGTACTATCTTTTCAAACGGACTGGTACAAAAGAAAAGATTGACTACGTGGCAGTGCTATCTGCTTTGAAATGATCGATCCTCAGCAGTAGAGCTGTTTTTTTCACATAAACTAGTTTTTTTTCTGAACACATTTCCGTTTGTTGTCAGCCCCAAGTCGATCATAGTTTTATGAAAATTAAACTTCCGTTTAATAAACTGCTCAGGCAAACGCTAGGGAGTACTATACCGCAAACCGATTAAAAACTAGTGACTTGATGAGCTCTGAGAGGAGCCACAGGCTCACCTGTGCTGTTTAGAGGCAACTAGGCTCAGGTGAGCTCAATCTGCACACAATAAGTCCTCCTATAACTAGGAGGGGAGGAAGAAGACCATTTCTCTGTTTGCCCTGCTACCAGCCAGACCTGCTCCCCTGTCTGAGTCTAAAATGAGTTATTCTTTAAGGTTTATCACTTTGATAATGACATGTCTTTGTCTGTTCACTTTATGACTAAATTGCCATATTTAACTGGAATATTGTTTTAATTTATATATTACCTGGCTTCGAGTTGATAGATATGATTACAATGAGTAATTTGTACTTTGGACATGTTTAGATAAATAAAAACTGTTATCTTCACTTGGCCTATACTTGACTAGACTAGAGAGAGACTGAAGTGGAAGAGCTAACATTTATTTCAGAAGTTTCATCCCAATCATCTGCAGTTCACCTTATTGTTAGTCATGTCAATAGTTTATCCAAAAATAATTTATCCTCAAACAACAACAAAGAAGCAATTAAAGTTGCATTTTATTGTTTAAATTTATTCTTTTACTCTTCTTTCATACTGGTATTTTCATTCTTAGACAGGTTGCTCCTTTTTTAGTTTGAACATGCCTACACTCAGGCCTGATATGTGAGGACAGATATTGGTAGTATTGCACCGTATGTTTACAGCTCTCCTAATCTGTTTCCCTAGGTGACCCCAGCCCTGCTATCAGACCTCTTCTGGACCCGACCTGACCCTGATCTATTATGCTGAAACAATGAACATGCTTTGTATTTTATGTTAAGCTTGAAATGTATTCATTTGTAGCATTCATACACACAAATGTATCTGGTCAAACAACTACAGTTAACCACTATAAAGATGCTTTAACTTCCTGTACTGTCTTTTCTCTCCTCTTCCTGGCCCTTTCAATATTTAATTTGGTGGCATACTGCATGTAACACTCTCTATGATATAATGGTACATCTGGTCTTTCAGGTCCTATTTCCCTACAGCTCTTTCTGTCGTATTTAAATTCACCCACTGAAGACAACTCTGTACAAATTGTCCAACTTACAACTGAAAACGGTATTTTATGTCGCTGTACAGCTAGTTAAACACATTCAACACTCCATATCCAAGCTAATGTATCATAATAATGTTATGTAATACCACTAATATCATCCCCGCTCTGGGCGGTGCATGTTTACATTTTGGGGTCCTATTCAAGCTGTACGCGATTACCAAGTGTCAAAACTTAAGTGTTTTGATTTGGTCATGTTGAAAAGCGATCTTGTGGGATTGTATGGCTTGCAAGCAGTAAGGGTCAAATTGCCCTTACAGCTACTTTTGATGAGTATGACTTTGAAAAGATAGTTCCAGAGGCAACTAAGTTGCTGCAGCTGGTCCTGGTCCAGCCACCACATGCAGCCTTGGAGGAGAAAACATTTTTCACCTTGAAATGGATAGACATGCTGTCGGAAACACACTAGGTAAGCATGGCTTTCTGCCCTTGCTATTCTGTCAATTTAGAGCCAGAGACTTAATAAATTGGTCTGAAAGGACGAGCCTTACAACGCCACATCTGATGTGTTCACCAGGAAAAACAACTAGAGATTGGTGAGTCACTGTACATTTTATATAACTTTGTTTAGCTTCATATTGAATGACCTCTGTGTTTGAATTGTTGCTGACTGAATGCAACACAGAAACATAACCAAACCAAGCCAGAGGGCAAAGAGCTTTTTAACCGCAGGGAAAATGTTGTTTTTGAAAGGCTAAACGCCGACAAATATGGATCGAGGCAGAATATTTCATTAGATAAAAACATGTTTTTGGAAATTATCACATCTATCTTTTTTCAATACATTTTGACTTTTGGATTTAGGACTAAGATAAAGGGCTGAGCGCTGCATCGCTCACTGTGTGTGAGCGAGAGAGAGAGGAGGTGAAAGGTGGACTATTGCACACAATGTTTCTGTAAGTTATTAACAAAAATTTGAATATCAATGTTATGAATGAAGCTTCAAACTATTCGGTACAATAGTGTAAGTGATGATGACCGTAGATTGGTATAGACGCTAAAATTTACCAATATCCCCTGCAAAGTCAGCGCCCAGCAGCAGAGCTACGCCGCTGCCATTCTGGACTTAAATCGACTACCGTACGCCAGTAAAACGTCTGCCTACAGTGCCGTATAAAAATAAAACAAAGTCATTTCTATTCTATTGTCATAATTTTAATGTCTCTACGGAAATGCCCTTTGTTGAACAATACAAATATTATAAATATGCATACCATTCTAACTATTTACTAACTTAGAAAAATCCAGCACACAGATTTTAAGAGCTATCTCAATCTTTTTTCATCTCAAGGATCCAAAATCGATGTCCAACAGACCACAGACCATGGATGTATAAGAGGTTGTGTCCTGTGCTTTTGCCCTGCGTGTTAGTAAATAGCGTACAGCTAAAATGAATTCTGTTGATGTCATGCTACTAGCACTACTAGCTACTGGCCGATAGCCGGTTGTTTGGGAATAGAGATGTTAACACATCCACCACGGTACAGGCTTACAGCATACAGCCCACGGGTGTATTAGAAGATAATAGTGATGAATTACAGCCAATATAACCATTATTACAGCCGCATACAGCTATCAGGAAGCTGGCAGAACCAGATATGTCATATGAACGTGCAGGGCGGATTCGGATTCAGCTATTAGTTAATTCTACAACTTTTAGGACATAATGATTTAAATGTGTTCATAAGTTGATTACCTTGAAAAAGAATTATCCTCTGAGTTACAGACATCTCTTAATACATTCATGGCTATGGACTCATTGGAGTTTTCGGTCCAAAAGGCCGGCAGCGCTAACGCAGCACCATCTAGCGGACATTGACAAAAAAGCACCGTTGCTTCTATACTCTATGTATAGAAGCAATAATTGCATAACATATAAACTATGTTTGGTCCTACTGGTAGCGATAGATGATTGTTATGTCCAGCGACTCCACATCACAGCCAGTAATAACAACATAAGGCTACTGTTTCAAAATCAAAGAATACATGTATTAATCGCAGTACTAGCATAAGAACGTGGCACTAACAGAGTGCTAGATACATTTATAATTTATGAATGATTCTCTGTCAAATGAGCAGACGGAGGCGCGTAGAAACAGCTGTTGCGTGTTATTTGCGGCACACACACCCCCTACATACAACAAACAGCGCTGTCCATGGTTCTGAAACAACAGCTTGTCACTGTCTGAACAAGCTGCATCCATACTGTAAGTTATGCGTTACATGCTGAAAGTATGCTACTACTGTCTTCTGCTAGCAAAGGCCTATGGAAAGGAGGCTGGGTCACGGGCGGACATGGGTCTTGGTGTATGGGGTATAACACATGCGCAGTGTAACTGAAGCTAGGGTCGTGCGTTGCGATTGGCTCAATTTCAACGAGTGCAGGCCAGATTTTATTGTGCATGTGTTGTACCCCCGAAGATATGACGCGTAACCCAGCCTCCTTTCCGTAGGCCTTGGTGCTAGCTACATCTGGCAGGTTGCTGCTAGATAGCAGGAGTTGTGTATTCCTGTTTCCACAGTAACGTAAGATGGCTCTGCATTACCATATTCAACTGCAGCCAGTGTTACGCTCGTTTTTGCTCAGAGATACAGTATTTTGTAATGATTGTATGATTGTTTGTTCCTGTTCGTTGTTGTAAACTTGTTGTATGCATTTGATTTGTTCATTCAAAATTTACAGAATGAATTGTGCTTGCGTTGTTGTATAACACTCAACATTTATAACATGCATTTCAATTATGTAGCATATTGACCCGGGATCACTGAATATTGATTTTGTTAGGCCTAGCAGTGTAGTGCCTACCCTGCTACTGACCTCACCGTACGTCATTGTTGCGCGCTGTTTTTAAAGTCACGTGTTTTGAAGTTAATGGTTCTGGACAAATTTAAGACTGTATGAATTATGTACAAAACAAGAAACAATTTACTTCCTGGATCAGACAGAGAGGGGGGGGTTATAACCTAGGAGGAAAATTTAATGGAAAAAACATTGTGTTCGTACCACTATGAAAAGCATGTGTATTTCAATTTGTGGGGTGAATTTATGGAATGGTTTAAATGAAGAAATTAAGCAAAGTACAAATATATAAATCAATTTAAGAAAACATATTGTAATGTGTTCAAAACATGTTCTTTAAGGGGTGATGGTTGAGGAAGGGGCCTTGTTTCTCTCGGGGCTGTGACGCTCGTTGTTGATGTTGTTTTTTTTATCTTTTATGTATTTATGTGTATATTTGATAAACATTAAGTTCATAATTTTATTTAAGTTATGGAAAGTGGTAGGACCTTTAAGTGTTTACCTCTGCCTACTCCTTTACAAACATGTATATGTTTACTGTTCATTTTATTGGTTATTCTTGTTTTGCTTTCTTATTGTTTGTTACATGTTCAAAATAAATCTATTTATTCCTTTAACTGCTGGCACATGTCAGAAAATACAAATTCTGTACCGAAACAAAATATTAATTGTTCACTGCACTTTCATATAATCAAATAATGATCAATAAAAATTCTCAAAATCTTCTTATTGCAGCACTGTATGCAAAAACATCCAGATCAAATCCTTTCCTCAGATTATCGAGCCCTCTCCCAAGAGATGCATTTCCTTTGAAACATTTATACAGCTTTAAACTGCACCGCTCACTGCTCATGTGCAGACTTAAGCTGGTATCTGGTGGCAGTTGATCAGGCGTTAATATTACAGTGTAACTCAATGCTTCGGGGCGAGCAGAGTGTGGGCACACAATCTGAAAAGACTGACTGGGATAGTGTGTCTGGGAAACGCTGTTAGGGAACAGTTTAAAACAAGAATCATGTTGCATTTTTCAACCTCACATTAAGCATTGTTAGTATATTTTTATTTTTGCCCCATTTAACAGAGAATGTGGACAGTCTGAAAAAATACTTTACCTATTTGCCTGAAAGCTCCTTCCTCATGCAGGACTTAAAAGAGGTGAACTTCTCCTCCCCTCTGACACCCTGTGAATGATTGAGAGAAAGTGAGAGAAAGACAGAGAGGAATACTATGAGAAGATTCACTTCATGATGTTCCACTAGATGGCAGTATAATTTCACCAAAATCACTAACGGCCAACTCAGATGTGAGATGTGTTTCAGTAATAAAAAGTGGCAGGAGTGTAATTTAGACATTATGGTATGGAGTCATTTAAGTACAGCACCACCTAAAGAAAACAGAGACATAATTAGAGCTCACTGAAAGCTGTAATTAAACAGGAAATGTGGTGTTTGTGATGCTAATAGCTGCTTAAGTAGGCCTAATTGTGTGAAAGTACTCTGTTTTGAAAGTAAACATGTATTTCTGTGCTCACCATCAACCCGTATTTGACCTTCCCCCTTTTAAATCTGACTTGACTCTGCATCCATGTTTCCGTCAGTGTGGTATCCGCCCTGATGGATTACTAAGGCTGTCAACCGATTAATTTAATCGCGATTAATCGCATGATTGTCCATAGTTAATCATGATTAATTGCAAATTAATCACACATTATTTTTATCTGTTCAAAATGTACCCTAAAGGGAGATTTGTCAAATATTTAATATCCTTATCAACATGGGAGTGGGCAAATATGCTGCTTTATGCAAATGTATGTATTATACTTATTACTGGAAATCAATTAACAACACAAAACAATGACAAATATTGTCCAGAAACCCTCACAGGTACTGCATTTAGCATAAAAAATAACATGGCAAACTGCAGCCCAACAGGCAACAACAGCTGTCAGTGTGTCAGTGTGCTGACTTGACTATGACTTGCCCCAAACTGCATGTGATTATCATAAAGTGGGCATATCTGTAAAGGGGAGACTCGTGGGTACCCATAGAACCCATTTTCATTCACATATCTTGAGGTCAGAGGTCAAGGGACCCCTTTGAAAATGGCCATGCCAGTTTTTCCTTCTCAATAAGCTAGTATGACATGGTTGGTACCGATGGATTCCTTAGGTTTTCCAGTTTTAAATGATGCCAGTATCTTCAGTATCTTATAGCTTTAAAACAGAGTCCGCTACAACCTAAAAATCGCAAGTTGAGTTAATGCGTTAAAGAAATTAGTGCCGTTAAAACAAATTTGCGTTAACGCGTTATTATCGTGTTAACTTTGACAGCCCTTCAGATTACACATTAAGAAGTAGCTGACAAAAACTGACATCTTTCCCATCAGCCAGTGCTGCTGCAGAGACACCAACACCTCTGTCACCTTCAGAGTCATAAAACAGAGATAGATGGCGTCTAAATGGAATCTCACCCCGCCGCCGCGGTGCAGCCGGTCCTTCATGACGCCGATGAACTCCTTGTGGCTGAGTTTACCATCGCGATCCTCGTCGAAGATCTTGAAGACCGTGTTGACCAGGTGGCGGGTCAGCTTGATGCCCGTGGCCACGTAGACGGCGCGGGTGAACTCCTCTGAGAGGGAAGAAAAACAGGTGAACAATCAATCACCATGTGAGAGGGAAGTAGTCTTTATTACAGATGTGTTTGCTACCAATATTACCATTACTATTTCCATTATGACATTTAAACAGATTGTGTTGTTTGAGGCAAAATCATAAAGATTTGATGTCACCTGTAGGGTTTGCTCAGACTCACTGCAAACGGAGGAAAATAGTGAAACTATACGGTAACACTTTATAATAATCATTTATAAATGGTAAATTGATAGTTAATTAAACATAGTTTCTACTGTTAACAAACAATGAAATGATAATTGATCATATTTACTAATTATTAGTAATGTTATCATTTCTGTTGTTTTATCATTAGTTTGTGTAATATTAAATAATTACTTTATAAATTATATATTGTATCATAGCTGATAAGAGACGATAACAATTTCATTCTGATTACATTGGTAAACTATTTATTAAGAGTTTATTGTTGCACACATTATAACATTTTATATACTATATTAAGTATTTGTTAGTGATTACCAAATGATTTGTAAACCTTTAAGAAATTGGTTGTAAAACATCTATAAACATAACAAAGATAGATGGACATAAACCAATTATTAACCATTGACAAAGTATTAACTATCCATCTAAATATTGTTTATCGACATTTTACAAAGTATTTATTAACCATTTAACAAAGTATTATAATCATCAGCTGTAACTTTATGATAGCCATCCAAATAATGTATTTATAAAATGGTTTACAAACCAATTAGTTATTAACCATTAACAAAGTGATACAAATATCTATGTAATGTTTATACATGTTTTACAAACCGCTTCTTTAAGATATACAAATAATATCTTAATCATTTACACATATATATTTGTTAATGATTAAGATATTATTGTTGCACACATTACTGTACATATATATATATATATATAATATTATAGTGTGTGCAACAATAAACTGATAAAATAGCATACATTGTGGCATTACTAGTAATTAGTAAACATTATTAATTATCATTTTGTTGTTTGTTAACAGTAAAATAAATATTAATTAAGTTTAATTAACTATCAATTTTCTATTTATAAATGATGGTTATTATAAAGTGTTACCAACTATACTATCCAGTGACTCTATTTGAAGTGTCGTACCACCATAATGTGACTATAAACTGTGAGACTTTACCTTGACCGATGGAGCGGTTGGCGAAGTTGTACATCTGCATGGCGATGGTGAAATCCTCCAGGTTGTTTAGGAACTGGAAGAAGGACCTGAACTCCTCAAAGGTGATTCCCTGCGAAGAGATGACAACAATAAAACAACGCTTTTTATTTATGAAACATAAAGCTTGTGAAATGCAACATGAGAAATCATAAAGTGCCACATAAAGCTGCATGTGTCAACACTCCGGCAAAGGATAGTGCTACAATTCACACAACACATAATCTGCCTCCTTTCATCCTGCGTGGGAGGGGGGAATCCTTTAGTGTGTGTGGGACCTTGAAGCCATCAGATAGATAACACACCCAAACAGACAAAGTATACATTGCTGGATTTTCCCTGCGCGGTATGGACACGCTGAGCTGTCAGCAGCGGGGGGAGGACTGTAGCTTTTTGGGAAGAGGTCAGGCCGTTTGCAGACTTTTCTAAAGCAGATTAACCTGATACTTGAATAAACAAAAACAACAAAAGTGATGAATCCCCAACATCTCAAGCCTGGCTGATGACTCAAACACCGAGCCCATTGATCTCCACTCAACCGTCCCGCAGCTACTAGCTTCTTCTCTCGCCGGGGGCCTCGCCAAACAGGCAGTGCACACATCCTAACAAATGGAGTAATGACTAATCTGTGACGCTTTGCTGTTTCAACAAGATGAGGGCCATAAAATATCTCTTAGCCTAACGAGGAGACCCACTTGATCGTCAATGGAGATCTAGCAACAGGCTACTCGAGAAGGCCGAGGAGCTGCTGGTGTCTTTTCAGCAGCGCCAAGAGGAAAAACAAATTAAAGCTAAAATGAGGATGCTTCACTCAGCAGCTAATTCACAGGGAGGGACCAAAAGAAACAGAGGAATAAAACACTCACACAAAGTGAGTGCAACATTATGAACACCTTGAATGTGTGCTGTTAACCTCACATCTAAACGTCTCTATGACGGCCGAACGAGTTACAAACTAGTTTTGCTAGATCATCACCCGACCCCTAATTGCAACAGTTCATGTACATTGTGCATTGATGTGTCTTTTTTGTTGCTCCAAAGTCTGTGAAGCGCTTACTAATTAATTTAAAGGAATAGTTCGACATTTTGGAAAACACTTCTTCACTTTCTTTCTGGGAGTTAAGGCCTTTACACACCGGGGCGTGACAAATAATTATCACAAAAATGTGAAATACTCGCCTGCGAATATTATATGTCTAGGGCTTTTATTTTGAAATTTAAGAGCAGAAGGAGTGGATCTGGTCTGTGCTGCCTTTGTAAAGGTTGAAAGGAGAAATAAAGTTTGCCTTCTTGGTTTGGACTAAGGACCATTCGTTTTGTTTCATAAATATAGTGGCAACTGAACCCATTCTGCGCAACGTGATTGGTCAATGCCTTCGTGGTGCAAAAGCTCAGAAAATTGACCTTGTTTACCAAAAAATCATGTCCCTTTTTCGCCGTGTAAATATTCTCGTTCTGTGTGAAATCATTCATGACAAAAACAACAGGTTGTAAAAATATATTCATGTGCGAATTAATTGCACGAAAAAAAGGCGCCACCAGTGTGTAAAGGGCTTTAGTCAGATGAGAACATTGATACCATTCCCCATGCTAAATATGAAGCTATAATCAGCAGGCAGTTATGTTAGCTTAGAATAAAGACGGGAAACAGAAGGGGCAGAGCTTGCCTAACTCTCTGCAAAGTAAAAAACAGTCTTCAAGAAGACTTGAAACTAGAGATTGAGACCATAAACTCATGTTTACAATGTTTATTGAGGTAATAAATCAAGTGAGAAGTAGGATCATTTTCTCATAGACTTCTATACAATCAAACTTAATTTTTGCAACCAGAGGAGTCGCCCCCTGCTGGCTGTTAGAAGGAATGCAAGTTTAAGGCATTTCTGCATCAGCTTCACTTTTCAGACCCAGAGGTTGCCACCTGGCTCCAACACGTAAAAATTTGATTTTCATCCTTTCAATATGTGTGATCTATAAGAGGTAAGGATGAGGTTAAATGAAAGGTTGGACAAAATACCCTGAAAACAAATATGATAATGTACAATTTAATAGTCCTACAACTTTGTGAGTCTTATAAGGTTGAAGAGAGGAATTGGTTGATCTCTCCTGCATTCTTTGAGGCTGCAGTTTTTGATGTTGTATTGGATGACATCATATTGTGAGGCGTCACTGTTATTTTGTCTACCCCTTGTACTTTAACATGAGGAATGGGCGCTGTCAGACGTAACACGGGGTGACAAATCGTAATGGGGAAAACAACAGCATACCTTTTCATCCGGCAGGCTGTGGCGCACGTTCTCCAAATACTCGCTGACGTCGTCCACGTTGGTGTAGCGAAGGAGGATCCGAGCGAAGTCTTCCTCGCCAATGGTGGGCAGGCCTTTAGAGTAGGAGAGGAACTCTATCTCGAGCAACTCTGTCTGCAGGTTGTCCATGAACCTGGAGGAGCGAGACGCACCGCTGACAGGAAACGCCACCACCAGAAACTTGCATGCACAAAGGAACACTTAACATGGTCACAAACAAAACCACTAAAGGTTAAGCTGCTGGAGGTATGAAAATGATTAATGGCCATATTACACTGTTTACTCAGGAACATCATGATTTATCACAGAGAAGACAAACTGTTTTTTTTAACTCACTTGTAAAACTCTTCAAATTTCAACTCGGCTTTGCCTTTTTTCCCAAAGAAATGCACCAGCAGCGTCGTCTCTGTCTTGTCATCCACATTCTATCAGAGGGAAAAGGACTGCATTATGACTCCTCATAGCTTTAAATATCAGTAATTATTCAGCCAAGCATTGAGTCAATTTGCACAAAATCTCTGAGTGTGAGCAGCCAGGATGAGCTGTTCTCTTAAGTGTATCATGGTAACACCAGGTAAACATTAACAATGACATTTATCTAACCATGCTGAAAGTAAAGATGTTAGTTAATAGATTCTGCTATTGAATAATTACTCCGAGTTAATGGTTAATTTTTCACTGTGCCTGAAACCAAACAGCATTTCTCATTTCTGCATGAACACGTGCCATGCAATAGATTCATCCAACGTGCTACAGAGGGAACATTAGTGAGTATTTCCTCTACTCCACAGCTCTAACATGGAACCTACAGTACGGACAGTCATAGTATTATTACTGTATAACCAAAGTAATGAGGGCATGGCTACCTCGGTGAGATCAGAAAACAGAACTTGACTTGTGCCACGTCTGAGAACATCCCACATGCCCCGGGCCTCCACATGCTGACTGTCTTTTTTAAGAACCTGTGGCAGCGGTTGAAGCACAGCTGTTAGAAGACAAAATACATCTGGCACACGTTACTAAGATTAGGAAAAAGGAAGACGGACGAACAAACACGGAGACGGGCAGGAGGACCGAGATGCACAGACTAGAAATAAGATGAAGAGTCAGACATGTGTGGCGGTAGACAAAAGGACAAAAAGACAGACTGACATCCATCCACAGTCAGACAGGCAGAAACAGACTGGAGCTGACACCGCTGTATCTGAGAGGCCCATCAGCCCTGACGTGAGCCTGCTCTGCTCTGCAGCCATGCATGCAGCCTCTTGGCAGGACATTGAGCCAACATAGCTAACACATGTCCAAAGCATGCAAGGCGTGAGAGCTGAATGGTGATTCATGCCAGGTTAACTATGCAACTGAACCCACCCAATACATCATCATCATTTAATGCTAAACTGAGAGGTGAATGCAGGTTAACAGACATCTCTCACCTACTGCTGTGCAATAGGTTCAGAGTCTAAATATAAAAGATGGTGCAGATTTTACCGACGCACTAAAATGCACAATTCCTGCTCAACATTGTCTGGAACAAAGAAACCACTCTGCTATTTTTCTCGATGAGGTCAAGCTCCTGATCTCGGATTAACCAATCATTATCATTATTACAGTTTACACACTGCTGCCTTTCGGACTACTATAACTGCAGCTATACTGAACTGTCAACAACGTCTCTCTTGTAAGTGGTGTGATATGCAATGGAAAGATCACAGGAAATGTGTCTCGAGTAGTTAAAGGGTGGGTCCATTATTATGGGGTTTATGAGGTTGTTATATCATTCTCTAGCTTCACAGATGTGTTCCTTCTGTATTCAAATCTGAAATTCTAATTGTGGTCAAAGTATATATGTTTTAGCGTCAAAATGTTATTATTATGTTATCTTCCTAAAAACTTTTTCCCACATGACCAAAGTAAAGTATTGCTGTGTGAACGCCGCGTTAGTTCGGATCTGAAAGTTACACAATAACACAAACAAACTAACCGATGGATGCAGCGGTAGACCAGCAACTCCTGTGTTCTGCGAGGTAAAATTACTGTTTTTGTGAATGTAGTCTGGTGGCTTTGAAGAGAGTGTTATAACAGCTTCAGTTCTCTGTTGAAAGGGCTGTCTGATGGCAAGGTGAAGTGGTGAAAATATTCTAAATATAGCGTACACTTGAACTGATATTGAATTTCTTTTAGGTGGCTGCTCCCGTCCACTTTACCTCGCCGTCTGACAACCCTTTCCAATTGGGAACTGAAGCCGTTATATCGCTCTCTTCAAAGCCACCAGACTGCATTCACCAAAGCAGTAATTTGACCTTGCAGTACACAGGAGTATACATACAACCCCACTTCTTTCAGTTATTTCCAAACTTAGCACAGCTAATGTTGACTCATCTAGTGCTAGCATTCACGTTATTCATAACCTTATTGATTAGCTTCGATTAGCTTACTTTGGTAACTTGCATCACTGCTTTTTGCAACGACCGAGTTTGAAAAAAAAAAAACGGAACAGATGAAGAAAACTAGGATTTCTAACTCCCAGTTATAAACCAAACCATGTCGGTGTCTCTCGCTCATCATTTCTCCAGTCTCTATGTTTCACAAGTCCGGACATCACCTCGTCCAAAAGCAACACCAGCACACAGCCAACTAGAAACAGCTGGCCGCCGTTGACACGTGTTCTTAAGAACGGCTTGCTTCATTTCATAATATTTATTTATCTTATCAACTGTTTTTTTTTTTTTCATCTCTCAAGCCTGAGGGTGAATGTTACACAGATGATAAAACAGCTCTTCCTCTGCACCTCATCACTTTTCACCAGAGAGAGGGAGATTTACGACATGAAACCCACAGCTAATTACGGAACAACTCTTCAATGCGTTGCACTGCTCCCATCTCATCCCATGAAAAGATCCTGATACACTTGTAATTAGAATATACCGGGGAAAGCCCGACCGCAGCACTGAAGACATACATGCCTGTTATGTGTTTCTGACTTTTGAACTTGTTGCTGGAAACATACCTTCAGTACGGCAGAAGGAATCAAAACAAAAACAAAAAACGTCGAAAGGTAAAGTCTTCAAAGAGACGGGTCTGTCTCTCTGTTAGCTTGTGGGATCTTCTATGTGTGTGTGTGTGTTGAGTGCTTTTCACAGTTCTCCTCTCTGACTGGCATCTTCATGGTCAAACCCATCACAAAAGGTAACCTGAGTCCAAATACCACTCCTCAAGAAACTGTAAAAATAAAACATGGGGGTCCGGGCGAAACGTTGTCAGTCTTCAGGTAAGAGCTTTTTGAAGTGGAATCTCTCGCCCAACGCTGACAAAAAGTACATAAATCATCTGCACTACCACACACACATACACACATACAAAGACAATATGTCAGATAACGTTGCACACAGTGGTGTATTTCAATTCACAGCGAATGTGAATGAGGTTATCTCTTCTGTTAACAGACACAAATACAGGTGGTGTCAGCCCCTGAGATGCATGTGTGTTTTATGTGCGTGAAAAAAAATGTCAGGTTAGGAGGAGAGCGTGCCAAAAATACATGCAACAAGCAGAACAGTTCCTTCAGGGAAGGAGAACAATACATACACTGTGCGGCTGGGATTTGCGTTGACCGTACAGCTGCAGGCTCTGAAATAAAAAGAGAGCGGAGATTCATTTATAATTCACAACGTATTTTAGAACAGGAAGACGGTTGGAAATGAGTTTTTAAGCCACCGTTTGATTTTTTAAGTCCTAGCCGTCAAGTTTATTTGACTTTACCAGGGATTTCTTATTCCTATTCTTCAGCTTTGTGAATACACCCAGAGTCTTCGCCCTCAACTTTGTCATCTTTGCAAAGCATCGTTATATTTCCAAATCTAGAGTACCCATTCTAATGATCTTTTTGATGCTTATACGGGCTTCAGATTAATGCAAGACTGTCCAGAGATGCTAACATTTGTCCCAGGCAGAGTAAGCTCCTCCATGGTGTGTTTGTGCGATAAGACCTCAAAGAGTCTCTCTTATCGTTCCATTCAGCTCGGCCTGTTTACATCCACCTGCATGCGGCACAAGGCGGCCCTACAGAGATGAAAGCCTCAGGCATGTTTTACCCTGTATGACCACATTCACCTCTGAGCAGCCTGTGTTCTCTCTAGGAACATAAAACCCTGTCGTGTTAGACATTGGTTCACATTTAAGACTCAGGGTGTCTTAAATTCACTGCACCAATCTTTTTTTTTATTATTATTATTAATAATAACAATTGATCAGAGGGCTGTGTTTAATGTCAAAGGTGTCACTCATGGTGATAAACCTATAGAGAATCACCTGACTCTATAGTCCCTGTCAGCTCTATGGAGTTTTTTAGCGACTTCTTTCAATTTTCCCAACACATTCTTACACCCAACTCGTCAAATACCACCGCTTGGTCGGAGACCAACACACGGGGTACCCCTCTTGCGTTACTATTGGACATGTCAGGGACGGTGTGTCTTTATACGCTTGTTAGGTGCATAGTGTCCTTTCAAAATAAACTTCCGTTTTCACATAAAGTTAGGTTTAGGCAACACAACCACTTAGTTAGGGTTAGGAAACTGTCATGGTTAACGTTAACTTCACTGACTAATGACTCACATGACTAGCGACTCACGTAACACACGGAACTGACGATACTAACGAGTCACGTGACAAAATAAGTAGTTACTTTTAGTTTCACGCGGGACATGAACAGTTGTCTCCTGGCTGAAAGTCCTATGTTTGTTTGATTCCTTCCACCACCCCTTCTGCCCGCCCTTGGGGGTCTCTCACGCTCTTAATACTACGTCACTTGCTCCAGCCGTCGAATAACGCAGCAGTGGGTTTACATTGGAGTTAGTTGAAAGCCCAGTTTGTCACATATTGTCGCTAAAGGGTGCCTCCGTGTGACGGTATCCGATGCCGAGGGGAGCTTAACGATTTTGGAGTCAGACCGGTATGGGTTTACGGTTTTGATTCATTGTCATTGATCTAATCTACCTCACGTACAGATGCAACAGGCAACTCTCTTCAGTGAAAAAGCTCTGATAAACCCACAGTACACTACCAGCCCAGCACCAAATGGCAGACAGACAAAGTTAGCAACTAACTGGTGAACACGGTTTAGTATTTAGTTAAAGAGCCAGATATTTCCCTCAGGAGCAGCTGATGTAGACTAAAACGGAGCTAAAAGAAAAGTGGACTTAAATTTGTCAGCTGGCAGAAGCACGACTCCAAATGAATGCTAATGTTGCTCTGTGTCTGTTGGATGTGTAAATAGACAACCGCTTGCTAACACGTTAACCATATCAACTTTATGCTGTGATAATATGTCCTTGTTGTATTATCAGTTTGTTGCGCTGCCCCAAAGTGGCCAAATTGATTAATGCAGGTTTAAAGTAATTGATTTTTTGATTACAGCAGCTTTAATAACCGTTCACAGGTATTTGAAAGCAACTCATACCTGCTGGTCAAATCTTTGCACGTCTTCAGCAACTTCCTTTCTGTCCTTTTTCTTACGGAAAATTTCTTCCAGCTAGTGAGAAGAATTGAAGTTATTATGCAGAATGCGACGAAACGGATCAAATGCATCTTATTATATATGATTATCAACAGCTCTCATACCACCATGAACTCCCTTTTGTCCACCATTTCATTCCCATCCGCATCAAACATGTTGAAAGCTATCCTGAAGCCTGCATGGGGCTCTGAAATCAAATGACAGGGAATTACATTGGACAGTCACCTTCTCATTTCTAAATCATTTTCAAGATAATACTGAAATATATACTTACTTGTTAAAATGCAGAGGAGGAAGAGGTACTCTGTGTAACTGATGACACCTGGGAAAAAAAGAGAAAGATTTGTCAAGCTGAGAAACCAAAACCAAAATGATCCCTTTTCAACACAAGACAGCATCAAACAGCATTAACCAGTTAGCCGAAGGTGTTTACAGATGTTCAAAGTCATGCGCCCGAGATGAATAAGCCATCCGCCTTCAGACAAGAGTAATCTTCTTGCGCTCACTGATAACATCTTAAAAGGTGCCTCACACAAACACGGGCTTTACAACTGAGCTGACCTATCTTGGACACAAACCCAAACAAATTTAAGGCCCACGGCCTCTGATCGTGTTTGGGTAACAAGGTGTAATACATTCTCAAGTGATCTGTCACTGATTGAGAATGGCCGATTTCGGGTTTCGCGTCGCATCCTTCAGCTCCCTTTGTTGTGTGACACGGAGAAGGGAAGAGTAAGTGTCAGGAGACATCTCAGTCGACTCGGGAGGCTTCTCCCCTCTGACTCTGAAAGCATTCCCAAGCTTTTGTTTGCTCGGGAAGATAGAGAATCGAGCGCAGATAGTTCTGGGTGAGTGCTCTGGGTGTTATGGGAAAAGAATTCAAGTACGGGGTTTGCTGCAGGGAGATATTTCCAGAGAGAGGAACAAAAACTAAAGTGGCAAACAAAGACGTAATTTTTATTCTGCTTCTACATTTCCTCTAGAGGCTGGAACAAGATGATGTAAAGGTAAGTGAAACACATGTTCAAACTGAGGTGTGAAAAGAGAATTAGTGATGCATGCCATTAGTCGAAGCTCATCTAAAAAATGTTCTCGTCATCCCGACTCTCTCTGTTTGGCAGGTACGGCTCTATAATGACAACAGATCTCTAGCTTCAAAGCCTTTAAAGCTTAAATGGGTTGAGGAAAGAGAGAGAAAAAACTTTTAAGATTCCAACCGTGTTTCACCAATACCACACACCTTCACTCCTGAAGGGAGCCCACCCCCTCCTCCTCCTCCTCCTCCTCCTCCTCCTCCTCCTCCCTGCAGCTCAGCCTCTGAGCTCAAGTAGATGTTGTTAGACAATACAAAGAATTCCACAGAAACACTTCATACAGAGTGGCAGTCCCGGAGATGTAATCCAATGCCATTCTTAGGCTTCATAATGTCCGCGGTGATCAGGGGGGTGGCCGGTGGGACGTGTCTCGACATAGCTGGGTTCAAACAGCTCCCTCATTCTCTAAAGCGACGCTTTGTTCACAGATCAATCCGGTCCCTTTTTTCCCTGACAAAGCCGCAACGTTTAACAGCAGGATTAAAAGCCCCAAATCCCAGCATTGGCACTTAGCTAAAGCAACAGAGGAGAGGGCAGAACAGTGAGATCTGATGCTCCACTGGCTCGTATGACCTACTGAGCGCGAGTGTGCAGGCCCAGGTGGGAAAATTAAAAAAAGATCTTCACTCATACTAACAACTTCATTTTCTTCGAAGCAATGTTCTGTGTGGACGCCACGTTAGTTCAAATCCAAAAGTCAAAATGATTTTTTTTAGGTGACTAAATACATTTTTGCTGCTACCGTTCACAGCCGCTTTATCTCACCGTCAGACAGCAACTGTCCGACAGGGAACTAAAGCTGAAGCTTTCTTCAGAGCCACCAGACTACATTCACAAAAGCAGTAATTTTACCTCGTAGAACGCGGGAGTATACATACAACCCCACTTCAAAATATCCAAACTAACACTTGCAGTTATTTCCAAACTAGAGCTGGTGTTAGCGTTTACATTGTTAATAACCTTATTGATTAGCTTCGATTAGCTTACTTAGGTAACCTATGTCACAGGTTTTTGCAACGGCTGAGTGAAAAAAAACCAGAACGCAACACAGATGGACCATGCATCTCCAAGTGCATTGGTTGCCAATTAATTTCCTGTAAAACAACTAATCAAATAATTGATTTTGATCTGATTGTTTCAGCTCTAACAATATTATATTGCACATGGTGTAGTGCAGAGTGAGCAAAAAACATACTTTCATTAGCAGTAGGAAGCCTTTTACACTTTCCTATCTAAGGTTCGATAGAGATTTGCGATGCAAAATGATGAAAAGACTTTACTCAAGTCTAATCAGCTTCATTTTTAGTCCATATGTTTAGAATAGTTTCCAATCTCCAAAATAAACTTGCAACTTGCTAATTATAGAGAAAATAGAGAAGTCGCTTAATTCATTAATTCCAATTAATTTCTTGTGTAATGAGTATTTTTACAGCTCAGCTAAACATGCAAAAATGTCTACAAGCAAGCATACAGTTACAATAAATCTAATACAGTATACTTAAAAACTATAGTTTCCAAAAATAAATGAATAACTTCTTTAAAACTTTCCCTATAATTAGAACCAAATTATATAGTTCTTTCCCGGAAACTTCATAGTTATTGCATGTTTTTATTCGAGAAAGCAGGTAGGATCATTATGTATATTATCGATGGACCATTCCCTCCTGCAGAGGTTACCTGAGAATAATAAATGTACAACACGTTACCAGACCGATGGAGAGATAAGATAGTATTTACAACACACTCACTACTCTGGAATATACGAGGCTGACACGCACAACAGAGCGCACTCTGAACAACACATGGAGGGCCTTTAAAAAGATAAAAGCATAAAGGGGAATTACTTAAACTCAATGGATGTTTGTGTAGAGCTGTAATACGTCGAGTGGGTTACTTCACCTCGTTCACGAAGATTTCTAAACAAATTGGATGATCCTTTCCAAACAGGCGGGGTATCAGCCAGCATCTTCTCTAAGTCCTGAGAGAATAGAAGAAAATCCCAAATCACTCGTTCATTTCTAAATCCTGAGTAATCACAATGTTTGTTGGCATTACAGTAATTACAGAGGTTTTACACAGATGAAGAGGAGATTCTGTAAAACAGCAACAAGAGCTTTGATGACAGAACAACTCACCTTTTTTGTGAGGGACTTCCATACTCTCCTACCTAAACAAAACAAGGATAACAGGCAGTTAGTGCATGATATACAGTATGTGTGACTTACAGTGGTGGAATGTAACTAAGAACAATTACTCAAGTACTATACTTACAAATACAAATAAATATATACAAATTTGTGGTACTTGTACTTCACTTGAGTATTTCCCTTTAACCCCTTGAGACCCGCGATCCCGAACGACTTCACTGTCTTTCAGACGCAGTAGCTTCAGCTTTAGAGCCATAGTGAAGGTATGCTATGAAACTAGAAAACCTAAGGAATCCAGTGGTACCAACCATGCCATGTTAGCTTGTTGGGAAGGAGGCTAAATAACGCTCCAATGTTAGGCTGAATTTTGACGAGTAAAAACTGGCATGGCCATTTTCAAAGGGGTCCCTTGACCTCTGACCTCAAGATATGTGAATGAAAATTAATTTTATGAGTACCCACGAGTCTCCCCTTTGCAGACATGCCCACTTTATGATAATCACATGCAGTTTGGGGCAAAAACCATGCAGTGTTATGCATGTAGTGTATTGTAAATGTGTCGTTTTCACCTACTCTAAAAATGATGTTGCAGTAAAGAAATTGTAGATTAGTGTTATATAGATTTTTAATGTTATGGCTGAATATTTAGATGATTTCAACAATGTGGATTAGGCCTTTAAATTTGATGGCCATCCGTATTTATTTAAGCCAGAGCAAATTTGAGCCAGACCAGATTAAGCGAAAGGTAAAGAAAAACATTAAATGAAATTTCTCTGTAGGGTCTTTTTATTTATAATGTTGTCAGACACTTATAATAACAAGCTGAGCCTGTCAGTGGCAAAAACAAGCACTTTTGTTAGACGTAACTTTACATTGACGCTGCTCAATTGCCCTCACAGCTCGTTACAGCGTTATCCCTCAGTACTGGACCAATTTCAAAAAAAAAATTCCCCATAGTCACTTAGACACAAAAACATGGGAAAATAGGGTCCAGGTTGAAAAATACCAAAGTTACTCTTTAAATAACATTTAGAGAAAAAAAAAAGATTTTTTTTCTTGTAGTGGAGTATTTTTACAGTGTGGTATTAGTACTTTTACTTAATATAAGTAAAGAATCTGAATACATAGTTCCATATTAGGAATATAGAACAGGGAAGCAAAAGTGAAAACAGGTGTTTATGTGGACAGAAACAAGCCGTGTATCTCTGTGAACGCATTCCGATGGCCAATAAAGCAGAAGATAAGACGGAGGTGTTGTAAAAAAAAAAAAAAACCTGTCGGAAAATCACGTCGATAACAGTGACAATAACCCTCCACTGACACATTTAGAGCCTGCATCTAAAGCTGGGATTATGATCACCATGTGATGGCTTGCTCTCCACCAAAGTGAGGTGTCTGAGTTGTCCTCAATGTGAGCATGTATTTGATGATTTCAGTTCATGTTTCAGAAGCATATCTTATGGATCTGATATGAATAATTTACATGACAGCACTTTACGTTTTGACTCTAATGGTTCACTTCTAAATGGCCAGAATCTCTTTTTACAGCCACAATATAACCATAAAACACCATGATTACTATTTTGCAACACATTAGCTGCCAGAGAACAAATGACACACGCTATGCTAATACATTAGAGCCCCTTATTTACATTCCTCATTAGCTTCCAAAACATTACAGCAGACCACACACCTTAAATCATAATCAATCACAGTAATCAGAATGTCTTATCATTACATTTATGACATCCAGTTGTTTGGTCTCTCCGGGTCTCTGCGAGTTTGTTGCCACATAAATGAGCCATAAAAGTGGGGTTGCTGGTAAAGATGCCTATCTTTATGCAGGTGTTATGACTGAAGCTCTGCAAGCCGCAACTTATTGTCTGATGACACTTCACAGGCCCTCAGCAACAAGTCATGATCCAGGGAAAAACACACTGGGACTTTTTCAAGTAATTGGAGGATGAAGGGGGTTTATCTGATGACTTGACGGAAGTGTAATTAAGCAAATGGTTGCTGACAAATGTGGCTGATTACAGAGGCGGAGCAGCATCTGCTGTGCAGCACACTGTTACTGGCTTCATGAAGGAAAAGGGGCCTTACTAAATGATTGATAAGAGCAAAAGTTTTAAACTAATTTTAGCACTTTTTAAAAATATAAGGAAACTTAAGTCCTGAAGTGTTGAAATCACATCAGAGACTGTGTCCTCTGCCTTTTAGACATACTAGATTAAAATGGTTTCATGCAGGAACTTTTCTGGGAACCCAGGAACCTTCTTAGGAACTCAAGAACTCATCTTGTGTTTCAACATCTCGCGATGTCACGAGATCACGAGAGAATCGTAGGATCACATATCACATGAAAATCCTTCACTCTTCTCCCAACTGGCTTCAGCAAAAGTGATTGACAGGTGGTTCATCCAATTACCTGCCAGGTATTTTTTGAAAGTGCCCGCCCTGTTCCAAACAGTTTCCAATGACATACGTATAACCATGAACAGTATATGAGAACAGCCTGAGGTTCTTCAGATGTGTGGCTGATTATTTTAAAATACTGATTAATCTACTGATTAGTTGATGAATTATTTGCTCTTGGTGACGTCATCAAGTTGTTTATGTCAGAGCACCGGTCCAAAATCACAAAAACATTCAATTTACGAAACCCTGGTTTTAGAAGCTAGAACAATTAATTGATTGTCAAAAATGTTGCTGATTAATTTTCTGTCTGTGGACTAATTGATTCATTGTTTAAGCCAGAAATACCAATAATGACACCTCCCTTCCTCCAAAGCCTGTTTAGCATTGTGAAAAGGAGCTGTGTAATAGCAGTGCACTCACTCTTGGGTTCATTCACAGAGACGGACTCGATGAAGTTGAGTGGCGTCATGAAGAGCTGGCCCTCGTGCTCCACAGAACTGAACAGGCGAAATCTGTTTTCATTGGACGACATGTACACGTCTCCATCATCCAGACCATAGGTCCGGCCCTGTAAACACACGCACACACACACACACACACACACACACACACACACACACCATCATGAAATATTGCAAATCATATCAACAGTGATAATACCATCTGAAAGATGCTTTTTATGAAATCCACGGAAGCTTTTCTTGTCACGGAAAAGCCTCGCTCACATGGAACAACAAAGAGGCCCATGCTTTAATTCAGTAATGGGGCGCATGTTATGTCAGCCCTATTTGTCATCCCTGTGCACCAGATAATGTCCCTACAACTGTTCAAACCCAGCCAGATCAGAAGGCTGGATTGGTGAAGACAGAGTGGATCTCTCCGTGAGGTGGCACAGTGCCAGGTCCACTGGGCACAGAGCAAACACCCAGGGAATGTGTGCCCCCCTCTGCTTAACCATTAAACCCCCTCTAACCAGCCCCCCACCTCTCATCAGATGTCAGCCCCTCCGCCAAGTCCCAGTGTCCAGTTTCCTGTGTCCCTGGATTCCTGCTGCCTGTGGACACCAGTCAAGCTTTCCTCCCTCCAACCCGCACATTAAGAAACAAGTAATCTTCTGTGGCTAGAATCTAGTTTACATGTTTGTTTACATCCCCAGTGATCTGTGAAAATCCTGTCAACAATGTCAGCACATGTCTGAGCTAAAGAGACTTACTGTACAAGGGCTGGTATGCAAATACACGTTGTACAGAAGGCACACCAAATAACATCTGACATAGTGCAAGTAATTACAATTCTGCAAAAACCATGTAAATCTAATAATTAGTGCTGGAATGGTTAATCAATTAATTGATTAATCAATAGAAAGAAAATGTATTGACAACATTTTGAATAATCAATCCATCTGGTAACATTTTTTTCAAGAAAATATGCCAATATTTTCTGGCCTCCAGGGTGGCAGCTAATGATTATATTTAGGGCTGTCCCGAATACATTTTTTGGATTTCGAAGCTTCGGTGAGAAATATTCAAAGGTATTTCGAAGCGTTACGGCAGCAGCAAACTGACATTTTCTTCTGTCTGTCTGTCTCCATCTCCCCGTTTCAGTGCCCGAGATACCAACGCTACCGTACTGCTGTACACACACGCACCTCTACACATAACAAACAGCGATATCCGTCTGAGAATAACAAATAAATAATTAATGATGAATATGAATAATTAATAATGTTGTGGGATTATTCCTTATTTCATGGGCTATTTAGGGATTTATACATTATTATTATTACATACTTACATTAAAAAAAAGCATTACAGAATACTGATTTGGACGTTGATTACCATGACAATGGTCGAAGCTTTGAAGCATTCGGGTCAGCCCTAGTTTTTTTTATTACTGATTGATCTATCAAATTGTTTTGTTTGGAGGTATGGGGATGTTGTGCCAAAAAAATCCTACTTAGTCACTGGATCACTGTAAATTGAATATCTTTGGGTTTGGGACTGTTGGTTGAACAAAACAAGCAACCTGAAGATGTCGCCATGAGCTCTGATGTCACTAGTCTCTGATGGTTTCTAGACTAAACAATGAATCAATTATTTAAATAAATAATGAAAAGATTAATCAATATGAAAATACGCTTGGTCATTTTTGGAGCCGTAGGTTGTCCACCTCCATAGATGGGGTAAAATAACAGGGACATCTTAAATCCTGCACCAACAACAATAACAATTCACTTCACTTCACCTGTCAGTGGTCAATTTTATGGCTGATCGATACCAATCAGCCATAAAATTGACCACTGACAGGTGAAGTGAATAACAATGGCTATCTCATTACAATGGCACCTGGCAGTGGGGGGGATATGTTAGACACCAAGTGAACATTTTGAACTTTGAACTTTGGTTAGAAGCAGAAAAAATGAGCAAGCATAAGGATGTGAGCGACTTTGACAAGAGCCAATTTGTGATGTCTAGACGACTGGGTCAGAGCATCTCTAAAACTGCAGCTCTTGTGGGATGTTCCCGGTCTGCAGTGGTCAGGACCTACCAAAAGTGGTCCAAGGAAGGAAAACCGGTGAACCGGCGACAGGGTCAGACCCAAGGCTCATTGATGCACGTGGGGAGGGAAGGCTGGTCCGTGTTGTCCGACCCAATAGAAGAACTACTGGAGCTCAAATTGCTGAAAAAGTTAATGCTGGTTCCGATAGAAAGGTGTCAGAACACACAGTGCATCGCAGTTTGTTGCGTATGGGGCTGCATAGTGACAGACCGGTCAGGGTGCCCATGCTGACCCGTGTCCACCGCCAAAAGCGCCTACAATGGGCATGTGAGCATCAGAAGTGGACCACGGATCAATGGAAGAAGGTGGCCCGGTCTGATGAATCACGTTTTCTTTTACATCATGTGGATGGCAACGAGTTCGAGGTGTTGACTTGGCCTCCAAATTCTCCAGATCTCAATCCAATCGAGCATCTGTGGGATGTGCTGGACAAACAAGTTCGATTCATGGAGGCCCCACCTCGCAACTTACAGGACTTAAAGGATCTGCTACTGACGGCTTGGTGCCAGATACCACAGCAGACCTTCACAGGTCTAGTGGAGTCCATGCCTCGACGGGTCAGGGCTGTTTTGGCGGCAAAAGGGGGACCTACTCAATATTAGGCAGGTGGTCAGGGTGCCAATGCTGTCCTAATGTTATATGGCTGATCGGTATATATATATATATATATATATATATATACACTCTCTCAGTATGACCAAACCATAGACTAATTAAGGCTTAGGCTAAAGTCTATTGGATAAGATTACATTACAGTCGAGTGTTCTTGTTATTTTGTCCAGCCCCTATAATAAAAAATGTAAATACAGTGTAATGTATACATTGGTATTATATCTATTTTGGTCATAATTTCCTAATGTCAAGTGCCTAATTATGTATGACATGTATGCAGAAACAGCAGGCAGGAATCTCACTAATGGCAGCAATTATACTGTAG
This sequence comes from Sebastes fasciatus, assembly GCF_043250625.1. Taxonomy (NCBI): domain Eukaryota; kingdom Metazoa; phylum Chordata; class Actinopteri; order Perciformes; family Sebastidae; genus Sebastes; species Sebastes fasciatus. The sequence goes on along the minus strand of NC_133804.1, from coordinate 9,403,852 downwards.
GTCACGTGATCTGAGGAGTGCCTTTGACCATTTTGCCATTTCAGCACCACCAAAGGTCTGGATAGCTCCTGATGGTGACGACATATCAACGTTATGGTTGTTTCACGTGCACGATGTGTAGCCTATTATGTTGGGAATGTAGATGCATATTAATAGATATTAATATGAGAAATGAAAATTGGAGCGTTTTAAAAGTAAGCCGGTGTTTTAGCCAGCCTGTAGTCAGCTGTGTCTGAGCTGAACATGCAGCTTGACTGAATGTGCCACTACTGTACCTGATCGGTGGCAGAGACTGATGGCAGCGCCAGATGAAAGAGTCGAGCCTCGACATGGCTCTTCAGCCCGGAGCGCCTACCGACCACCGGGCAGCTGTAATGCTGTCGGTAATAATAATAGGAAGCAGCAGCAGCTCCGGCCGCAGCGGCTCCAGCTGCGATCACTCTCAGCGCTTTAGTCGCTTTAACCTCCGAGGAGGTTTGTTGTCTCCCTGCTGCTCTGAAGCTGGTAGCCAGTAAAGGGATCAGCCTGCGCAGGGCAGCCATGGCTGTTTACACTGAGGTGTCGTCACCGATAACACACACACACTCACACACACACACACACACACACAGCAAAGAGCAGAGAGCTGCTCACAGCTCGCGAGAGATACCGTGGGTCTCGTGGGTATAGGCCTGGTTCAAGTCTCTCTGGGATTAAAGGGCGTGAGAGATACGATATGATACAACTTTATTATCAGTTTGCACTGAAATTCATTTTTCATCCATAGGCAGCTCAGTTTGAGAAAAAGCACTCATACAATAGACATACTGTTACCATAAGCAGACAGACAAAAAACAAAACACATCACAATTATTCATACAAAACCCATTACAAAATTACCATCTGTCCTCTGGATTTCTTTAGCAGCATATTAATTATTATTTAGCAACAAGATGGACTGATGGACAAAAGCCTGTTCTTCAGCCTGATGCAGGTTAAATGTAGGGACTGTGAATTGCCTCTTGGAGGGCAGAAGTTGATATTCCCAATTTAAAACATGTAAGGGATCAGAAAAGAAGTGAAGGAAATGTTGAAATCTTTCGGATAAAGAAACATTGGAATATAATTCTCATGTCTCATGGGATGATTTTTAAAGTGTCATATATTTTGTGTTTCCAGATTTAACTTAATTCTAAGTGATGTAAAGTGTATCAGTTTAAAACAGCCCTGCACCATCAACTCTTTCAATTTTCAATTCAATTCAATTTGCTTTATTGGCATGACTGTCAGGTGAAGAATATTGCCAAAGCGTCGATTCAATAATAAATAAAAAAAAAAAAAAAAAGAACAAAATTAAAAAAAAAACATATATATACATATATACAATTCATTAAGCAAATTACAATACATAGATATTTAAAAAGAACATGCATGTAAATGTAAGAAAACAATAAAGAAGTAATTCATGTTTCATGTCTCTCTCTCTCTCTCTTTCTCTCTCTCTTTCTCTCTCTCTCTCTATGCCTTGGGGAGAAGGAAAAAAAATCCCTGCCAGCCAGGGCACGTCTGAACTGTGACAGCCCCGCCCATTATACTAGTCCTGTGCTTTTGCACCTGCCTCACCAGCCCTGCCACTTCGAGCGCAAAACCTCCACAGGAGCTCCTTTTACCTGCAGTGCAGCGTTTACAGCAGCAGCCCAGTCCAGTACCACAGAATCCTCTCTGCTGCTGGCTGTGCATGCTGCGTCTCCTCCTGCAGCTCCACTGAGGCATCACGCTGTGAACAGGTAGATACAACATGCAACATCTAAGCAGCAGCAGCAGCAGCTGATGAAGACATAACAAAAGAGAGGAAATATCGGTGCAGAGGAGATTTGGTGAGTGTTTCATGTATCAGGGGAGAGAAATGTGTCCTTGCGCAACGGGTGCATGTGCTAAGTAACGCAGGAGGTGGACGTCAACATGCAATAAGTGACAGTGCGCACAACCAGGTAGTGTACTATACGCAGAGAGAAGCTCCACTGAACTTTATACCCGCTTTGACGCGATGGCTGCAGCTGCGTCTCTGGCTGAAGTTGGAGGCGTCCTGCACGGCATCGATGGTGTCGGACAGGTCGGGTCACATTTCCTCCTGACTCCTCTTGGAGACAGTCCCACGCTCCTTGGAGAGCACCTCATACCCGGGGACAGGCTCTACCGGAGCACCTCGGCGGATCTAACGCACCTCAAAGGGATCCTCAGGAGGAGACAGTTATACTGCAGGACTGGCTTTCATCTGGAGATACTTCCGGATGGCACAGTGCAAGGGACCAGGGAGGACCACAGTCGATTTGGTAAATACTGAGAGAATTAATTTTCTTTTTTTCTTTTTTCTTTATTGTGTTATAAAGTGATTATAAAACAAGTGAAGACATGTGCAGGGACATATATAAAAAATACCAAAATATATTATACAGAGAAAGACAAATAACAGAGTACAAAAACAAAACAAAACTAAACTAAAATAACACAAGGGGATAAAAGCAGGTTGAATATTGTGTGTGTGTGTGTGTGTGTGTGTGTGTGTGTGTGTGTGATGTGGATAATGGGTGTGTGTTTGGCATTGAATGAGGCTAGATGGTCGTATATGACATATATATATTTTTAAACACATACAGACATCCTTTCTTTTATGTGTAAAGTATGTTTTGATAGCAAGGCACTATAGAAAGTCGCCAACAGTTATAATAAAACAAATAAATGCCAAAATAATCAAGAAAAGAGTGATTTAAGAATGATGAAAATAACAATCTCATGATCAAGTTTCACGTTTATTTGTCATATGCATTTAAAAGTACAGTGTACAGTGAAGGGCAATGAAATGCATTTTACCCTGGCTCTCTCTCAGCCCTTAAAATCTGTAAATGGTACACTTGATAAATACTACAATAAATAAGACAATACCTGAGAATAAAATTATAAAACAACCTAAAACATTCATAAAACAATCCACAGCTCTGCATTCATTTAGTGCTACTGTTCAGTAGTCTGACCGCCTGTCTGAAGGTTAAAAACTGTCTCTGAGGCAAGAGGTCTGAACTCTAATGCTCTGTAGGCGCTTCCCTGAAGGGAGATAAGAGAAAAGAGTATATATGCTGGATGACTTGTGTCCTGCATGATACAAATTCATGATATAATTCTGTTAATATTTAAATGTATTAATTGTGACAATGCTGTTAGATAGAGATCGTTGATAATATTCTTTCATCTTTGTCAAAGTCTGTACTGAACAACTGTGTTATTCTTCTCCAGGTATTTTGGAATTCATAAGCCTTGCTGTTGGGTTGATAAGCATTAGAGGAGTGGACAGTGGACTCTATCTGGGGATGAACGACAAAGGAGAGCTGTATGGCTCTGTAAGTATACCAGCTTTGCTTATTCATGTCGCCCAAATCCTCATTTTTTACCATGTGATGACCCATAAGGAGCTTTTTGTTTATTTCAATATGTGGAGAATTAGATTTTCTGGAAGATAAATTTAGAGAAATCATTATTTCGCATCATAAGCCAGGACTTCTCTTATGTCGTATACCCTTTGTTTTCAGGAGAAGCTCACGGCCGAATGTGTCTTCAGGGAGCAGTTTGAGGAGAACTGGTACAACACGTACTCCTCCAACCTCTACAAACACGGAGACAGAGGGACACGTTATTTTGTGGCGTTAAACAAAGACGGGACACCAAGGGACGGGACTAAATCCAGGCGGCACCAGAAATTTACACACTTCTTGCCCAGGCCTGTGGACCCTGACCGCGTGCCAGAGCTGTACAGGGATATCCTGGGACACAGCTGAGACCTGGAGGCCCGGTCCAGTTCAGGAATAGCTGCTAAAAGCCCTGGCAGGGCAGGGAGCAGAGAAGAGAAGAGAAGAGGGACGCAGGCAGGGATGTGATGCTGGCGGACAGCAGCCCCGACCGGCAGGGATAAAGGCACCGGGGCCTCTTGTAGGAATGCATGGGCCATCTCTCAGCGGCCAGGAAGACGGGCTAGAATGTCTGCACGCTTGGCATGAGGGGGCTGTTTGTTCCAGAGGCCGGATGACCCTAAAAAGTACCTGCGTGGAATAGGAGACGAATGGGAAACGGAGCTGAGTGATCAGGGAGCATCTCCTCTGGTCAGATGGGGATGTCAGCTGAGTCCGTGGGAATCTGTACCATCATGAGATGGTACTATTATTATTCTGGGTGTCAGAAAGAGAGCCGTAATTTGTTCAGAAGGACTTTGAAGGAATTCATTTTTTTTGTTTTCTTACCTGTGTCTAGACCTGTTTTGGAAAGAGCAAAAAATGTAACAATTTATTTATTCATTTTAGATATATATATTTATGTTATATATTTATTTATTTGAGAATATATTTTTACAGTTAGATACATGCAATATAGAAAAACCACTAGAAAATGTATCGATTATATAAAGACTGAGACACTGTACCATTTTATTCTGAAAAAGCTCAGCTATAGTGATATACTGTAATATGACCGAAAATATGAAACATATTGGCAAACATTTGGATCCCCACATCTGAAATGCATTTTTATCACTATATGGCAACTGTGAATCAATTTTAAAAGAATCTTTGTAACATATTAATTCTAACCAAACTACTGTTACATGTGTTACAGGAGGAATCTGAAGTCAACAAACTGACAATAAATTGCTCAAAATGTGATCAAAATGCTTTTTTTTGTCAGCCTATATGATCAGAGATGACGGTGTTTCTAACCAATGTTCATTTAAAAAAATACATTTTTACTTTTAACAGAGCAATATTCTAAAAGAAGTTTACTTTATTGGTTGCCTTTGTCTCTCAGAGTTTAAACATATAAACTGGCTTACGAGACCAATGTTGTCTTTCTTTATGGACGCCGTTATGCCGAGAGGGGAGTCGTAGACCTGATGCACGCGTAAAAACTTCAAAGCCTCCGTGCTGAAACCTCTGAATGTAGAGGCCGTGCAACAACACGATCAGGGCCAAATAAAATCTGACCTTTAGCTCGGGCCCAGCAACTTTAGCAGCTGTGTAAAAGTGGAGGTCGGAGCGATAAGGATTAAGTAACCTCTGCTGACAGTTTGAGGATGATGGACTTATTGAAATGTCTTATTCTCTTGGTTTTCAGGCAGCTTCTGTTTCTTTGTGTTACAAATCTTTTGCTGTCCCATCCAACAAAAGTATGTTATAGTTGGAATTAGAAGATACAAAGAAACTGAATTATTCATTTATTTTGAAAAAGGCCACTATTGCATATCTGTTTCCTCCACGGCTGGGGGAAGATCTGTCTCGAAGCATGAACGCTCAGCCTGTGATCTCAGCGTGTGTGTGTGATGGCGAGCCAGTGAGGAGGAGGGGGGTTTATCTATACAGGGAGCCAACCCCCGCTGCTGCCAACTGTCTTCTGTCTGCATTGCGATACTGTGGGACTTTCCCACCTGCACACCTTGAACATCAACGCGCTTCTGTCATCGATTAATGACAGCACCCCAGAGTGTATTATAACCTGCGTGCACGTGGACATCCCCTGTCCACCGGGTAAACACACGCAAGCATATCGCAACATGAAAAAAAAAAAGGATTGTGGGGTTTGGAAAGATGCTGTCACTGCTCGTCTTTCTTTAGCTTCGTAGAAAAGTTAACAAGCGTGAAACTGATGGACGGGGCGTGCTTCATTCCTGTCCCGTCCCATCTTTCCAAGCTAAAGAGCGTGTTGCTGCAATAGTTTGTCCATCCAGCTTTTTTTTTTTTGCTGCAATACCTCCAAAGAGAGACTCAGCGCATGCAGGGCTCAACGCCATCACCCTTGTGCCCATGAAAAGAGGACTTTGTGCAAATCTAACAGCGTGACCCCCTCCGCCCCCTCCCCCTTTTGACATTTTGAAGGTCATCCCTCTAAACACACGCTGGAAATCCTGACTTGTGATACCTGATGCCCAGAAGTGCTCTTTGGCACTTGTTTAACCGATGTTTTCAGGAGTCTACCTGGCCCTGAGACAGATACTTTTGTTCCACCTACTCCGCCTCCTCCAGGTGGTCCGTGGCTCCTCGCTGAAAACACTTAAACCCCTCATCCGCACCCACTCTGGAGGGCCGACTCACACGCTTAATGGACGCTCCCTGACTTTCATCACCTCCTCAGCGGCGGCCTTAAAGGGCTCTTGAGGAAACCCAATCAAGTGTGTGTGTGTGTGTGTGTCGGTGTATGGCATGGGTCCAGGGGCAGGTGTGGAAGTCAGTGATCTTCTGTGTCTATCTTTGCAGTCCAGTCAGACAGTGCAGGTGTTCCTTCAGCACTCAAGCTCTCACACTCTTATCTCAGGCCTGCTGTTTGTCAGCTGGGGATATGACTTAGCAACAGCAGCAGCAGCAGGAGGAGGAGGAGGAGGAGGGTGGGAATACTGTATAGCCAGCTTTGTTGTCTGCCCCCAATTATCAGAGAGCATAATTTCTATATTTAGAAGGCTGCGTTGGGGAAGACAGGGGAGGTGCCGAGAAGCTCACCTGTTGCTTTAAAGCCATGGCCACTTCTAACAGCGTGTTTGCGCAGGGATGGTGTCTGCAGCTTTGTGTCATTTGAATCCTGCAACTATTGATTTGAGGCTCTTTGTTGTTTGTTTATTCCTTAGTAAATTGCTGTGCGCACAAATTATGAGCTGCATGTGTGTTTATAGGGATTACAGCAGAAGTGTAAGTATAGCGTTATCCACTTGATACTTTTGGGCTTTCATCCGAGTCCAGAGAGAGAGAGAGAGAGAGAGAGAGAGAGAGAGAGAGAGGTATTCTGGAAAAAATCTGCAGCCAGTGGTCCCAAATATCATCCTTCCTTCCTTCCTGAAAACAAAATCGTCTTTCACACTTGCTGCATTGTAACTCCGATTGAGTTCAATCATTTTTAGTGTCATAGCTAAGAGGATTTTTGCGGTCTGCCTTCCGCGAGCGGCAATTAGAGCAGCATACCTGATTTACTGACACTCCACATCGCGAGCTGTCAGCTCCAGTGGAAAACATGCTCCTCTGTTTGCATCTCCATGGAGACGTTAGTAGAAACCAACAATGTTTCGGTGTTGTGGGGAGCGAAAAACAGAAGATGAAAAAGAAGCCGGGGTACTGTCATTTCTGCAGAGTTTAGTCTTTCAGCTCTAACAAGACACACATAGCGAACAACAGTGCGGTGCGTTTGCAGGCCCTGCCAGCAACTGACTGACATTTTGTTGAACTAAAGGGATCTGAACACACAGTACCTGGAGGAGGTGTCTGAAGCGTCTAATACAGCAGACAGATACAGAGACAGGTTGGCAGAGTTATATAACTCATATAACATACTGTGATATCTAGATATCAGGGTCTTGTTTAAAATTCAACATAGTTTTTTATCCTCTTGCTGTGACGTTGGTTAATAAAACCAAGAACTTCTTCTTCTTATATATTCTCATATATATTATATTAAATTTCTTGAAATATTAACCACAGAAAGTGTGTTAGGCCACAACAATATTATACTCTGAATGTCAAGTAAAAATATCAGAAACTCACAAAGTTCACTCGAGAGGCAGCGGTAGAAAATAACATATTTAGTCAAGTACACTACTTAAAGGTGCAGTGCGTAGGATTTGGCGGCTCCATATGTAGATTTAAACGGCTCATTCTAAGGTAACAAAAACACCTATTTTCAGGTGAGTATACACTAAAGAAAACAGAATTATTAACATTATATTCCTCTTCTTATGTCTGCCAATTGATCCCCCTAAATGTTACACACTGCTCCTTTAAAAACGACTTCACAATTTTACTTTGTTTAGGATTTTCCTCTTTGTGCTACTTTATTTTACATTTCAGAGAGAAAGTATACATGACAAGTATAGTTCCTTGTTACTTTGAAGATTAAGATTTTAAACACAAATCATATGATCCTTTGACGAGAGCTGTGAGAGTGAACCAAAGCAGTGACGTAAAGTAAAACCAAAACAATGACCCGAAAGACACTAAAATGTTCTATAGAGCGGAGGGGAACTGTAGAGGAGAGAGACAATCATTTGATCCATTGTTAATTTAAGAATACTATGCAGCTTTAATGCATCTGTAATAATATTCTAATTATATAATATGTCATAATATAACAATCTGAAATGACCCATTCTGTATAATGAGTACTTTTACTTTTGATAGGTCTGTGCATTTTTCTGACAATACAAATTTTCAAACTTTGAATGCAGGACTTTTAATTGTAACAAAGTATTTTTACATTTTAAAATCATTTATCTTTTAGAAAAAGAACCCAACATATTATTAGGCAGTTGTCTCTAATAATCTGGACATTCAGATTAGGTTTTCTCCATCTCTTCTTGCTGTAACCCCCCTCTGCTCCTCACATCTGCTGACCAAACCAGTGTGTGAGTCCCTCCGGAGCAGCCGTGTCACCCCTTCCTCTGGCCCATGTGTCCACATTACAGAGTCACAAATTAGGTCTTGACATTTGGGCGCTATAATTGCACCCTAAAAAGCATGAGGCATCAATTAGGCTCTCAGCACCATGACAGGTTATCCCTACAGGACATAATCGCCCGGTTGGACTGCCCTGCCAGGGCACACACACACGTACACACACACACACACACACACACAGACACACACACACACAAACTCACAGAGTTTATAGTTCACTGGTTCATTTTTGGTAGCAATCAAGTCAAGGCAGGACATACAATCTGCTAACATGTACTATAAATAGTTTGACTTTCTCATTATAAAATTAAATCATCATTTTGAAATGATAGCTGCGTGACAATAATGTGTGTGTGGAGGCCATGCTGGAGGAGTGGCAGTAAGTCTCTAATAACAGCACAGATCCCTTTGATTTCCCGACTGTGGTGCCGCCTGACAGTTTCTACTCCCACAGGGCATGGAGATCTTTAGGGTCAGAAAAAAGGTCAATTGGTTCATTTCCATAGCTTCTACTTTAAACATTCTTGTAGGCTTTGGAAGCAATTCAATCAGCAGTGAAAACACTGGTTAGCAGCGTGGAATTACCAGCCGTCGTTAACGATGCAGCGTGCTCATAAACAAGATGGATGTATCCCACAGGGAAATGCAACATAGACTGCATGCAGCTCTGACATAGTTTGACATATGAGTTGGATTTTTTTCAGGGCTGAAAGAAATTAAAGACTTAATGGATGTAATATTTACTTAGAATATTGTGCATGATTGGAAAAAAAAAAAAGCTGAGGACATAATGCATGAGTGACAAGGACTTTTTGTTTGGATGTAATTTTATGTAATGTAATGGGGAGATGGCAGACTTATTTACATATTAGCGCTTCATATACTGGCTTTATAAAAGAAAAATAGACACAACTTATAGGGTCAACAAGGGTCAAAAAACAGCAAATGGAATTTGGAAAACGCATAATGAAAAACAAGTTCACGTTTTCTCCATTAACCTCTTCCATGCAGAAGATATTCTTCCTGAGGTCCACATACCTATAGACACACACAGCATACACACATACAAAAGATGGCATGACCATGTCACAATTTAGCTTTGATTCGATCATTTTATTGATAAAAAAAAACTGTTTGGTAGCCCCGCCCAGTGAAGTCAGTTATCAGTTACAGCAGACAACATATGATAAGATAACATACAATGCCATGGTAACACTAACACACAATCTATCACATATTTCAAGAGGACATCAGTGCAGCCCGGCCTTGCCAAAAAATAGAAAATAAATAAGCTATACAATTGATCAATTAATAAAAGACTAATCATGCACGATGTCCCTAAAAACAAGACCGGTAAAATATACAATATACGACACAAAAAATGATAGCTTATTTCAGAACTACAACAAAAATCACACAAAACAAACAAATATATCCGGCCGATAAATTATCGGCCAATACCTGAAATTAATATTATTATGTATTATACTCCAATAATTAAATTATTATCGGACGATAATACAAAGCCAAATTACTTTAAATGACTTAAAGCTGAAATAGGCGAGATTGGAACAAATATGATTAAAAAAAACGTTATTTTTATAAAACGGTCGTTATATCGTGGCAGTAGTACATGAAACAGGAAACCTGAAAAAAATCATGTGCCTCTGTGTCCTCCGGTGCTCCTAACGGCATCTGAAAGATTTCACTTACCGGAGGAAAACAAGCAGTAAGAGCTGATCTGAGGTCACGTTAATGCCTATTTCTAGCCTCAAATCTTTTCAGAATAATCTTGTAGTGCACGGTTTAGCTGTAAAATGAGAAAGTTTGTGACGCACCGCAATTGTAAAATCTGGTGAAGGAACGCCAAGTTCAGGTCACATGACCGGAGCACAGCCAATAGGAACACTCTCTCAATGAAATTACCTGTGATTAGTCAAAGTCTCCCGTCACAGGCTACATTTTCTAAAGCCTGAAAACAGAGTCACGAGGAGGTGCAGAAGTCTAGTTTTCTCTCAGAACACTTGAATTACAATATGCTGAAAGGTTATTATGGAATTTTTGCCCAATGATGCCAAAAATATACTGCCTAGTGCAGCATCTACACACTCCGATACAGTAAGTGGCGGTATGCACCTTTAAATTTGGTTTGCGATCCGCCAATAAATGTGTATTGATATAGATTGACATGTCTGATTTGACAGATTATTTGTCAAAGCATTTAATCTTAATTCTTTGGCAAAATGCTCCATAAAAGCCATATGTAAGCTTTAAATAAAAATTTGAAGAGTCAGAACTGTTCTTTGTTTTTGTTTGTGTTAACAATAGTGATGTCAGTCAGAGCTACGGAATATTAAGTCATCCATCTTTGCCATTACATCTTGCATAATTGCATAATAAACTAAAGGTTATGAACTTCTTTTTTAAAATGCAAAAATGTGAAATTATCGTTTACCTTATCGGTATCGGACATGAGAAGCAGGTAATTATCGGTTATAAGAATCGACTGAAAAAAATCCATATCGTGCATCCCTAGATCAGATAATATATGTCAGTGTGTCATATGGCTGTCATAAATGCACACAGATCAAATGACACAGATACATGTCAATCAATGATGCAAAAAAGAAAAGCTATATTATATTTTACATTCTCTAAATTCAGGAGTAGACCTTAATATTTGATGCAAGAAAAACAAACCTTCTCTACATCAACAGATTACCTCACTGTGTGAAGTCAGGCTTTCACTGAAGTATGTTTGTCCTGATGGATCACACCAAGTGTAATTGTCTGTTTTGACCGTGAGAGCTGCAAACAGCCAAAGCAAAGAGTCCAGCTCTGTGTAATGCTCACTGCCTGGTTAAAGAACATGATAGAGGAAGACTGTACTCTCACTGCCTACCGGTGAAAGTGGAAATGTGCTTTGTTGCCCCCCAGTCAGGCGGAAAATTGCAAACCCATTTGTCATTGTGTGCCAAGATGCAGAGGTCAGTCAATGGATTCCTTCATGACAAGCTTACGGAATCTAATGTTTTTCCACGGCCTCACCCTTTCACACCTGCACCTCCAGGTAAAATAACAAAACAAGGGGAGAAAGAGAGAAAAGAGGGCTTAGAGCGAGCGACTTAAAGACAGGGGAGAGAAAAACGATACGTGAGAAGAATTTACCGTGAAACCTTGCACGTCTATTGGCCATTTCAGCTTATTTGAACCCAATATACGTTTAGCTTACAGTGGCAGATGAAATGCCAGGTTTTGGCCGTCGTCCAAAGCTGGAGAATACCACTAATTATTCCTGGCTGTGACCACAGAACATTCTTACGGGCTCAAAAGGATGTTGTTTGTTATCCTCTCGGTCAAAACAGCAACTGCTTGATTTGAGGTAATAACAGAAACACTTAAGAAAACTTTTCCACAGCTTGATTGACTGCTTAATCCTGCAGAGAGGCTCCGAGGCTGCAGCGGTGTACTGATGGAACATCAAAGATAGATGCCAAAACTGATTCTGACGCAGTTGAATAGTTTGAGTGTGTCTCAGTATGTGTGCACCAAACGAATGATGTAGTAGAGTCTGCAGAAGATCAATAGAGATCAATATCAAAGACAAATAGTCCTAATTGTTTTTCTGCTTGAGGGCATTATAGTGAGACACGGCTAAAGTCGTACAAATAACTTTTTATGCTGAAATAATTTTGTGTTAAATGCAATTTTGTTGTGATGCTTATTAAGGGTTTAAAGCGAGACTGTAATTTATTGCAGAACAGGATAATGGCATATCGAATATCCCTTCATTTCCAGTTGCTTTAAAAACGCCATCATTCAGCAGCTTGACCGAGAGCAAGATGAATGGGGCCGACATGAACAGATCAATAGTGCTGCTGGGTAACGCCGATTTCACACGAGAGCAGCGGCAAATTGCGGCCTGCGGCAAGCCGCCATACAATGTCTATTCAAAGCTGCAGCGGATGATTCTGATGATTCTGATGATTCTGCGGAGAAGTTTAACTTTGAGAGACGAAGTGAGGCCAGAGAGGAACCTGCAACCAATCAGTGAACAGATCCTGCGACTCCTGTGACATGTTGACCTATGTTACAAAGACTTTCTTCATGCCTGAAACACATGAATACGCCTCCCGACCACAGAAAAATGTAATTATTGCTGGTGTGAATTCGGCGTAAGGTGCAGCGAGTTAGCTTTGCTGCCAAACTATCCAAGTGGCCAACTACAGTGCTGCAACGAAAACACTCCCTGTTGCCCAAAAACATGTTCCTCAAGTGACGTGTAAGAAATGGTGAATGAGAGACTGCATTGAGTTACAGATGCAAGTGGAACAGTGGCTAGCCCGGACGTGACCTCAGGACATCAGGTCCCTGTCGACCACCATTATCAAAGATAGGCTTCATCTGTAAAACATGTGACAGGCCACCCTGAACGAGGCTAATTATTACTCTTTATATTATAACTTTTTAAACCACCAATATTTGTATAGCATTCCCAGAACCTGGAAAATCTATTTTTATGTCACACCAGAGCATGTGAGGCGGTAGTAAGCGAGTGTATTGAGTTAAATAAGAGTTTGTTTATTGCTAATGTGAAATTTCTTTTGCACAGCAAAAGCGTTTAATTTTCTTTTCCGTTCTAGAAGCGTGTCTAGTAATTGTGAACAGGATATCTCCTTTGACAAGATTGCTGCACAGATAGAGTTTAAACAGGGCTTTGCCATACAGTACATTAATCTGTAGCTCTTATATAGTTACATTGTATAAATCACAGGGCTAAACATGAACAAGCCCCGGCGAGTTGCGAGGCACAAGTGATCCAAGAGTGCCGCTTGAAACACAGTTTTTTTGGAGAACAGAAAGGAGTCTGAGCCAACACAGACAACCACTTCAGAGGAATCAATGTGAATCAATAGAGCTGTAATCTGTTACGCTTCAAACTCCCCATTCAATCCATAATTACATCACTTATATAAAGAAGATATGTGCGTGTGATCATGTAAAAGGTGGATGAAAGTGGATTCAGACAGTTTACACAACTGTCATGATGAATGTTAACCTCAGATCACATTCAAAATGGACTTTTATAAAAATGAAAAGAGACGATATGATTGACTTATCAGTGCGTGAGCTCACTACTGTGGCTGCTCTCGCTGTGATCTCTGGGCGTGTTAAGAGCACAAAATGTTGCAGGAAACTTCAAACAGGCGTTGCAGCAGAGCTCAGATCCTCCTCCACAGTAATAACCTTGAGTGCTTCTGGAAGAAGGAAATCCCCTGGCCAGGAAAGACACATCACTCCACCACAGAGGCAACACAGCCAGTCCACAGACTCCACCCTGAAATAACAACACACAAGACTTCTAGATAGTACAAATAAGTGTTATGGTAACAGTGTCCATGTTAACTCGGGCACAAACGTCCGCACACAATACTGATTGTATTTATTGATTTATTATCAAAGTGCTCGATATCCAGAGCAAACAACTATTTGCTATGTAAAGATAGAGTGGATGTATGATATACTGAATGTGTGTTGTAATCCAAGCTTTTCCGTGCTTTGTTGCCATAGATGGGCCTGCTGCGTGTGCCTTTTAGTGCATGTTCGTGCATGTGAGCGTGCCCCACTGTCTGGCTCACGGCCGCTGCTCTGCATTGCGCTCATACGGTGGCGGTTATAGCTGATGACGTTACGGAAGCGTAGCACCCACCCTCCGGTTCCCCCCTAGGTTAACAGTGTTAGCTCTGTCTGCAGTGTTGCCATGGTCATGTTGAGAGCCGTGCGGAGGCAATAGAAATGCTACGAATCTCACATTAGCCCCTCTATGTTTTCAGTAAAACATTTTCATGTGACAAATTAAACTAGCCAACAACTCATGGTAAATCTTAAAAACTCAAGAACCAAATAATGACACGTTTATGTCCTCGCCAACATGTAAAACCTCCAACCTCAGTAACAGAATTGGTAGAGGACTTCTTACAGGCCCAACCAAAGCAATCGAAATCCATCCCAACGTGCTGCTTACCACTGCTGATTTCTTATCACAGATTCAGAGGTAATCAGTCGCGCCTCGAACAGGCCTTTATTTTGCCAAAGCCTGCATTTCCATCCAGTATCAAAGGCAACATGAAAAACCAGTGCAAAAAGCTGCAGCAGGTGATAAGCTGTGAGGGTTAGGCAAGACTGGAAGAAGATTCAACCTTCAAATGAAATGTTTGGACACAGTATTTTCATTTTGAGAGTAATGTTAAATCATAGAGTAATATTAGAATACAAGTCAGTTCTTAAAATGTAGTTAATGCAGTTATAAGGCGGATATTATGAATTTTATAAGATTAGGATATTGAAATGAAGTGTTTGAGCAAATGCAAACACACAGTTGAGAGCAACTTTAGTCCCAAATAGGGAAAAAAACGTAAGAAGTAAACAGCCATGCTAGCAGCTCTATGAGGCTACCGAGGCACAGCAGTGCTTTGAGCTAAATGCTAAAATCAACACAAAGAACGTATATTGCCATTCCATTGCAACATCAGCGCCCAGCAGGTAAGCTACGCTTCTGCCATTTTCGACTGAAAGCGACTACCGGACGCCAGTAATACGTCCACATAAAAAGTGCCGTCAAAATTTAAACAAAATTATTTCTATTCTACTGTCATATTCTACCGAAAGGGCCTGTGTTGAACAGTCAAATATTATAAACATAATAAGCATTTTCAGTCCAAAATGGCGGCAGCTGCTGTCGTCAAAAAAACACACCAGAGTTTTGTCTCTTTGCTTCTATACTCTTTGATCAGCATGCTAACATGCTGATGTTTAGCAGGTAATGACCATGTTCACTGTCTTAGTTTAGCGTGTTTGCATGCTAACAGTTGTTAATTAGCACTAAACACAAACTACAGTTTGATACGCTGATGGGAATGTCATTCGTTTTGCAGGGAGTCTATTTGGTCATAAAGTGGTGGTCAAATTCCAATTTTGACCTGATGGTGGCGCTAGATGAAAAGTGAGAGGATCATCAAAGTGATTACAATTCATCCTGAGGGGAACATGAATGTCTTCACCAACTTTCAAAACAATTCATCCAATAGTTGTGGAGATATTTCATTCTCAACCAAAGTGGTAGACCGAACGACATTGCCATACCTATAGAGGTGTGCCACTAGCTGGCTAAAAATTGGATAGGTCTATTGAATGGCTTGAGTATTTGCATGAAAAACAGGGTAAATTTGAAAATGAAAACTGAAATGAATGTGCAAATGTGAAAGTTTCTGAAAGTGATTTCCATAGGAGGAGTGGGAGGAATAATAACAGATATACTGTAGAGTGGTCGATACAATGGCTAAAGTGATCTTTGAGATTATTTGAGAAACCTTCACAGTCCAGTAACTGGTATAACAAGAATACATAGATTAGCAGTTGTTGGACACAGGGGGGTTTGAAGACGCTTTGGCCTTCTCTTCCTCTTCAGAAGGTATGCATACCTCTCCACGTCCCAGTAACTAATCATCATACAGATCTGGCCAAGAATAGAGTAGCTGAACACAGGAAATATCATATTCAAGCTTTCTAGAGTTTCACCCGTGCTTCCCAAGTTCATTTCCCATGCCTCGACCAAGAAGATGTCAGTATTGTCTGCTTCAGTGGGCAGAAATTAGACTTCAAAGCCCCGAGACCCGGCAGAATAATTCAGGGAGTCGCTCAAATGTTCCAGTGTTTGAATGGAGGACCATTTATATCCCCACAATAATGTTTACTGTCCTTCTGTCTGGTTGGCTCTGCTCCTTCACTAGCCCAGGTGTGTTTTTATTGGATTCAGACTTATCAGTGAGGCGATCAGAAACCTGTTGCCAACTAGGTAGGTCAGGTCTCTGTGTTATGAAACCAGAAACATTTGTTGGGACAAAGAAAGACATGGCATGATTTGTGAAAAGACGAGAGAAGTATAGCATTCAGAAGTAAAATATGCATCAAGTAGCCTGTTTTACGTGCTCAGGTTCAGTCTTGGCCGAACAGACAGGAAATGCAACCAGTTTAACTGTGTGGTTGAAAAATGAATTAAAGTTTCCTTTAAGAGAAATGAGCCAGGACAAGCTTCTCTTAGATAGCTGATACCCTCCTGCTCGGGAGGATCAAAGTGCCTCTCTGTGCACATTAGGAAAATACAGGGGACTCATTTCAAGCGCTCAAAGTGCCACATAGATGCTTAGCCACACATTCCCCCTGTCAGAGGCAAACAAAGACAGTTTTCTGGGAGGAGAAAGGCATGCCGTTTCCTCAACATGCCTCACCTGTGGTGACCAATCACAATAGCAGTTACAATCCCGAGCCCTGAAGGAAGATAGGTGAGGGTTTATGTTGTCATTGGTGGATGTTTTACAATCGGGTGTAATACATCTCAAAGTTAATGTTTATTTTCACAGGGACCACCTCATTCCTTTGGTCTGACCCAGAAGGATGCAGCGTATAATCATAACAGCATTGATAGGAGTGTGTTTGAATGTCTGCAGAGCGGCAGACGTTACACATGCATTCAGCTTCTGCTGTGTCAACAAGCAAGCTGTCATCCTGTGAACTGGAAATGTTATCTTGATTGTAAGCATGCACTTGCAAATATTAAAGTTAAACCAAAGCAGTGCTAGATACTAGAGTAATCGCATGGTTGTCCTTAGTAAATCGCAATTAATCGCAAATTAATCACACTTTTTATCCGTTCAAAATTATCTTAAAGGGAGATTTGCGAAGTATTCAATACTCTTATCTACATGGGAGTGGACAAATATGCTGCTTTATGCAAATGTATGTATATATTTATATTTACAGAAACCCTCACAACAGGCAACAACAGCTGTCAGTGTGCTGACTTTACTATGACTTGCCCCAAACTGCGTTTGATTATTATAAAGTGGTCATGTCTGTAAAGGGGAGACTCGTGGGTACCCAAAGAAGCCATTTTCATTTACATATCTTGAGGTCAAAGGTCAAGGGACATCTTTGAAAATCGTCATGCCAGTTTTTCCTTGCCAAAATTTAGCGCAAGTTAAGAGTGTTATTTAGCCCCTTTCTCTCACAAGCTAGTATGACATGGTTGGTACCAATGGATTCCTTCTTTTTTCTAGTTTCACATGATGATATATATACTATAGTATCTTCACTCTAGCTTTAAAACTGAGCCTGCCTCAACCTCCGAAATATCGAATAGCGGGTTGTGTTATTATCACGTTATTTTCACAGCCCTATTTTCAATGTTGTTAGCATCACAAACAAAAATGGTTGCCAAAATCTCAGAGACAGGTTTTCTTTGAAGAGGTAGAGGCAAAAGATTGATTTATTGAAAGGAACTGCAACACTTATGTTAAAAAATAACACGAAACAAGCCCCTCAGTCTGACAGTGAGGCCATCATTGTTTTCAACAGATAAAGTAAGATTAGCCAACTTTGAAGCAATGCTGTTTTAAGGCTGAAGATGGAGAGTGTAAATCAGTGACACTGCAGCCCAAGACCTCACTGCAACTCACAAATCACAGCCTGGGAGGCCCTGAGTTCCTGTGCCAGGCTGGAACTCAGGGCCTCCTGGAATAATCTAACAGAGCATCAGATCGATAATTAAACATTACTGATAGCTTCAAGCTATGGGCTGTCCAGAGACCATGTAATGGAGAATATGGTACATGGTTATGATGGATACGATAACAGAAGAGCCAATGAGGTAGATAATAATAATAATTAAAGAGAATAATGATGAACGGGCCCTCGCACCTTCCCGCGCGTTGGGGATACAGGCGGGACGCCGACTGATGCGGCCAGGCACAATGAAACCAGAACTCTGACGAGCGCAATGATGCCTGCCACAAGACTCTACGACAAACGGTTCACGAGTTATGAAAGGGGGAGTGGCTAACGTTAAGGGGCGGGGTTAGCAATACCATTGAAACAGAAACTCTCTGCTGACTGCAATGACACCCCCCACAAGACTCTACGTCAAACGGTTCATGAGTTATGAAAGGGGGCGTGGCTAACGTGGTGGGGCGGGGCTATGAGTGTAAATTTGCATGTAAATGTCCTCAGGACTGGACCAACAGCATACCTGAGAAATTTGGGGCAGATTGGACTATGTACAGTTGAGTTACAACAACTTCCTTTTTCATGGCGAATGGCTCAAAATGGCCGCCATGCCACGGTCAGGTCGCTCAGTGAAAACTCACCATTTGAATAACTTTTCATCTTTAAGGTCTTAAGATGGTCCTGACCAAATTTCAAGTCAATATGATTAAATCTGTAGGAGGAGGTCGTTAAAGTACACAACCTATAAAACGCAAAAAATGTGCGAAAATCGTATATTAAATTAAAAATGGCTGACTTCCTGTTGAGTTTTGGGCATACCTCCAAGAGGCTTTTTTGTGCGTCTCCACATGTTACATCTGTCTGCCAAATTTCATACATGTAGGTGAAACCGGAGCGAGGAGCTCAATTTTTCAAATTTTCTAGGGGGCGCTAGCGAGTCATTTTGCAACACCTGAGCCCGAGACCCTTAAAATATCGAATTTTTCACCCAACTGATAAGATAAGTCTGCCAAGTTTAACAACTTTTTGAGCATGCTAAGGCCCTCAAAAAGGCGATTCATTTGCATGAAAAAGAAAAAGAAGAACTCCTACAGTTTCAATAGGGCCTTTGCTGGCCTGACGTTGACGATGCTCGGGCCCTAATAATGGGAGCAAATGTCTGCAAAGCCTTTTTGAAATCTCTCTCTTGCTCATTTAAACATCTTTCTATTTTGCCTCTGAAAAGCAGTAACGTGCAAAAGTATTGTCTATTCTCTGCATCATGAAGGCTTCTCCCTGCTGTGATGTTGTAGAGCAGAAAAGAGGAGAAGAAAAAAGTTGATGACAGGGTACTTTCATGTTACTTATCGTGAGACCCTATCAGAGCGATCTAGATGGGCCAGACAAAGTACCACCAGGTCCCGTAGCTTTGAGCCGAATCTCATCTGTTTCATCATATCTCCTCAGGGGAGATGGGAGGTTGGTGGTCCACGCATTTAGACCACAGTGAAAATAGAGGGGCGAGTCTGAACGACAGATAAGTCTGGTCTTATTCAAGAGGAGGCATCTATGTTTTATGAAGGACTTACAAATATGGAGCTGGATGAAAAGAGAGAGAAGAAAAGCTCTGATAAACTGCACACACATCGTCTCACGCAACACTTCTCGGGAGGAGATAGCGTGCTCATCTCTTAAATGTTCCCAGAGCTGGAAGAGGGGGCATGTGAGGATGAATGTAACCGGATTTAAGAGGAAACATCCACAGACAGTTGCATTTTCTGGTGCCAATTTCTACATAAAAAAATAAAAATACAACAACTACACAAACAGTGAAAAAATAATTAAAAAAAACATAATCATATATATTAGTGTCAGCAAATCTCTGACTGTGACGAAGAACAAACTGAGATGAAACCGACATTGTGTCGGCTGCACAGCCCGTTATCATGTGCTGTGATGATGTCGTCACTAGATACACATATCAAACACAGTTATGGAAGCATTAACATGAGAGAGTGAGTAGGCCTCTCTTGAGTTAAGAGGAGTACAAAGAAATATTCTGTGACAAAGTAATTCAACATAAAAAGACTAAGAGTCTACAGCCATGCTGGTAGCTCTCTGAGACTGTACAGTGCTTTGGGCTAAAAATGCTAATTTGAGACAAGACCATGCTAACATGCTGATGTTAAGGATTTATAATGTTTACCATGTTCACTGGCTTAGTTTAGTGTGTTAGCATGCTAATATTGATTAGTACAAAACAAAAAGCATGTGATTATCATAAAGTGGGCATGTCTGTAAAGGGGAGACTCGTGGGTACCCATAGAACCCATTTTCATTTACATATCTTGAGGTCAGAGGTCAAGGGATCCCTTTGAAAAGGGCCATGCCAGTATATGCAAATATTCATGGCAGACAGTGGCTCAGATTGCACAAAAAGTAGTGCGATGTTACAGGGACTGTGATAAATGCAAATGTAGAACCCACTGTTCTAATTGCATTTAAAAAATAAACTTTATACTATGACAGTTTTCCTAAAATTTTATTTTAAAAATCACAATATTGCCTTGCCTACAGTATCGCAATATATTGCAATATACTGAATCGTAACCCCTGTATCACCATATCGCCGAATTCTTGCCAATTCACAGCCCTACTATCCGGTCAGTCAGTGATCAGTGTGACACCACTAAACCCTTCACAGTGCTGCTAATATAATGACTACCAGTACAGAGAAGGGTGCAGGTATTTGGCAGTGAAGGTATGTAATTTCCTCTTTTACCGTAGCTCTTGTTCAGTGCTTGTTCCTGCATGGAGCCGCAGCGGGAAACCCCGACTTCCCGAGACAGAGCACACTGTGCTCATCTGCACCAGCGCTGCCAGGTGTCAACTTGTGACGCCTTAATAAAAAAGCGTTTTTTCCATGCTCGTAATGTATGAGAGAGAAGTCTATAAATATCTTGAATGCTTGATTTGTTTGTTCCTTTTAGTTTAGACTCTAAAATAACATCAGTTTCTGATTATAGATTTGTCCTGTGTGCATCAAAGTACCTGTCATCTTTTATCTCCGCTTCACTGTTAAATATGGTACAACTACTGTAAATTAAACCATCATACTAAATCAAACAAACTGCAAATGAGACTAATTTTAGACCTTTCTTAAGTGTGTTCTACATTGTTCAAAATCTTGGCTTCAGATGCTGCAGTCCCCGGTGGAATTCATACATAGTAGAGATAAGGACAGACTGCTCTATTTGTCAGTGCAGGGGGCCCCTTAAGGGCCCAGAGAATCTGATGTCCACACACTCTCTCTCCTGCACTCTGACATTTTCTCAGCAGTATGAGGTTACATACGAGGAAAAAGACATCCACATCATCTAGCCTCCTTTTCCGCGAACAAAACGGCCTCTCACTCCTGTTCCCGGTGACATCAGGACAAAATGTCAAAAGTTCCCAAAAGGTTGCCAGCGAAACAAAGTCTTCTCTAAATGAGAATGGACAAGAGCTAGTATTTTTAGATGACCTATGTATCAGTTGCTATTTTTATCTGCAGCTTCTGTTTGGTACGATGACCTGTGACCCGTGAGGTTCTTACTGAATTTTAGAAAGGGGCAAAGAGCATAAAGTGTACTGAAGTACATCCCCGGGATTACAAGCGTTCCAGGGTGAGAGTTTGTAACCTGCGGTAGCTGCAGGCTAGCAGGGTCATAGCCCACCCAAGGGGGAGGGAAGACAGGGTCACAAAGGCTGAGGAGGATGCATGTTCCCAGACACAAAGTAGACAGCTCCACAGCCCAAACACAAAACACAGGAAAGCACTGGCAGACAGGCAGGAAAGGCTTGATTCTTGATACTTTTCTGTAAAACCCCAAATTAAAAGAATTGGCAGAACTTTGTCAATGTGTTGAAGCCAATAGAGACCCGATTTCAGGTACGATCATTCTGACAATTAATTGCACTGTGAATCTAAAGATATCTCCAAGCGGTGCAGGAAAGATTACAATTTGGACGGCGCAAGCAAAGCGAATGACAATACACTCTTGCATACTTGATTGCACTGAGGTCCCTCAGGAAGAAAGGGTTATAGGATCTCTGAAAAGGCGGCCATTGTTCATCATCTCCAGCAAAATGACTTTGTAAAATTGAGAGGAAGAAAGGCAAACCATTGGACCAATGTGATAGCAGCCCATGAAAGTGGAGAGCACTGATGCATGAGTGAAAAGCGCCTTATGTCAAATATAATTGTCCTGCCCTGAAAAACAAGCTAGCGACATCTGATTTGATTCCCTCCTGTTTGGATCAAGTTACTTCCTGTCTGCTTTAAGCATGTTTGCCGAGACAATCAAGCTCCTGGAGAGATTTGGGGATGTTCTGATGTCTTTGTCCACCAAAGAACTGAATTTAATGACCTCTCATTTCCTGTTTTAACTCTTTGTTTGAAGTCAAATGTCTTATTTGAAGCACCCTGCAATTTGCTTTTAGGTCTTAAAGCCATAGTTTGTCATTTTGGGAAATACGCTTATTCACTTTCTTGCTGAGAGTTAGGCCTACATGACAAGATCACCATGAAAGCGGTATCAGTCTTCTGGTTGAAAGCCCAAATTTCCCAAAATGTTGAACTACTGCATTAAAGGAGTAGTGTGTAACATTTAGGGGGATCTATTGGCAGAAAAGGAATATAATATTAAAAAGTATGTTTTCTTTGGTGTATAATCACCTGAAAATAAGAATCATTGTGTTTTCGTTTCCTTAGAATGAGCCGTTTATATCTATGTATACAGGACCCGTTCTGTATATAAAGTATACAGAACGGGTTCTCTTCATATTGCTCCAGAAGACTGTGCCATCAGTGTGTGAATGAGTATTTAAATTAGATCCTGATGGGCAGGTTGTCACCTTGCATGCCATCAGTGTCAGGGTGAATGTGAAGTGTAAAGGGCTTTGAGTGGTCGGAAGACTAGAAAGGCACTATATAAATGCAAGGCCATTTACGATTAGATAGGGCCATTTAAGCTTTTGCATTTTCACATTTTCGCATCAATTACCGTAGTTCTCCTACACGCTTGGCACACGGGAGAAGTTTCAGTTGGTTTCAATCTGCAACCTCACTGCTAGATGCAGCCAAATCTGCATCTTTAAATTTTTCTCAATGTCCAAATAAGCAACAATTAACGCAAAAGTTTGGGAAACAGCCATGCTAGCAGCTCTGTGAGACTGTACTTAGGCACAGTGGTGTTTGCTTTGATCCAAATGCAAACATCAGCATGTTAACATGCTGGTAATGACAATGCTAACAGTCTTCACCATCTTAGCTGAGCATGTTAGCATGCTAACATTTGACAAGTAGCACTAAATACAGCTGAGGCTGACGGGAATGGGACTAGTTTTGTATGTAAACTATTTCTTCACAAACCAAAGTATTGGACACATTAAAATGTTGACCTGGTGGTGGTGCTAGATAAAAAGTCAGGGGGTTACCAGTGTTATTACATTTCATCCTGAGGGAGACAACTTCACACAAATTTCACAGCAAACCATACAATAATTGTTGAGACATTTCACTCAAAACCTCAAAGGTCAACCTCATGATGCTGCTGTAGAGAAAAGGTCAGGGACCACCAAAGTAAGTAGGATTCATCCTCTGGGGACCACAAATGTCTGTACAAAATTGAATGACAATTCATCCAACAGGTTTTGAGATATTTCAGTCTGGACCAAAGTATTGCACAGACCGATTGCCATCCTTAGTGCAAGCGTAGAAATAAACCAGTGTTATATAACATATACAACCTGCAGTTAATTATCATTAGTGACACATTGTGCCCAAAATAAGACCAAAACAAATAAAACATTTTATAATTCCATCCTCCATGACTGGACATACGAGCTGTTAAGTCAGGATGGAGGAGGTGGATGTCTCCCATGGACACTAGTCATACTCCATCCTGCTTCTGTCTGCTGTCCTGAGTTGTTGGCTCCGTGCTGAGATGTCTGCAGTGGCCCTTCTCCTGGCTTTTCTTTTGCCCGTTGCTGCTGGCTTGGAAGCATGTCCAGCTGTCCCATCATTCTGTCAGCGCTGCTGTCTCCCTCAGCTCCAGATTAAAAACGGCAAAGGGGCCGCCAGGAAAAGTGGCTCGCCCCGTCTCTCAGGACTTATGTCAAAAATGTTTCAGTCCTCAGGTAATTTGCTACAGTCTGGGATCCTTTCACTATTACTTCAAAGAGCCTCGCAAAGAGAGGGAAAGAGAGAGAAATGAAAGGGAGGAAAAATGATATTTAGTTGTGGGTAGTGACAGATCTACATTCTTGAGTATTGACATGCGATCTGAGTGAGGAGTCCTCCTCCTCTAGGGATGCTGACTGAGGCTGCAGCAGTCCTTAAATCTGACTGATAAAAAGCACTGTGTCCATTGACTGTCGTCCAAAATCGAGCTTAGTTAAACAAACTGACTCAACCTCAAAAGAATTCACAGTCACTAGACAGTTAATCGTTCTTCAAGGTTTAGAAAACCACTCTGTTGAGCAGTTTATCATCTGGTTATTCATATTTGGCACATTACAAGTTATTAAGGACAATGTACATAATGTTATTCAAGATTTTTACATGTACTACTGCACATATAGAATTTCCTTTGGTTTCCCAAATATAAGCCGTCACACTGAACAATTTTCTTTCAATTGTAATCCATCCCCAGGCAGCTCTTCTTGATCTGTAAGTAGGTTCAAATTCGTCGAATCTGTCTTAATTGGTCTTAGATTGATGCACTTACGTAAAATGTTGGCAAGAGAAGTTAGTTCTGCCCTCTGTGTAAGGTACTTACAATACAAACTGGTTAAGACCTGTGGAATGAGGAAGAGAGACCGGAAATGTCAGTTAGATTTAACTTGGAAAACCTCACAGGAAATTTTGTTTAAGTGAATCAAAACTTGAAGAGAGATATGAAGAGCACTTGCCCTGTCCTTTGCATTCTTGCTGTTTGTGTGTATACTTTAAAGGTACACAGTTTTTTTTTTTTTTTTTTAAATGCACCTACACAAAGGTATTCAGAGATCCTCAGCAGACCTTCACAAACTCGTGACATCTCCACAACACAACGTCTCGAGTTTTCTCCAAATCAGGAATGCATGGGTGCGTTCATGGCAAACAAAAACAGTGATTAAAGAGGGTAACAGGATCAGCTCTAATCAGCGTCTCCTGAGAAAATGCCAAGGAGTTTTCAACCATTGTCAGGTCACTCCAAGAGGTGATCTCTTTCCCCATTAATTATGTGCCATGCCGCAGCAATCGTCCTCTCCGGCGTGAGCGACCTTCTCTGCTTTCATATGTCTGTGCAGAATGATCAAAACACGCAAGAGAGACAGTGAGGAGAATCAAGCTCCCAGTGATGTGCCTGCCCTCTCATTTTTCTGACAAAGAACAATGGCCACCTCATAACTAATGGCAAAGAGAGATTCTTCAGTGCAAAGAGGAGTAAAGGGGCGGGGGGGGGGAATAACCATTATCCAAAGACATGTTCTATCATGTGATGAATTCTGTTTTCTCAAGCCAAATTCGTTAGTGCTTTCCTATTGAAAGTATTCAGAGCTTGTATTAAAGATGTGATCATCAGATAAAGAGTGGGTTGAGCATTGAGAGACAGAAGAAGAAGAGAGAAGAATGATGATCGTGCATATTGGATTTATCACTGATGGAATAGCTCAATGACATCCTCTATTTAGCCCAAATGACAGCCCCCTTTTGTTATCCTCATTGTGAGAGGTCAGGTAGGGATGGAGATCACCTACTTTGCTGCACGACTAGGCTGTGTCAATGCTGCCCTCTGTTGGTCAGCTATTTTTACACTCAGTACCTGGCAATATGGGTGCTTCTCACTTCATCTTCTGCAAACTAAATGTGTCAAATTAGGTTTAGTTTAGGTTAAGTCTGTCACTGACTTTGCTAAAACAGTATACACTGTTCAATGAGCACATGAAAATATAATTTCTAAGCGCAAAATAAATCATGGGCCGGTTAAAAATCCCCACCCTCACATCGATGCCCGGTCCCCGACAGTGGAGTGAGACGAGCGTTTTCTGCCAGGGTTTACCAGAAATACAACTGGGGGGGTTATGCAAATTATACCGTTACAAAATAAATATATCATATCATATTTAACCCTGACCTGTCTAATATATGACCCTAACCCTATACAACCCTAACCTATATAATATATAACCCTAACCCTAACCTATATAATATATAACCCTACCCTAACCTGTATAATATATAACCCTAAGCCCTAACCCTAACCCTACCACAGGGTGGCTAAGTCCACAGCCCCAGACTGGCAGCTGCCATAGCAGTTCCCTGATCACATCATACAACATCACTGATGATGCATCAAATAAATAGGGAAACACGAACATCACAGTAAAACCAAATTTCAAATGCACAGTAAATTTTGTAAGAATTTCTGGTTTTCTGTTGCATAACCCCTCAGTTGTATTTCTGGTAAACCCTGGGAGGAGATGCTCGTCTCACTCGACTGTCGGGCACCGGGTGTCGATGTGAGAAAGGGGATCGAACTCTGCTCTGCCGCAGACAGAACCGGGAACTGAGCAACCAAGCCACCAAGCCACCGTTGCCACACGCACTTGGGGCTGTTCTCTTGGTATATTTGACTTCGTCATTAGAAGTTAGACCTGAAAACAGACTGTGGCACATAAGATTCAAACACCGGCCTCCAGTATTCCAACCAGATATCTACCACACTGAGCTATCTGACCAGATACACTGATTTGGTGTTTATTTTTTTATTTGACTTCTTCTATATTTGACTTCGTCATTAGAAGTTAGAACTGAAAACAGTCTGTGTCACATAAGTATTGAACTCGCACCCTCAAGTATTCCAACCAGATATCTACCACACTGAGCTATTTCACAAATCATAACATACCGTGCCAAAAAAAGACAACAACAAAGTCATAGTATAGTCTGTTAAAAACAAAAGTCATATTATGTCTAAAAATTTGATAAAATAAGTCATAGTATAGTATGTCGACAAAGTTCTTGGAAAAAAAGGTCATAGTATAGTATGTCGAAAGAATTTCATGAAAAAAGTCATAGTATAGTATTTCGTAAAATTAGCCCTCAAAACTCACTGTATCAAAAAAGGATCGAACTCACAACCTCAAGTATTCCAACCAGATATCTACCACACTGCCACACTACCACTGTTTCACATGTCAAAAAAAAGGAGCCCAAAAAAGTCAAAGTATACTATGTCGAAAAAACAGTAATTGGAGAGTATCATAGTATATATATAAGGTGGAAAAAAAGTCATGTCGAAAAAAGTTTTAAAAAGTCATAGTATAGTATGTCGAAAAAAGTTTTTAAAATAGTCATCGTATAGTATGTCGAAAAATGTTTTTAAAATAGTCATCGTATAGTATGTCGAAAAATGTTTTTAAAATAGTCATCGTATAGTATGTCGAAAAACGTAAAAAAAAAAGTCATAGTATAGTATGTCGAAAAAAGTAAGAGAAACGTTATCATTTCCTGACTGCGCCTGCAGGGAGACACCGGCACCCGGTCGGAGACGATAACGTTTCTCGCTGCGGAGCCCCGTCACTTCACAAGACACGGGAAACCTCTGTTGGTCTGGAGGAGCTGCAGCAGTTATTTCTGCACAAACGTCCACTGTACATTCACTAGATATTCTCAGAGCTAAACTAACTCTTCTGCAGTGTGGAGTGTGCGTGCATGCACGTGAGGTGGAGCGAGCTGTGTGAAGGCAAGCAGGCAGAGGAGCAGAGGAGCAGAGTACAGCAGAGACTTCGACCCTGGAGACCAAAGCTACGGTCTCTCCCGCGTCCTCCGACCGCGGCCAACACTGTTTAACAGACGGGCATCACTAGATATAATTTTGCAGTTTTGGTGCTTCTGTGTAGTTTGTGTTGGAGTCCGTGCGCGCGCATGGGACACCGACCCGGGTGATTTATACGTGTAAGATGTTACAAACAGTCCCTTTAACATGGCTGCATTGATGCTACCTAGACACATTTAATATTACAGTTCTTCACAGTCACCGCTAGAGGTCAGTGAACACTCGTCATTTTAAATACACAGGTCATCTCTTTGCTTTATACAACCAGCGAGCATTTTGTTTTGCCTTTTACCTGAGATTTAACAGCAGTGCCTTATTGTTGATCCCTTGCATCTTCTTGTCAACACAATAAGGGAAATACAAAAGGAAAACACTATAGGGATGTTGTGCTTCTTTTCCTTTGTGTGTACAAAATAATCCATAAAAAGATACTCTGTATAACATTAAATATGTACACTAAATATCATGTATTTGTTTTGTTATTATTGCTTATGGCCAATCATTGCCATGACGTTACACAGTTCCTTACTGTCACCACTAGAGGGCAGCAAACTAACACTTGGGATTTTAAATACACAGATCAACATCTCCTAGCATCAACATAGAGGTAGACTCAGGAACTGAGCTAAAATAATAATAATAATAATAATAATAATAATAATAATAATAATAATAATAATAATAATAATGCTAAAAAATATAAACATTATTCAGATTAAACAACTGGTAAATAAAAATGGCCTGTTGCTAACTTGATGGATGCATTGCAATTAGCTATATCAACTCAGGGTCGTGTGGTTGGCTGACAGAACAGAACTATAATTAGTGTTATTAGTTTTACCTGTTCTTTTTCTTCTATCACAAGTTAAAATGACATCATCCAGATGCCAAAATAACATAATTTTGTTGTTGTTGTTTTTTACAAAAGTGTAAATATTATAAACCTACTGATGGACATCAGTGAACACAAGCCCTTTGAGGGAACATAAAACATGTGATTTGTCCACAGTGAGTGTATAATTACATATAAATGTACAACTGACAACAGACGTATTAGATTCAAGTAGTTTTATTTAGAAAAGAAATACAAAATATAGGAAATTTGAATAATATGTACACTATACATTCCCAGCATGGAGAGTTTTTCATCCTCTCCGCAGCCAACGATTGCAGCTTGTTCCCACTAGGTGACCCTGCTGTTCTCAGTTTGTCTCTGTCTCTGATCCACTTCATCAAAACCAAGGTCTCCACATGGAGGAAGAAGAGTTTGGTGGTGACCCCTCCCTCGGTGCAGGGTGTGGAGGGGATCTCAGGGTGATGAGAGGGGGGCAGAGGAGGGCCGGAGGGCCGGAGTGAGGAGCAGAGGACGAGAAACTAAAGAAGGAGGTGTTGGAGGACAGAGGTGACAGGCTGGGGGGGAAGGAGAAGTGAGAGGCAAATGACGGGAAAGGAGGAGAGGTGGCATAAGTGGAGAAAGAGGGAGAAAGCCAGGGAGAGGGAGGAGGGGACAGATAGTCGTGGAACGGTGTGGAGCAGGAGTGAGGCTGAAATGGGGAGTGAGATGGAAACTTAGGAGTCTCTTCTTTCCTCTCAGATGTGCAAATGACATCCATAGTTATTCCATCTGCTCCTTTAGCCATCTCAGTGTCAGTCACTCTCTGGTTGAAGTCTGGTTGAGTATTGTTTGGCTGCTGGCTCTCTGTGTGGTGTTTCAACCCCTCGATCAGTCTCGTTCTCTGTGCTGGTGTTATTTTGTGCATGTAGCTGCTCAGCTGGGCCACACACTGCTGAAAACCTGCACTCTCTATGGTAAAGAGAGTAGGAGCACCGGACTCTGTGTGATGAAGGCTTACCACAGGAGCATGAGTCTTCATGTGACTGGTAGTAGAGTCTGCAACAAAGAGAAGACACCATGGGTGAGGGAGTGTGACATTAAAATGTTGATTTGCAGCAGAAAAAGGGATTTTTATGAAATATTTCATACATTTAAACTGAACTATTTTGTTTGACGAACCCTTTCTCAGGTCCCTCCCATCTGTCCACTTCTGAACATATTCCACAGCCAAGTCAAGAATCTCTGCTTTCTCTATTTTAGGATTCTGCAGCCGCTGATAACAACGAAATAGGGGAGAAATATTTCATCATTGTAAGGTTATGATTCCCTTAAACACGTGTAGAGACCGGATGTGATTTTGTTGAAATGACTCACTGGATCAGACGTGTGATTCAACAGCAAACTCCTCAGTTCAGCCAGACTTTGATTTATTCGATCTCTTCTCTTCTTTTCCACAACTGGTTTCAGAACCTAAAGAGACAAAAACAGCATTATGTGAGGATAATTAAGTTGTAGGCAAAGCAGGTATTATTTTTATTGGATTGTTTGACCACTATATATGTCACCAGTTACATTTTTCTGTATATGTATATCCAGTAAGCTTATACCTCAATATAAACCTAAAAATAAATATTATATACCTTAATAAATGGTAAAAAAAAAATAATAATAATACCATTGACAACATGGGTTGCCAGGTTGTGAAAAACCTTTATTATACCTGCAGTTAAAAATGTGATTAATTCATTAATAAACCTGGCAACTCAAAAAATGGTTCTCATTGATGGCTTAGAACTGCCCTATAAAGGATTATTAAATGATGTATTAACATTAATAAAGCCTTAGTTTCAACTTATAAAACATTTGTAAATAAATAAATAAAAGTTCTTACCCTCTTTCTACTCTTGCCCTCTTCCAGAGTTGGGTTTTGTAGTTTCCTTGTCATGTTGCAGACAGTGTTTGGTCCAGATGTCCTCAGTGGAAGCTGCATCAGTTCAAACAGCCTCCTGTATCCTGTTGGCTGACTATAAGTAGAGCTCTGCTGCCTCTGATTGGCTGACAAGTGTGAGTGACGACACTTAACCGAAAATGGTCGCTCCTAACTTTATTATGGTCTATGGATAAAAATCGAAACTATACATTTCAAACAGTGATCAGGTGGTGAGATTTCTTTAAAATAACTTTTATAAGGCAACAATTTGTATCTTATTATAACCTATAATATAGCAAATCTTGACATATGATGACATCATCAGACAGAGGCAGCCTGCTGGTGTAGTTTGATAGTTTATAAATCTACCTCACTCCTGAAAAGTTAAGCTCAATATCTCGGTTGTCTAAGAAGATTTCATAGAAGAGGTAGGCTAAATAGGCTTTTGAAACTGTATCTAATGAGTTTGGATGAGCATCTTGTCATACTCCATTTATTAATTTAATTATAGGCTAAATGTATTCTGACCTTTGTGTGATTCTCTTTAACGCCTCCCTGAAGTGAGACTATGGGAAACTTTTTTTTTTCTCGTGGGAACAGAAATGAAGTGAGAAAGTGAGCAGCTATGAGGCTTTTTATGATGTGTGAGACATCCACACTTTGAATAAGTGATGAAAAAGACCAAATGAGAGCAGCTTTGGTCCAAATGAAGAATTAAGTCAATTTGATATATATACAGCTCAGTATTACAAATCACAACTGCAAATGCTAGACACTCATGCATTAACAGTTAACAGCAGATCAAATAAAAAAGGAATTTAACTGATAACTTGATTGAGGTACCACAGAGACAAATGTTGAGCATGGTCACGTGTGTGTGTTTATGTGATGAAGTGTGAGGATGATTATTACACCTGAGTGTTAAGTGTGCTGCTGCAGGTCAGCCTGATACTACCTCATGTTGGACTTCACACGAGATTCCCTTTAAGATAAATCAAAGACTACTAGATCACAACATGTTCCCTGCAGCCAGCCCTCCTTTTGTCAGTGTGGCCGACACACCCGACGGGTCACCATATTAGAAGTCACCGGTCCATTTCTCTGCCACCAAAGGACACATTTAGTCACTAATTAGTTTCCATCACAGGCTCAGGCGAGCGCGTTATAGGGCTTATTTATGGGGCGGATCCACGTGGCTTATAAAACCTATAACCTACCTACACACTAGAGAGAGAGAGAGAGAGAGAGAGAGAGAGAGACAGAGAGAGAGAGAGAGAGAGAGACAGAGAGAGAGAGAGAGAGAGAGAGAGAGAGAGAGACAGAGAGAGAGAGAGAGAGACAATAGAGAGAGAAGAGGAGAGAGAGAGAGAGAGAGAGAGAGAGACAGAGAGAGAGAGAGACAGAGAGAGAGAGCGGGAGAGAGAGAGGGAGAGAGAGAGGGAGAAGGAGAGAGAGAGGGGGAGAGAGACAGAGAGAGAGCGGGAGAGAGAGAGGGAGAGAGAGAGAGAGAGAGAGAGAGAGAGAGAGCGGGAGAGAGAGAGAGAGAGAGCGGGAGAGAGAGAGGGAGAGAGAGAGGGAGAGTGAGAGAGAGAAGGAGAGAGAGAGGGGGAGAGAGACAGAGAGAGAGAATCAGAGAGAGAGAGAGAAAGAGAGAGGGAGAGAGAGAGAGAGAGAGAGAGAGAAAGAGAGAGGGAGAGAGACAATAGAGAGAGAAGAGGAGAGAGAGAGAGAAGGAAGAGAGATTCTTAACAGTGCGCATCAGATACATATTTACCAAAACAAAGTTCCTCCTCCTATAATAACTACATCATCATACTCCTATAATAAAGTGACTATTAGGCCTAATTGGAAATCCCATCCTATATGTTAAGATCTATCTTATAAAGTGAGTTTCCATGGTTCCCATCCGTGATCTCTGAGCCTCCACTAATCTTCCTCTCTTTGATTTGAGACGGAAGTATCATTGCCTGTGAAAAGCCACTTAATCTACAGGATCCCCGTGATCCGATCATCCCTGTGTTATCTCCACACTTTAGCCTATTATGAGGATGAGGGTGACCAGAGATGCAGTGCGAGGAAAAGCTACCCAGAACTCAGAGACCCAAACTTCAGCCTCCTGTCATATAGTGAAATCATATATAGTCTGCATCTTAGATAGAGAAAGTGTGGACATTAAATATCTAGCTGTTCCTGCACAGATGTTGTGTGTATAGCCTACTAACCACACCCTCTAAAGACAAACAGGTTTAGGTGTGAATCAGGCAATTTGACTCTACAACACCAGGCCAGGTCCTGTTCTGATATTTATATTTAGAGGGTTATTAGGATGGTTTCAAATCAATAAGCAGAATTGTGGCTTCATCAGTTGCATCTATAGCTATATAAAGCATATTTCATTCTGCCATTTAGTAGAAACATTGAGTGTAGTGAATTACTTAAATTCATTCATTTCATTTCAAAATGTATTTTGAACATGTAGAATACAAAAAAATATAAAATTAAAAATTAAAAAAAGAATGATCATACCAACAAGTGGACAGTATTTACATACAATGAAAATCATAAGAAAAATAAACTGTCAAACACTTGATGCCTTGATTTATATATTCGAAAAGGAGTGAGAAGAAGTATAAACTTATTTAATCCCACCCCTTCTCCATAAACTGTATTTATTTAGGATTTAGGCTATAGCAGTTGATAACAAAGATTAAACCAATATACAAATATTATGTTTTGTGATACTGTATTGATTCTCAAAAACCCTATATCGATTTTCAATCAATAGTTTACATGCAAAGATTAACTCAACAATACTTTATTTCATTTGCAAAAAAGAGTAGTAGTAGTATGATGTTGGATGTTACAGCGACTGTGATTCATGCAAATACAGATCCCACTGTTCTGATTGCAAAAAAAGTAAACAGTTTTTACTCAGATTGTATGCATATGGTGGCATGTTCTTCATACTATGACAGTTTTCCTAAAATTAGATTAAAAATCGCAATATATCGCCTTGCATTTAGTATCGCAGTATATTGCAATATATTGAATTATAACCCCTGTATCATGATACATATATATCGCCAGATTCTTGCCAATACACACACTGTAAACAATTGCTGTTAATTTACAGCAGAATTTCAACAGTATTAACCTGTTATTGCTAAAAACAGTGCTTTACTGTTAATACAAAAGAAAATCTGTTAAATTACGCTCATAGGCCGTTTTTTAACTGAACTATAATGTATTCTTAAAAAACAGCACTTTACTGCTGATCAACTGTCTAAAGTATCATCAGTAACAGTTTCATGCAGTATTTTTTTAATTCTGGGAAGAGCATTTCACCTGATCTGCACATGTGAGGCTGGATCCGTTCTTTTATTCATCCATCCCCATCTTACTGATTATTTGGTGAGTAGTAATTTTATTTAATTAATAAATCTGTGCAAAGTTTATCAGTGATGTTTCCAGTTAGTTTGCATAACAGAATATGTGCATGTCATGATAGAGGGATTCAACAGCTAGCTAGAATTTCACAGATGATTGCACATTAATCGGACAACACAAGGAGCTCATTTTAATATCTATGTATTCAAGTTAATATCTAAGTTAATGTGCTGACACATGTACTTTGCCAGTGAATTCATGCATAACGACGGTGTATACATTTTACAGTCTATGGAAGTCCCTTCAACATTTAAAGTAACATTAAGACTTCAGTGCATGTTGGTTATTGGGTGGTAATTCAGTAGAGCAGATACAAAATTGAAGGCAAGTTTATTTACTAGCTAACTAGTGTTTTTGAATGATATCTGAAAACCACATGTTCTATAGATCAGATGGTCAGAATATTCATAATTGATCAAAAAAACGTTTCTCAACCAGTAATGCACACCACTCAACACAATTCATTTCAAACATTGACTAAAAATCCATGAAGTTGACTGAGGAAAATTCTTTCTAAGTTTCAGGTGAAACAGCAGGAAGCTATTGGCGCTGGATGGTCAGCCTTGAGGGCCACTTCATATGTGAGGGGATCCAGCCCACCTTCTTGATGGGGCTTGCTGCATTATTTTCCACCTTCTACACCTGCACGCTCAAATTAATCTCAAGGTTAGATACTTTCAGTAAAACCTGTATTTTTATTGTGGCATTAATCTAAGTGATTCACACAACTTGATTTTTACACAGTGCCTGAAGAAACACTATCATTTTTCAGGTGCACCGTAGGAATAAACCCTGAGAGAGGCACTAAGGATGGACAGGGCAAAGTCTTCTCAAAGAAAACTGGCAAATTCACGAGCTACAAGACAAGACTACAACCGTATATCCACATGTATCCACTCTGCTGATGGGACTCATGGACTTGAGTGGGACTTCATTTAAAATGGTGAGTTTACATTACATACATGATAAGAGGAAATGAGGGCTACACATGCTGATTTTGTATGTGAGAAGTTACAATGAAAGTTGTGTTGGAACTCATATATCTCTCTCTCACACAGTCAGTGGGCTACCAAGGCTGGATTGAGAGAACTGGTGTCTTTGAGTGGGCCATAAGTCATTCACTAACTCACTCCCCCATTATCGCCCAATACTTGGACTTCCACACTTATCCATGTGCCTTGTTAGAGACTGAATATTCATACTTGGACATGATGTCACATGTCTGGTGGTGTTGGTGCTCATTATGATATAAGGCAAAATATTATTTGAGAGTTTTGTTTTAACTATGATATAGCTCAACTGTCTGTAGCTGTTCCACAAAGTAAAGTTAGTAAGATTGACAGATGTCTTCAGAAATGCTATTTCTTCTGAAATTTGGTTTGTTATCTGTGTCAGGTTTTTGTTGGCGCTGTGTTGAACTTCATATGAAAATAAAAAGTAAAGTGCAATAAGATAAGCTGTAGATGTTCTTTTCTCACACATTGTACATGATTGTAAAAGCAGTGAATTAGCTCTGTTCTTC
Source organism: Sebastes fasciatus (assembly GCF_043250625.1). Taxonomy (NCBI): domain Eukaryota; kingdom Metazoa; phylum Chordata; class Actinopteri; order Perciformes; family Sebastidae; genus Sebastes; species Sebastes fasciatus. The sequence continues at coordinate 9,368,262 of NC_133804.1, read as the reverse complement.
ACTCACATTTTGTTATGGTTTGCATTCTGTGCTTGTAGCCATATAGACAGACATTTTGGGCATCATAGCCTTAATTATAGCCTTTTTCTTAACAAGTGCCTTTAATTGTATTTAGTGTGACTATTCCTTTGTCTGTAACCTGCTAAGTCTATTCATATAGGCAAAAAATAATGTTTATTAAAATGTACGTAAAAAATACAACCTAAATAGTGCATTAAAACAAATCAGTAAGATAATGTAAAAGAAAGGGGAAAAACAGCTATATAATGTATCTTTAAACAGGAAATTAACTATAAAATACTGTGAAATTAATCAAAAAACCTGTATATACTGTATTTTTCATTAACAGTACAAAGCTGTAAATTTCAGCGACAGTATAATAATGTTAATTTTACAGTAGAATAATGGCAACCCTGCTTCCAGCTCTTTACTGTTATTTTACTGGGAAATTCTTAACAGTGTGTGCTTGTAGCCATATAGACAGACATTTTGGGCCTTATAGCCATAATTATAGCCTTTTTCTTAACAAGTGCCTTTAATTGTATTTAGTGTGACTATTCCTTTGTCTGTAACCTGCTAAGTCTATTCATCTAGGCAAAAAATAATGTTTATTAAAATGTATGTAAAAAATACAACCTAAATAGTGCATTGAAACAAATCAGTAAGATAATGTAAAAGAAAGGGATAAAAACAGCTATATAATGTATCTTTAAACAGTAAATTAACTGTAAAATACTGTGAAATTAATCAAAAAAACAGTATATACTGTATTTTTCATTAACAGTACAAAGCTGTAAATTTCAGCGACAGTATAATAATGTTAATTTTACAGTAGAATAATGGCAACCCTGCTTCCAGCTCTTTACTGTTATTTTACTGGAAAATTCTTAACAGTGCAGCCATAATGAAGTAGTTTTAGTGTATTTTCTGCACTAGAACCTCGATCCCTAAAATGTATGAGAAGTCAAATGAATGATTAATCAAGCAGTAAAACTAATTCAGTATAATCAACAGACCTTGCACTTCCACTCTTATTTAGCAGGATAAATTAGTTCCACTAATATTGATATGATCAAACTACTGTGAATTACTCATAAAAAACACACACAAGTCAGAAAGACAGTGTTTTGTGATTTTGGGTGAACTTTCTCCTTAAGGGATTAAGAAACCAAATTGTAACAATGGAGAGACCACATGGCACACTCCCTTTAGTTTAAACTGGACTTTTAGTTGAGCTTGAAAGTGAAAAGAAGAGGATTAGATTTAGATTGATCAAAGTTTCCTTCAGTGTCAAGGCTGCTGCTAGCTGGATGTGAGGGCGTGTCCCGCAGGGGGGCGGGGTTATCTGCAGGCATATCTATCAACAGAGTGCACAATCGGGCCATTTCTCGTTTTATACTCCCAGTGAGGACTGACTGACTGACTGACTGGCTGGCACGAGTCAACTTTTACCATGAAGGCTTTAACTGCACCCGAGTCTCCCAGACAGAGGAGTATCAGAAGGGTAAGATGATGTTTTCTGACTTCTGGAAGGAATTTCGGAAGAAAAAATGGTCTAAAATGATGTTCAGGGTTGTAATTGTAATATTTAAGTTAAGATATATTTTCTAAATTATGTTAGTTTAGATCTTTCTTCCTTTTTTGTTATTGTTTTTTCTCTCCTGGGGTTGGGGGGAGGTCCTTTGTATAAGCCTGTGGCTTTTTGACCTCTCCTGACACATTTCTTGTTTTTTTTTTCATTGACTGTATTTTGTGCAGTTTTATATATGTGCAAATAAATAAAATAAATTTGACTTTTCAATCCCTTAAGGTCCCTAAACCTCTGATGGAGAAACGCAGGCGGGAGCGGATCAACCACAGTCTGGAGACATTACGACTCCTGATGCTGGATAACACCCACGATGAGGTATGTCTATCTTTGCGTCATGCTCTTATTTTGATATCTGAGTAAATGTTTATGTATCCTATTAAAGTCCATATTTCCTATTTTAAGTGAGTGTGCTTTCATTTCTCCTTTTAGAAACTGAAGAACCCAAAGGTGGAGAAGGCAGAGATTCTGGAGAGTGTGGTGAACTTTCTGCAGACAGAGAAGGAGGTGGAGAAGAGTCACCGGCCCATGAGGAGAGTCCTGTCCAGGCAGCAGAGCCCGACCTCCGGCCGCCAGAGAGACTACCACGACGGCATGAGGTCCTGTCTGCTGAGGGTCAGCCACTTCATAGCCAACAAGAGCAGCCAGGAGTCAGAGGAGAGCGACCGAGATGTTGTTCAGGTTCCTCTGGCGCTCTCCAAGCCGCAGACACACCCTTCATCTCCAGGTCACATCCACAAGGCCCAGGTCGAGTTGTCTCCACCACATCTGGCCCAACATCACCTCCATCACGGAGTCCCTCATCCATACCTTAGCCAGACCCAGGAGACCGGCCTCCACTGTGGCACCAGAGTGCTGCTCTCCTCCACGGCTGCAGCCTGCACGCACATCACTGACCCTGTGTGGAGGCCTTGGCCTCAGTGACACACTCAGTGACACAGATGTTTTATTTTAGATACTTTAGATACTGTAGATGCCCACAGACTGCAGTGTAAATATGTATTTTTTTGTACAGTCTGGATTCTATATGTACAGTGAAGATATTTTCCATGACAGCAATATATTCTTGTTTTGGCTTTAGGATTTGCTGTTTTGCACGCGCAACATATGTTATTTTACCTCATTTTTTTTTTATCTAAGTTGTAAATATATGATATTTTTATGGGACAGTGTTCACAGATTGCTGATTTTTTTTTTTTTTTTCTTTGCTGTGACATGAATTAAATTTAGACGCGTGCGTAAAATGCGCGTAAAGACCTGATATTAGAGCCATGATTGTGCTTGTTTAATTCTCTGTTCCCATTTCCAATAAAAGCACAATTTCCTGTTCATTCCTGATCATTCGAGTGGCCTATTTGCTGTGTGAATAGCTTGTACTTGAGCAGTACTTTACAGCTGCACTGTTTAAAAGAAGGGAAGGGGGACATCCATAGGACAGTTAGCAGGTACTCTATCCAGGCTGGACAGCAGTTATGACACATTCGTCTATTGAAATGTTGATGGTGGGAGAGCCTGGTGCTTCTATGATCTTAAGTGTAGTTTTTTCAAATGTAGAAAAGCAAAGAGTGGCCATTCACACATTGTCCAGCAGCCAGACCGGTTCAGGTGTGGGAGCATCCAATTTACAAGATCCACTTTAGACGACCAAACCCTGCTTGAAATGTTGCATATCCAGTTCAAAGTTACACATTTCAATTTACTGCATCTAATATAGGCTGTATGGATCAATAAAATATGAAACTGAAACTGTTTTGACTATTTGGCACGCGCTGTTTATAGTCAATTATAAAGGATTCAACAGCAGCAGGCAAATACAAAACAAACAGTAGTGTGTGTTAACTTCAAGCCCTTTTGGCTGAGCAGCAACAAGTGTTCAGTTGTTTTTTACCACCTACTCAAGTCCTCCAGGTGCAGACTTACACTGTTGGTGTTGGAAGAGTCACTACAATGGCAACTGGCTCTGGTGATGGGGGAGGATGAACCAAGACGTGATCAACTTGGTGTTATCTAACAGAAGGAGTTACTGTATCTAAATTAAAATGGAAGAGATTAAGACATAATATTTTATGTTTCTGTGACATTATTTTAGGGAAGGAACGTCTTTCTTTAAATTATTGATATCATACAATAAATACAGTGCTATATCAACCCATGATAATAATTATGCTGATAATTACCACAGCCAACAAATACCACTGTGTATACCAGGGTAGTGGAGTTTAGTGTTCTTTTTGCTTTAACACGATGGACGGACTGCAAAAAGGCTGTCATGTTATTGGTAAACATATCTATATAAATTAAATGTCCCTTTAATGTCCTGTAACAGGGACAGGGAACATGCAGCAGGCTTTATTTGCACAATAGGTGCCGGCCAAAGTATCTCCTCAGGGCGTGAAAATGTAATGCCATTCAATTTTCGATGGGGGAGGATGAACCAATCCGTGATAAACTTGGGAAATGTCGATCATACTAAATAAACCATAACAAAGCGCACACATGGCAGCGTTAGTGGGAGTGATTATGTGGTAATTCAGTCTTATTACGCATATGCGTAAAAATGACGCGTAAAAGTAATTTATGGATCCAGAGTTCCAGTGGTGAGTTTCTACAGGTTATTCTACACTGAGTTGGGGGTTGTTGTTTGTAGATTGGATCAAACAGTCTGGATTGTGGACAGTATATGTTAATGGTCACTCTCGTGTGCTTTTCTACATTTGAAAGACTGAAAGCACTGAAAGCAACCGGCTCCAGCTTATCAACATATGAATGCACACTTGAAGGTCTCATAATTGTTCACAATCGTGGGTTAAGTTGCCTCCAGTATACCTCACACATCACAATGCAGATATACGCAGCTCATCTCGTCGCTATTATACTTTGATTTATGGTACCTGATGATTTTAATATTTTAATTAGAAATTATAATATTGAAATTAAAACAGTAATCTTACTTTTTAAGATTAGGTGCTGATTTTATTTCCAAACCCATTTTGAGTTTTTTTTAATCTTACTCTTATTCGCAATGAAATTCCAAAGGTGTGGAAATCAGCTTATGTTCTCCCTCTTTTAAAGGGAGGTGACCAAACTCTTTTAAGTAACTAAGTTGCCTATTCTGGCTAAGGTTCTGGAGAAGCTGGTTAGTGATCAATTTAAGGAGTATCTGTCTTCAAATGCTATTTTATCTAAGTTCCAATCCGGCTTCAGAAACTTTAATGTATGTTTAAATGCTGCTGTCTTGGCCAGGTCTCTTCGTAATCTCAATGAGTACTACCTGGTTAAATAAAGGTTAAATATATATATATATATTTATTTTATTTTTTTAAATTTGGACATTACAGTTTATTGATAAGGCCTATAATTAGATCATGCACTTGTGTAGGGAGCAACGAGGCTGTGCTTGTGAAGGGAACGTGTAACATAAAAAATCGTTTGAATATTTTCCCTAAGATGTGGGTGTATATTTTTCTGAAGTGGTAAAACTAAACACTTTATCCCATTTATCATCTTATGACCCGTTGGTTGGTCCCGCTTGTGGATCAACACATTCCTTCAAAGCCTGTTTGAAAACAGCCTTTTATCAATGGGCTGATCTCTGGACAGGATGCTCCTTTGTGCGCCTTTAAAGCTTAAAGCCCCTGAAGAAAAGCCCGCAGGACTAAGCAAATCAATTAAAGTTGGAATCACATTAGGCTTTCATCTGAGAGGCTTCTGTCTAACTGAAGATTAATGCATTTATTGTCAGTGTTAAACAGATACGGATTAGTCCAATGCGGATACATCTACTTAAAAGGTCTCTACTTTGTTTATTTTAGACAAAAAGCACGCGGAAATGAATGACCTGAAACTTTTTATCAATCTACAATCTCAGAAAGCCTCCACACTGATCAACATTTCAATCAGCAGTTGTTCTCCTACTGTTGTTTTTTGCCACATCAGCAGCAAAGTGAGAATGAATCACCTTTTGGCCTCATCAACAAACCATTTGATGACTGCAGTTCACATAACCAGCCCTCAGTTCACCAAAATAATAATATTATATATATATAATGATAATATATAATGTTTTTTTATTGTAGGCTACTCCCATAAACCTTTGGGAGTTATTTCAATTTTGTATTGAGTTTATTAGTTTTTAGTTATTAGTTTGTTTATGCGCGTTCTGGGGCAGTCATACTATTGTACAACGTGAATAACTCACCTATAATGAAATCAAATGAAATAAACTATAATTAGTGGAACTTAATTCATTATTTAAACCTCTATTTAAAACAAACAAACAAAACAAGTCCTATAGCAGTGGCCACGTGTCGTCCAGCTCTACAGCCGGAGTCTGGACGTTATAAAAGCTCCACACCTCAAGGTGTTAATCGGTTTGCTGCCTCCCACGCGCCAGAGGTGACGTGCTCGTGCACGAAAACAGCTCTCTGTGCCGCAGTGTTATTATTGAGCATGTGTGTGTGTGGTGTCAGGTATTTGTAGCCCAAATTCAATATAAATCATTATGTAAGCTTGTTGTTGACAGCAACAAAAAATACTTCTAATTCAGAATAGCCATATTGTGGTTTACATAATGTAGCCTAGTTATTTAGTTATTAGATTCCAGTAGCTACGTTCAATATCAAAAGGTGATATCTATTATTAAAAGGTGGAGCCCTGCCATGATTATACTAACACAGTGATTGGTGATCTGAATATTTTTATATATCCTGGATCATACTTGTCGTATCTTTGTCTTCCTGACCCAGGTCATCTCTCTAAGCACATACACACAGCCATAAAACACACACCCACACAACACATACACTTCCACACACTTCCCCTCCCTGACCTCCGACCCTTCACCACATTTATTTTTATTTAAATGTATTGATTTATTTATTTTACTTAATTCTTTGGATTGTTTAAGTATGTGTCCTCCCTTTTTCTCTGAATTCAATTCAAATTACAGTTTAAGATGAAGTCTTGTTTTTTTTTTTTGTGTTTTCTCTCTCCCCCTTGTTATAAGTGAAATAATGTGTAAAAACAAAGAGACAGCTGTAAAATGAAAATACAGGGGTAAAGAATGTGATGATGATTGTATAAGTTGCTGAAACTGCAATAAAAACTAAGTTAAAGAAAAACAAAAAACGTGATATCTAGACTCTGAGTGTATTGGTTGGATATATAGGACAGATGAAATCGTCTCAAAACAAAAAAGAAAATGATATGAAATATTGGAACAAAAATCACCAAATCACAAAGTAAATTAGAATTCTATTTGACCCTAAACAGAGAGTACACAGTGGCAGAGTACCTGACCACCGTGACTGATATAACAAACTAAAGAAAACAATGTACAGACTACCCAGGGAGGCCAGGCTGTGTTCACTGTGTCATAAAAGAGACGCAGAGACAGAATCTCACTTCTTACTGTGCTGTGAGAAATATAAGGATGTGAGAGATGTTTTCTTTGAAAAAAGAAACAACATATTCTGATTTTATTAATCTCCCCGCTTCTCAGAAACTGGGGAGAAAAATCAATGTGCAACATTAGCTGCAAAATATGTTGACTGTTGCCAAACAGTAAGAGGTGCTACAAGCTCTGTAAATGTTCCTGACCGATTACATCTTTAACAAAAATATGTTTAAAGTGTATTTGTTATATTGTGATTAATTCTTGTGTGAAATGCAATTACTATAATTATATGTAATTTAGTTTTGGCAATAATGTAACCTGAACATTCATGCCGATAAAGCTTATTTTAATTTGTTGTAAAGATAGAACACTGTTAGATTGTAGGCTAGCAGCTGTTGTGTAATCTAATTAGGCAATAAATGACACCGAGACGTAACATGATGTCATTTTTTAACTAGTCTATCTTAAAAATGTAGCTTACTGGTGTATGAAACAAGTTAATATAGTAGCCTTCAAGAGAAACATAACTTCAGCTGGTCAATCAGCAAAGGTTTATTAATTAATATGAGGCTACTTCCAACCACGGGCTATAATGTTAAGTCATACACAATACATTAGCTGTTTGCCCTGAGTTAGCATTTGCTTTTAAGACCGTTTTGGTTCCTAAGACCGTAGAAGACTTTGTATTTGATTATTCATGTTGCCTAAATCCTCCGCTGGTGGTAGACGGCAGGGGAAAGCACATTCATTAACGGGAACAATGCTGCACCGCTGTGCTTTGTTTCACTGCTGTAAGCTGTGGGGCGGGTCAGAGACTGGAGAACATCTGCTCGGGTGGCCACCAGACTGCCCCGGTGATTAAAGCTCCACATGTTCAGCACAAACAATCACTAAACAGGTTAAAGAGAAACTCAGCTCGCCTCACACAAGTAAAACTAAACGGAAAATGTTTGACCTTTCGTGAAAAACAGGTTTATTAGCAACAAGGGAAAAGTCAATGTAATAACAAATGAATGACACAAGCAGAATTGATTTATGTTGAAGGTTTACATTTTATCATGACTACCTCTATCTGTGTGTGTGTTTGTATGTGGTTGGATCACATGGTCAGGCTTTTCCTACAGCCAAGCCCTGGGCTCTCTGATACTCCTGCTGTAAACTGGACAAGACTTCTCGATGCGCTTCAGATTTATTTTCCAAGTCTTTCAGGAGCGTCTCGTACCTTTGACTGTAACAGGACAAAAGAAAAGTGAAACAAATATTAATATATATTTTTACAAAGTTAAAAAACAGAATGAAGCTTGGGATGCACCGATTGGGAAATTCTAGGCCGATACTGATGTATAAAATAACAATTTGGCTGATAACAATGTTTTTTGTTATGATTTTGTTGTTATTTATTCCTGCTTTTGTGCCACAGAAACAAAGAAATCTTCCTTATAAAAAATAACTGAACTGTTGTAAGTACACTTTTTGAATGAGCGCAAATTCAATCTATGAATCAGTTTGTGAAACAACCTTTAATAAAGCTTTCATTCACATGAAAAAGATTATTTTATTTTGAAAAATAACTGCTTCAAAAGCCTGTTTAGCTGCTGTACTGTAACTGCCTATGCAACTACTAAAGATACCATAAGCATCTCTGCCTTGGTGCAGCTCAGCTCAGTCACTTCTCTTCTCATCCAAGATGTGAGAAGCAGAGCTGAACAGCTGCTCACTGTCCGTGCTGGTGTTTGGTCTTTGCGTGCCATTTGTACCAGTGCTGGAAGGAGTGCTGGGTATGCCAGCTACTGTTGTCTGAGTCTGACCGCAAATAACCAGCACGACATTTAGCCGGTGCAAAATTGATGCGACACAACAGATAACATCTCATTTGCCAATAGGCCAATATCAGTCAACAAGGCGAATATCAGCCGATACTGATGTTCAACAGATAAATTGGTGCATCCCTAAATGAAAAACACTATCATATTTATTTTCATTAAATGCGTTCACACCAGAAATGTTGCTCACCTTTCTCTATAATGGTAGTGATAATTTTATTTTGTAGGCCTGTCCTTGACCAAAGAAAGTTTAAGTCGACTAACCCTCATACAATTTTGTCGACTAATTAAATAGTTGATTTATTCGACAGATCTGTAAAACTGAGTTTCTCCACAAAGAATCACACAAAGGCACCACTTTAAATCTTGTGTTTACCAGAGATGTGCTCATATATTTCTTGGATATACTGCAAGTCATTCAGCATGAAAAAAGGATAATGGCTAATAAAAAATGTCTAATCGACTTAAGAAATCTTAGTCGACTAAAACCAACACTAATCAACCCTACTATTTTGTGTAATGATATTTCGACTAAAAAAACACTTTTATAAAATATGATGGCACCGAAAACTACAGCCTATATCATAAAGTTAATTCAACATCACTGAGGTTGCCCTGATTTTCCTCATTGTCTCCTGTTGTTTTATAATACACAAAGAAGATGGACTCATGGTGCTCCTGTAATCACAGGGACAATGGGAAGACTGCAACAAGGATGCTGTAGATTATTGTCCATCCTCCAAACTCCTTACTGCCCTCTACATGTGAGCGAGCAGGTAACACAGCTAAGCTATGCACCAATATCCACACTGAGCTATTTCTAAGTAGTTAGGTGCCTACTTGTGTGATGAATGTCCAGCAAGTGCCAACATTTCCTATTAAAACTGCAGGTATGTGGAGAATGACACGGGGTGATATAATTAAAAAAAAAACATCATGGTGTTATCTAACAGGAGGAGTTAATGTATCTAAATTAAAATGGAAGACATTAAGACATAATATTTTATGCTTCTGTGACATTATGTTAGGGAAGGAATGTCTTTCTTAAAATTATTGATATCATACAATAAATGCAGTGCTATATCTACCCATGAAAATAATTATGCTGATAATTACTACAGCCAACAAATACCACTGTGTATCCCAGGATAGTCGAGTTTAGTGTTTTTTTTGCTTTAACACGATGGACGGACTGCAAAAAGGCTGTCATGTTATTGGTAAACATATCTATATAAACTAAATTTCCCTTTAATTTTCCAGTTGTTATGGGTCAGTTATGACCAAAAACTACAAAAACCTCCATTATTACCAAAGCATGTTGACTTTGTTAACACTCAGACTGAATGTATTCTGAGTAATGATCATAATTGGGGGCAGCACAACTAAGAGGGACACCTCGAGGCTGGACAAGCTGATCAGGTGGGCCTGCTCTGTGGTCGGCATGGAGCTCGACTCTCTGGTGACGGGGGCAGAGGAAAGAACACTCAACAGACTGCTGGCCATAATGGACAAGGCCAGCCATCCTCTGCACGCCGTCATCACCAAACAGAGGAGCTCGTTTAGCGGCAGGCTGCTGCTCCCCAAGTGCTCCAAAGACAGACTAAAAAAATCCTTTGTCCCCCAAGCCATCAAACTGTACAACACCTCTCTAGGGAGGGGGGGGGGGGGGGGGGGGACAAAGGAGGACGGTCTGCAGGACAGATAATAATGCACACAGTGCACTTTCATAGACTAACCTACTGGAGTTACCCTGCATTATACTCATTTTTAACAGTCTCTTCTGCACTATATTCACTTTTTTAATAGTCGTGTATCACAGCTGTTAACCTGCACTATATTCAGTTTTAACAGTTTTCTTCGTCTCCTTGTATTTTTATATCTGGTATATTCTTTTGTACTTTGCACTACTAACTTTTTTACTGCCTTTTTGACTGTGATGCTGGGAACTTGAATTTCCCTCGGGATCAATAAAGTTACTATCTATCTATCTACTGTTCTGGTTAAACCTATGCAGCAACACCTATTCAGTAGGACTACTGGCATGACTATATAGTATATCTAGTATAGAGTGGACCCCAGTTTTAGTGACTTACATCTCTCCGTTGATGTACTCCAGCCTTTTCGTCACTGTGGCTTTGGCCTCATCCAGGTCTTGCTTCACTAATACAGGGCCAATAAGCTTATACACTGTGTTTGCGCTGTCCAGCAGGTCAAGCTCCTGGAAAGACAGAAGGAGAGATATATCAGATATTGATACTGCAAACTCTAATATACAAAATGACATAACAACGCTGACACCAGTCGACAAAATAAGCTTTTATTTATTTATTTATTTTAATTGGAAGAACATTTCAAGGCATATAAATTACAGAGCAAATAAGTAGTCTTCTAATTTTCATCCATTTTCCCCTACCACCCCCGACAATAAAGGAAGTAACCAATATTACATTAAATGTGATAAGACTTAAGGCAGTAATAACACCAGAATTAGAAACACACTAGACACATGAAATAATAAAACACATACAATATTTACATATATATATATATAAAAAAAAGATAATAATAATAAAAATAATAATAAATAATAGAGGTTCAAAAACAAAAAAGATCATAATAATAATAAATAAGAGATTAAAAGGAAAAAACAAAAAAGATAATAATAAAAATAATAATAAATAATAGAGGTTCAAAAACTAAAAAGATCATAATAATAATAAATAATAGATTAAAAACAAAAAACAAAAAAGATAATAATAAATAATAGAGATTAAAAGGAAAAAACAAAAAAGTTAATAATAATAATAAAAATAATAATAAATAAGAGATTCAAAAACTAAAAAGATCATAATAAATAATAGAGATTAAAAACAAAAAAGATAATAATAATAATAATAATAATAAATAATAGAAATTAAAAAATAAAAACAAAAAAGAGAATAATAATAGTAAATAATACAGATTAAAAAACAAAAAAGAAAATAATAATAATAATAGTAAATAATAAAGATTAAAAAACAAAAACAAAAAGATAATAATAATAATAATAATAGAGATTAACAAAAATTTAAAAAAAACATAACGCTAAATATCTTTTGAAAAGGTAAAATGAGCTGTTAGTTACCTCTTTGACAATGTTGTTCTCTGTTAGCTGAGTCTCCAGCTTCTGCCTGGATGTCATGCTCCTGCTAACATCTAACAACACACAGGTGTTAGTGAGAGGAGGTAATGTGATGGCATTATAGTTGCAACCATAATAAATCATGTAAACGTACAATAAATATCCAAGGAGTGAATGTAACGCAGAGCTAGCTGTCCTAATATGGAGAGTTAGCTCAACACAACATGGCACCACATGACCAACCATGCTATCTGCTATCTTACCTTTCTGCATCTGGGTGTATTTCTCTACTTCCGCTTTCAGTTTCTTTTGAACGGCCTCTGCCATCTTCGTGTTTGGTCGGTGAAGAACTACAGACTGCGTAAATATAACAAGAGATAAGCAGCTAAATGAGGTGTGAGAGGAGAGCTCAGTGTTAGCTAACAGGAAGAGGGCTGCGGCTAGAGCGGACGTTAGCTCATCCCTTCAAAGTAAGAGCTCAAGCTACTGTAGGGTCATCATCTTCTTCTTCTTTGGTGTTTATTGGCGGTTGGCAAACCAGCTTATAGATGCATTACTGCCACCATCTGGACTGGAGTGTGAAGCAGTAGATTGGCAGGAACAAATAAATAAATAAATAATAATAAAATAAATCAATTAAAAAAACAACAAAAAAAACAAACAAACAATAACATAAAAATTAATAATTATTAATAATAATAAAAATAATAATGATACTAATAATAATTACATTCTCTCCATTATTCCTGTTGCCCTTAAGTAATTAATTAGGAGATTGTGTACTTTCTTAGATGTCTTTCCTAGCAGATTCCCCATTGTTATATTTCCATCATCTACTCCTGATAGCAATTCCCTTCTTTCTTTGTCATATTTGTTGCACTCTATAAGAACATGCTTGACAGTTTTTGGTTTATTACAGTACGTGCATAGTCCAGTTGGGTGCTTGCCTATTCTATGGAGTGTTTGTGTGTTTAATCCTGTATGTCCTACTCTCAGACGGGTAATGACCATCTCTTCCCTTGGGCTCCCGCTCCGTATTCCACCAGCTATTCAGGGAATGAAATTAGCTAAATTAGGTGAAACTTTCAGGTCACCTGCCACCATGGCAGACAGTTTTTCCTTATATTAAGAAATATTATTTTTACAAAGCAATTCTAAAGCCTAAATTAAATATATGGTAACACTTCATTTTACAGGTCCACAAATTTCATGGTAATTAGGTGATAATAACCAAGTTACCTATTTGAAATTTCTTTGGAATTACTGCCAAATTACCCCCAATATTTACCTATACATTTATTGAAAATTACTTTATTATAAACATTATTTAATAATTATATTCCGCTATTTCCCCAATAGCTGGTAATTTATTTAATACATTTCCAGGAAAAGAATACAAAGTTAATTGATAGGCTTTATTTCCATGTCTCCTGGTAAATAGATGATAAAGCAAAAAACTCCCTGAATCATGACATTAATGACATCAGCTACCAGGTGACATCTGTGGAGACAATAAGTCACACAATGGTGAGATTTGTGCTGATCAGAAGTGTCTTCTATTAGTTTTGGTTTTCCACCTCCGATGAAGAGCAGCCTCTTCTCAAGCCTCAGGGCCCTATTTTAACCATTATATGTTATTTTAGTATAGAATTATTAAATAATGTTTATAATAAAGTAATTTTTGATCAATTTTGAGGTAAATATTGGGGTAATTTGGCAGTAATTCCAAAGAAATTTCAAATAGGTAACTTGCTAATCATCACCTAATTACTGTGAAATTTGCAGACCTGTAAAATGAAGTGTTACTAAATATAGTCATGGATTAGGGTTACATGTTATATTCCATAACTCTACGGTCTGGTACCACTGACTGTGTTAAAAAGGTTAATTTCAGACCCTGGTTGTATTCATGACACATACATTAACACAAATAAACATCACAAATAAATAAAGGAACATTAAACCACCCCACAGTGTTGTATTAGTATATGTAATTTAATTGAAATGTGATTTCATCTAGCATTAGTTGAGTGATATATTTTTTGACCCTGTCATGGTTGTGCAGCTGTTTACGACATGGTTTTACGACATCGCTTTCCGGCACTGCACACAGCTCCTCGTCGCCTTGGATGAAGATGGCCTCGTCGTTCTGGAAAGGTGTTGTCGGTGTCGGACTCTTCGCCTTAGCTCACGCAGCTTTCTCTGCAGCACAGCGTGAGTCTCAGAGCAGGGAGGGAACACACTGGTGTCTGTATATGTGTTTATTTCCAGGAGGGCTCTGTTGTCACAAGGTTAGGGTGATGAAACAGCAGGCTGGGCCTTTCCGGCTAACGAGAAGCTAACTAGAAGCTAACGCAGCTTAGCAACGCTCATCACTCGCAGAGGAATGAAACACTCCATCTCCATCTGCAGCTAATGTTAACACATCACCATCATTATGATCAGTGTGACGACATAATGCTGCACACTGAAGACGGTCTCTTGCTGATCAGTCCGTGTGAGCTGCTCAGCATCCTCTGCCAGTGTTAATGGTGTTCATTACTGGTAATGACCACAGCCATCAAATACCACTGTGTTTACCAGGATGGTCGAGTTTAGTGTTTTTGCTTTAACACGATGGACGGACTGCTAAAAGGCTGTCATGTTATTGGTAAACATATCTCTATAAATGAAATGTCCCTTTAAATGCCCTGTAAAAGGGACAGGGAACATGCAGAGGCTTTATCTGACCAATAGGTGCCTGCTAAAGTATCTCCTCAGGGCATGAATGAGTAATGCCATTCAATGGTCCAGTTGTTATGGGTCAGTTATGATCCGCAGTACCTTCACCCAGTTATTCAGATTAAATGTCACATTCAAGGATTGATAAATTGCAGCTCAATGAAATTTCTGATTCAGTGACTATTATCAGATGTGATGAGCCCTAGTAGCAATGTATGACAGAGAACATGTTTACTCTTCTCATCCATTATTACCAAAGCATGTGGACTTTGTTAACACTCAGACTGAATGTATTCTGTGTAATGATCATATTGACTCCCATCAACTGAACCCACAGTGGATTTATGGATTTATGGAATATGGACTTATACTACTGTTCTGGTTAAACCTATGCAGCAACACCTATTCAGGATTTAGGACTACTGGCATGACTATATAGTAGGGATGGAACGGTTCAGGTAAAAAATCTGAACCGTTCGGTTCACTAGTCACGGTTCGGGTCGTGTATGAATTGTTTGGTTCATTTGAAATAAGTTATGATGGTGGATTATGGTGTTAATTACTGTCTAATATATGTGTTTCTCCCATCAGATCGATCATACATGCGCCTCACAGAGAAGGAGAACGAGACACTACCCATTGATGTGAGTGACATGAATATTTCAAACTGGTACAGTTGGCATGTACCAGCATTAATGGAAGCCTCATATGAGTTTTTTCTAAAGTTATAAAAGTGGTCCTTGTTATTTTGAATGCACTTTGAACAATGAATCAATTTAAAATGCACTTTTATTCCGATGTATTCTAAAGTAGACGAAGAGCCAAAGCACTTTTTCATCCGCAAAATTCAGGTTCAAACCTGATGCACAAATTACTGCAGAGAAATCTGACTTTTGTCCACAAGCTCAAAACTGTCCCTTCTTGTGCACTTTAACAGAGATTAACATATAAAAGCTTAATGTGAAGTTTATTGGCTCACCTACAATGGAATCTGCAGAGATTTTAATGCCTTGTTCTAAAAGCACTTATTCAGTGAAATGATTCCCTAACTAGTAGTTACGCTCTGCAAATGTTTTTGTTACACAACAATCCCCAAAGATGTGTCAATGTTGTTTTCATCATTATCTATTATTTTTTTGCAGATTGTATTACAGACCTTGTTATCGTTTGTGATGACCTGTTATGGTATTGTTCACATTGCTGGAGAGTTCAAAGACATGGACGCGTCCTCAGAGCTCAAAAACAAGTAAGTTGAGTAGCAGCACCAATTCCTCCCTTGATAATGTGCTTGTTTGTGTCCTCTGCCACAGGGGAAGTAATGCTCACCACCTCGACCTGCATTTATAGTAACATTACTCTGAATCAATTCCCACAGACACACACTGAACCTCCCTGAGTTGCTGTTTTTTGTTTTTTTTTGTGGCCAATGTGTTGTGAAGACCAGATGCACTTAACATCACACAACATAAGAGTGTTTTTTTGTACATCTTCAACCATAATGTAAATAGCAATTTAGATACAAGATTCAAGCCCTTTATTGTCATTGTGTAGTACAACGAAATTAGATTGTGACAATCCCATAGGTGCTAATGGAAAGATAATACAATAAAAAAAAGAGATAGTGCAATATAAATATATAAAAGATAATACAGTATAAAATATAAAAATACAATATGTATATTGATGAGATGACAGTTTTGCCAGATTATTGCACAAAGTGTCTGTCAGATAATTATATAATTATTGCACAGCATCATATAATTATTTCACAGAGTGATCAGCATGTTATTGCACATATCCGTAACAGTGGATTTACAGTATTTACATTGCAAAAGGGACCAACGTGTTATTGCAAATTTACATTGCATGTGTTCAACTCAGACAGAGGAGACGTCAGAGTTCAGGATAATAATAATTCATAATAATAATAATACAATATGAGTTCACTGACGAGAAACATTCCAACAAAGGACAGGAAAACAATAAGCGCTATTTAAAGATTGTACATTTTTTTTCTTTTAAGAACAAATGGTTTAACTACCGAGTTTTAAAATTCATCACCTTTTCTATCTGCCAAAATCATTTAAGTTATCATATAATGTTAATTTAACAAAAATGTGGCTCCTTAAAGCTGTTTTATGTGCATTATGAGGGTAATAACTGCATCACTACATGTTGTGATGGTAGTTTAGGCACGTCTGTTTGCACATCATGAGTCCAATTGTAGTAATAATTGGGGGGGGAATGTCTTTCTTTTTTCAATTAATTGTTTATTCTTTGAAATATCAGGAAATAGTGATAAATGTCCATCACAATTCAAATGGCGTGCTTTGTCCAACTAACGGTCCAAAGATGTTCAATATGCAATTATACATAACAAAGGAAAGTTGCAGATTCTCACGCTTGAGAAGCTGGAACCTAAAAAATGTTTGATATTTTTGCTTTATTGTCAATTGTTAACAACTAAGCATTTTTTCAGCACTAGATAATCTACAATATTGTGCTAGTGTTCTGTCTAAAGCAGTGCTTAATTATTTATATTCATGCCTAAACTTTTAATGATTGTATGCCATGGACTCCCTCGCTTTTTCATATCATAATTCTCCCACCAAGAACGCATGTGGACACAATTACAAGATGATTATGGCAGTGCATCTGCTGCAGTAGGTGTCCAACATGTGCACAACTCACCGTTTGTCTCTTTGAAAGCAGAAAAATATTTGTACAGTGCCAGTCTTTTCATAACTTTGTTTTTTTTTCCAGAACATTTGATACACTGAGGAACCACCCATCCTTTTACCTTTTCAATCACCGGGGTCGGATGCTATTCCGCTCGCCGGAGGAGGAGCCCTCCTCTGTACGCAACCAGCAAGCTAATCCCAACCCCATACGGCTACGCAAGCTGGAGCATTTGCACTGAGACTGGCCTTTCCTGCCTGTAACAACATCAACGTCAGATAAGATTTGTTTTTGTTAGACAGAGGAGGCAAAGTGAGAAGTCACCTTCCTCTACTTTAATTTGTATTTGTACATAAACTAATATGCTGTCCAAACATACATCTCTGTCCATAAAAGTGCTCACCACCATATTCCACACTTGACTGTGCCAACCCCTTCAATTTTTTCAAGCCGATTTGTTTGTATATACAGTATGTAATCGCTTTGGAGTCTTAAGATACAGAGACATCTGCCCTGTCTGTCCCTTCTGAACTGAATTGGGATATTGCTGTCCTTTGTATATCCTTTACATGAGGGGCATAAAAAAACGCCTGTTTTTCGTTACTGTTTCATTTCAACCTCACATCAGTCCTCAGCAACTGTCAGGGCAAAAGTTTGTGAACTGAAATGAGTTTTGTCACATTGAACTGAGGAGCTTTGATTTCCTTGATGGCTTCCTGGAAGCATAAAGGCTCATCTGTACATCCTGTATGCATTAAAGAGGTTTGCTTCATGCCACAGGAAATCAACTCAAGGTGAGATGTGAGAGCAGAAAACGTTAGACAGCCGTTCCACTGATACTGTGAACACTAAGGCGAACTAGAACGTGATGGTACATTCATTTGGGTGATGTTTGTTTTTTTCCTTCATTTTACATTTTGTTAAGATTAAACAGATGTTTTTAATTTAATAAAAGGCTTACTGATTTTACAAGGTGTCGGAGTCTATTTTTTGTTGCATTATATCATATTCAGAGGCTGGAATGTTGCTTTGGCCAGACAAAAGGGATCAGATCTCAGCTGCAAGCTGTTAAAAACTGAAAACAGGAAGGCATCCGATGGCAGTCCTGCCATCCTGCTTAATCAGTGTGGAGAAATTGGTAACAAATGCGAATGCTATCACAGATTAAAGTCTTTTGTACATGGGAGGGAAAGTTCTTAAAGTAATTCTGTAACGACAATGCAGAGATGTGCCTATGACCTTGTTGCTGGACCGCTGCATCACAAATTTCTACCTGATCAGTTGTTCATGTTGGCCTCTAGGTGGCAGTGGAAGCTGAGCTTTTAGTCTGAGTTCTAACTTACATTTATCTAGCACAAAGTGTCTCTTCACATTTGAGGTAAGGTTGGTTCCAAATAAAAAATAATGTTGACTGTTTGTTTGATTTATTGATCAATCAGATGAAATACACGTTTTCTTTTTGTTGCTTGATAAACAAGTTAGAAAAGCAGAAGTAAAACATTTCTGCTAGACAAAATGTTTATTATTTCAGACTTTAGTCTTTGTTTTGCTTTTTTCTCATGAATGTCTGAATAATTTGATCTACTCAGGCCTCTGAAATGATTCAGATACATGCAAAATGTACAACTCTTGGCATTGTAGGCTATTAGAAGTAACTTAAAAAGTAAAATACAAACACAACTGGAGATACCATTGTAACTGGTTTATTTTTTGTTTTGTAAAAAAAAGGTTCATAAAACTTTCCGTTTTATATATGTATTTAACAGTTTACAAAATTGGCTTTAAACATTTCATTCAAAATATTTCTTATACTCTGAAATAAACAAATTCACAAAAATAATCTATATTCCATATGAACATTAAAAAGTAGTGTACATCTGTCATAAAAACAAGGAAAACAAAGGAGCGCTAACTTGGGTTTATGTAAAAAGCGGCAGAGGGCAGATTACCAGCTGTTAAAATCCACAACAGTGGACTGAGCCTGGACAGATGCAGAATTCCTTCGAATAAAGAAGTAATTCTGGGAATCAATGGAGTGTTTGTGGAGGAAGATTTACCAGACTGTGTGTGTGTGTGTGTGTGTGTGTGTGTGTGTGTGGTGTGTGTGTGGTGTGTGTGTGTGTGTGTGTGTGTGTGTGTGTGTGTGTGTGTGTGTGTGTGTGTGTGTGTGTGTGTGTGTGTGTGTGTGTGTGTGTGTGTGTGTGTGTGTGTGTGTGTGTGTGTGTGTGTGTGTGTGTGTGTGTGTGTGTGTGTTGGGGGAGGAGGGGTTGGAGGAGTAAACTCTAAACGGAAACCAACAGCTGCATTAACTGAACTCATGTTCTATTGCTGTAATGGCAGGTAACAGGATAATAATGCTAAAGTATCTCATGGTCCATGTCCAGTCCAAAACACTGATACATCTATATTATATACTGTTGGTGTTCATCCATTTCATCTTTAAAAAGCACTAGCGTGTGAAGTTTGTTTCCAGGCGCTTCGTCGATACATCTGTCAAATTAGTAACAAAATGGACCCAAATTTAAAACCCAATTAATCAGGTTAATCCGTTTTTTTTTAGCCTATCAGACTGAAAGATGCTAGTTAGGGATGGGCGATATGACAAAATATACAGTCAGGTATTTTATCGACTGGATTCGCCAAAAATTAACATCTGGGTATTTTATCTTTCTCAACTGAATTTCCTGGAAATTGACGATACATCAACATAAACTATATATATTCGCTCGTAGATTTTATCCATATCGCCCGCCCCTAATAATAATGCATATCTGTATCAGCTGATATGGTGAGGAAAACATTAGATTACAGTGTGAGTTTGGTGAAAAATAAAACATCAGTGCATCTTTTCTGCTGATATACGAGGTGAACCTGGGAGGACCGGATTTCTCCCGTTAGCCATAAATCCACATGAATGCACAACATATTATAACTAATAGAAAAAAATGGTTGCAGTCTCACAAACCCTTTTCAGACCAGCTGAAGAAAGGTCTGTTTTAGGAGAATAACAATATCAGGAATGTGCCTGTGTATCCCTTGCACGGCCATTTGAGGATCTGATGGCTTATTGTGTATCTGTCTAACGGAGTGCGTGCCTGTGTGTGTGTCTACTGAACAATGCCATATGGATGTTTAAGGCATCTGTCAATATGAAGAGGATTATACTTAGTCTCTTTCCTCATCCTCGGTGGATCCGTCCTGAAGGCCAGTTAAACCCCTCACCCTCCGCCTCTAACAGGATGTGATGTAACAGCACAGGGACAGTGGGAGCATCTGCTATCAGTGCATTTGTCCTTTCCCCCCTCCAGTTCCTCAATTTGTCTTTTTGAGGCTCGTCAACAAGGACGTCTCTTTTAATGGTGGTGAAACGGTCGACGAAATAGGAGCTTCATTCCCTTTTTCTTGTAACAAAGCAAATCTGGTTCATCACTAACTGCCGTGATCATTGGGAAGCTGTGAGGACGCTGCTTGCTTCTCCTCCAACTCAGCGAGGGACACCTCCAGCTGCTGGATCAGTACCCGCTTCTTGAACCTGTCAGAGAGACAAAGGAAGTTAGAAAGAAGCTGGAAAACAAAAAGAAGCAAGAGGAGATTCATGTAGGTGAAACTGCTTTAATGTTAGAGTTGGTAATCTTCTACAATCTTCTACAGCAATCAATAAATCAATTACTCTGTCAAAAAAAGAGAAAAAAAATCTGGCGGCTGTCGCAGGACTGCAATACATCAAACCGGCAACACGTCATCCAGAGTTGGCTCACATGACCATGCCCCCTTTTGGGGGAAAAACAATCCCATGCCCCTCATAGACGGGAACAGCATAAAGAGAAGAAGTTGAAACATCTATCCAAACTTCTACTTTAAACAAACCAGTAATAGTAATAACGCTACAATAGCCATGTTCGTTGTTTACGTTCATTATGATCATTTTGGGGGAGTGGCTTTGGAGGGAGGCCTGAAAGGACGGACTATCAGTGTTGCTGACTTTCTCACAAGATATAGTGACTTCTTTAATAAAGTGCCTTTCTTCTTCTTCTTCTTGAGCTAATGCTGCTAGCTACTTGCAACTAGCAGCAACATTGGGTGGGTTTTTTGCTTGGATAATTTGTTTTAATCTAGCGTACTCTTGCTAGTTTCTTAAGATTACCAACCCTAGCTTTACGGACACTAAATCTACAGTATAATGTGACTGCAGTGACACAGGTCTTAACAGGCATGTCCTGTGTCAGACAGAGTTATTGTGATGCTTTAACTCCTATACTACTAAGTCTAACATGAGTCATTGTCCTTACCTGACAGCCTCTTTGATTGCATGTTGGATGAAGTACCTTTGAACATTAACTGGTCCTTTCACCTGCTGCAGTAGACCGAGTATTGCGTCATAGTCTGAGAAGAAACACGGACGGTAATGAAGAGACAGCGGAATGTTCCCAATATGACACTAACGTTATCAGATTAGAATAACAATGAATGTAACGTGATACGCTGCACTGGCTCATACTCACTTCGCCCAGGTTTGCGGACCTCCTTGATGACCTGACTCCTCAGCTCTGCGTGGCTGCCATCTAGTGGGGCTATGAATATGGTGTCAAGCACTGCAGGGTCAGCTTCAGTGTCCTCTAGCTGGCTCAGTGGACTCAGTCGGTCACAGTTGTGTCTCTCCTCGAGCGGCTGCTCATCTAGACTATCTTCCACTAGTCCTATCTTCCCATCTTCCTCCGTCATGTCGATGTCCTCAACTGGATCTGCTACTCCCAGCCCGGCCTTCTCTTCTAGGCTCAGTGGAGATGCGCTCTCTGCTACAGGGTCCATCTCAGCGGGCCAGATCTCCCCCAACTCAGACTCAGACTCAGACTCAGACTCAGACTCAAGAACCCCGTCACCGTTACTGTCAGCGACCACCACGTTGTTGCCGTCCACTTCTGTAGGGACAACAAATAATAATTTTAAAGTACTATTCAATGCCATTTGTGCAACATTTTCCAACCAAATCCTCATAGTTGCACATACAATATAACTCTCATGTTATATCACGTCTAAGTATATCTTATAGTTGGTTTAGACTCCATGACATCAGCTCGATTATAGCCTGACACGGCCATCATAGAGTGTCTCCTCGGATCGGGAACAACAATGAGTGTCGTGCACAACAACCGATCGTTTTATCTTGTGTAGTGTGTCATAGTAGACAACAACTGACGCCGCGTCTGGGATGCCTCACGACGTACCGACAGAAAGTCTAGTCTGTTTGATTTTTTTTGCCTTCCACAACGTGTTCCGTCACAGCCATGACTTTGGCCAGGAGCACAGAGCGATCTGCTGCGCAAGCGCGCACAACTGTAAACGATAGAGAAGCGAAAGAAGAATGATGTTGGTGCGGTGAGGTGGAATTGTGAAATGGAGGAAAGATTTGTGGAGAGCTATTGCAACATCACTCCAGCCTTTTTGATGTTTCCTCGAGGGACTACCACGACAGAGTGAACAAAATAAAAAAGCTGGCATAAAATAGCAGAGGCACTTCAGCAACCCCGTGAGTACGCTACTGACATCAGCATCAGGCTTCCTTCCTGATGACATCACGCACGTTGTGAAAGACCAACAACGATGATTGGTCGGGGACCGACGTGTAGTCCGTCATGTCTCTTGGCCAAGTCACGGCAAGAATTTATGACTCTCTCTATCACCTAATCGGACATAGTGACCATCGTAACCGACAAACATATTGTGCAGTCTGAACCAGGCATTAATCTTACCTTTGTGCTGTGGGATGGCTTTGAGGGGGTTCTGCTGCGCTTGAACCCCTACTGCACTCTTTCCCGCCACCACATGGTTGGTGCTAGCTGGTGGAGTCTGTGGCCGCCGTAGTAACGGGGACATGCTCCGCCTTCTCTTCATAGTGGTACTCGAGTTGGAATCGTTGGAAATTCCTCTTTTCTTACTTTGAGGGCCCGCTACAAACTCATCCGCCTCATCGATCATCATCCCCTGAGATAAACATACGGGAAAACACAACATTAAAGAATGAATATATCTCTTAAAAAGCACATCGTGCATAGGTAAAGTTTACCGACCAGTAATTTGCGTGGATATATTTTTACCTTCTTATCCTGCTTGAAAGGATTCCCAAATGTGTGCATGCGTTTAGGTTGGTCGGGGTCGATCTCTCTCAAAGGAGACGTCATCATTTTTAGGTACTCCTGATAGTTTCCCATCTGAGCCACTGGGATACTGTGCAGATAGTCTAACAACCACAGGAAATCTTATTAGCATTAACAAAAAACACTTTATAATACAGATATATAATATATTTTTTTTCTTTTGGCGTGTATCATTCATGTTCATTAAATGGCTGCTGCCAACTGCACACGTCTCAGAGCAGCCTTTGGACAAATCATTGAAAATGAGTTTTAATTGGATCTGCTTGATACAATTTAGATCAAGAGATAGATTCTTTTGCATACAGTATATGTGTAAAATGCAAAGTCACCTTAGTAAAGTGCAGAACCTCAATTCTGTGACCATTCTCTGGCTAAGATGTTTTGATGATTGATTTGACTTCTATGGACCTTTTAATAAAAAAATTACCGCCCGGGTCCCTCGGAAAGATATAATCTATAATAGACACCATCTAAAGTACATTTCACTTTTTAAACTATAATTGATCATTTATTCTGGTAGATCATGACATTACATTAGTAGAAGACAACTAGATCTGGTTAGAATAAGACCAGATCTGGATAGAATAAGACCAGATCATTTATTCTAGTAGATTATGACATTACCTTTAGAATGATGTAAAATACACAAAGATTTAAACAAATATAACTTGGTTGGTACACTGGCCATCTTCTACCCAGATCTGGTCCTCTTCTACTAATGTAATGTCATAATCAACCAGAAAAAAATATTAAAATAGTTTAAAAAGTCAAATGTACTGTAGAAGGTGTCTTTAATTGACAATTTTCACTGAAAAACATCTTTCCTTTCAAAAATAAAATGTTTCGCTCTAATGGATGGTGGCCATCTTGGATTTCTGGGTCAAAATGATATAACGCCAAACTGACGTCAGAATCGTAATATTCGTGGTCAACTTACACGAAAAAGTGTCTTCATACATGATTCTAGGTGTTTTGGTTCAAAAGTTAATTTTTCAAGATGGCACCAGCAGCCATCTTGGATTTAGTCCTCTGGCAAAATAATCCCGTGATTTTTGGGAGGAGCTGGCTTAACTTTTTATAAAAGGTCTTTAGAAGTCAAATCAATCATCAAAACATCTTAGCCAGAATATGGTCACATAACTGAGGTTCTGGACCCTACTACCAATGACTATTTTAAGATTGCAATTAATTGTAAAACTTGACTTTGAGCAGTGTTTTCATCAGGACATCGTCAAGACGGGGGGCCGGACGAAAGAATTCAATTAAAAATAAAATAACTTTGTTACATTTTTTCTAGATTTTTTCCTGATTGGTGGGATTTTATACCTTCGTCTTGCCCTCGGATCAGTTTTTGTGACGTCCGCAGCAAATTGGAGCGCATCCGGGTGAGTTGATCCAGAAGGTTCCGTCTCGGGATGTCGTAGGCATTTCGATAAGCTTGAGGTTTTAGATCCTGTGAACACAACCAGCATATCTAGTCAGAAAAAAACCACCAAACGTTGCACTTGCCCTGTTTTTACTGTAAATTTCCAATGAACACAAAGTATGTCGTGCTTTTCAGAAAACTACCTTGTTGAGCAGGGCGATCTGGAAGCCAGCAAACTCTTTAAAGTTCATGTCCACCAGGCGAAGGGGCCCCTCCCCGGTGATGCCCTGCAGCAACTGCTTAAAGTCCCGCCGGTGGGCCAGAGAGAGAGAGTTGGAGTGGTTCTTCACCTTTATGCCGGTTTCTTGGGGAGCCTTCTTCCCCACGGACACAATTAGACGATCTGATTCCATCTTTGCCTTTATAGCAACAAAACAGGAATATTGTTTAGAGCATTTAGAGCGTTTAGAGCGTTTAGAGCGTTTAGAGACACATCCAAGCATTGTGAGGTACATTTTACTATGTGGATTCTTTTGAGTCTTTTATATGAATAATTTCATACTTAGACATAATATTTCATACTAGCTTGTTGTGAATGAGGCTAAATAACGCTCTAAACTTAAATTTGGTGAGGAAAAACTGGCATGGCCATTTTCAAAGGGGTCCCTTGACCTCTGACCTCAAGATATGTGAATGAAAAAATTGTAAGTTCTATGGGTACCCAGGAGTCTCCCATTTACGGACATGCCAACTTTATGATAATCACATACAGTTTGGGGCAAGTCATAGTCAAGTCAGTATACTGACAGTTGTTGTTGCCTGTTGGGCTTGAGTTTGCCATGTTATGATTTGAGCATATTTTTTATGCTAAATGCAGTACCTGTGAGGGTTTCTGGACAATATTTGTCATTGTTTTCTGTTGTTAATTGATTTCCAATAATAAATATATACATATATTTGCATAAAGCAATCATATTTGTCCACTCCCATGTTGATAAGAGTATTAAATACTTGACAAATCTCCATTTAGAATTAATTTTGAACAGATAAAAAATGTGTGATTAATCTCGATTAAATATTTCAATCAATTGACAGTTTATATTAATATAAATGGTATAAACATTCTATAACTCCTCTATCACATAATAGAACAAAGTAGAGGATTTTGTTTTCCTCGTGTTTGGGTGACAATGTCAAAGTCTTTACCTGCTGGCTGAGCTTCTTCAGGTAAGAGATAACACTGTAACTCAGGCCACAGTCCATGGTGTCTGCAATAAGATTAGGTGCACCCATCATCCTCAACGCCTTTTTTAAGGGCTGTCAGAAGATGGCAAGAGGAAATTGTGGATGTTAGTTACATGCAGAAACAATTTAAATCCATGTACTGGACTTTTACTAAAAGGTGACAGAGACGTAGCGTTGGTTTACCAAGAGGAAGTATGGAGGCATTGTCTTCAGGTACATCTCAAAAGACTGTCGCCACTTGAGGTTTGGTTTTAGTTTGTGCACTTTAAACAAATCATCTGGAAGGAGACAAAGAAAGGAGGAGAATACAGTTTTAGCCTTCTGGATCAGAGACCGGTCAGCCATCCACCTGCACCTCAGACTGTTGCACACACATTCATATTCAGGTGGTGAGTCTAAAACGAGCATCAAAACATAAACTACAATGAATCCCTCTAAATACCCCATTAAAAGATTAACTGTTTATGAAGTTGCTCTGTTAAAAGTTACTTGTGATGTGTTAATTATGTTTTTAGCTACAGTAAAGGTGATTGGGGGGGAAAAAGATTGCAGATGATGAAGTGACCCAGAAAAGGAAAGCTTTTTAAATTTAATATCAGCTCAGACGCACTGACCCAGAAGTTTTGAGGCCAATTTTAAAGAAAGGTTTCCTGCCATATGTCTTACCGAGGAGAGGAAGAAGCATTGGGAAGTTGTAAGGCATGACAAAAAGGTTGACACAGGTGAGATTGGTGCTGGCTTTAAGGTAGCCAAATGGCTGTCCCAGGTCATTTTGCTTCCCGCTGCTGTTAACAAACACCTGAGGGCAACACAGGAAAATCATGAAGTCACATATCATTTTGGTTATCGAGCTTCAAAATTAAACTTGACCAAGCTTCATGAGTGAGGCTCATTACAAAATTCCTTCATCAAAAGGTGAAAGGATATTTCTAAATAAAGCTAGCAACCTCATTATTCTGGTTTTCAGTCCCGGAGGCAACAACAGAGACGGTGGAAACAAGCCAACAGAGCTGATGGGTGTGTGTCAATAATATCGACCGTACCTGCCAGCACATGTGCGGAGATTTCCTTTCCAAAATGTATTGGGTGAGCGGAGATGGCTCCAGTTCGTACTTGTCAAAGGGAAGCTTGTCGATCACCATGGGCTCACAGTCCACACAAGAGAAACGCACCACGGGATGTGCAGTGCGAGGCGGCTGGGAGCAGTAGATGAAGTTGTTAGACATACTTATCTGTGGTATGTACCAATGTGGTGTCTTTGCAAGAGCAACAGATAATAGAGATCACAGGATTTTGCAGAGTTGGATAATTGATTATATTGGCTGTAAGTCAAAATTACTGACTAATATTAGTCGGAGAAAAACAGGACTGCCAATAAACGAGAGAAAGACAGAAAAGTAAGACAGGCTCTGTTCAGACCTGGTAATAATATGAATCCTGAATGATTGGATCACAAGGGGACAGCTCTAAGTACAGGTGTGTACGCACTCAAGACACATTGAGGACGCATTGAGATCCGATCGCTCAGACCACATTCAGAGGTGGTCTGGGCCACGTATGGCTACATTCTTTTAGCAGTGTGTACGCGAATGTGTCCTGCGCCACATTAAGGACCGCCTACTCAACTGACGTCCCGCTGGGATCTGCGGGGGCTCACTGCTCGTCTACCTCGCAGCATGGAAACGGCCTCTGTGCTTTACTGTATTCTGTCTGTACGACTGTATTTTATTAAAATATATCCTATCTATGGGCTACATAGTCAACAGACTATCAGACTAGGCACGAGAAGGACATTATTATCATGCTGTCGGAGATGTGTCAGTGTTTTTGTTCCGGTGCTTTGCACGGAGCTGACGCCCGCCCGCCCGCCAGCTCTCATCCCCGGCTCTCTTAAGCTCTGTACCCCACAGTTGCCTGGCAAAGGCAGCGGTGTCGGTGGCACGGAGGTCCCCGGGGACCACTGGTACAATAACCTTATACGTTTATGTTAATAAAATGTACCTAAATTCACAATGTAGGCTATTACTACTGACATTCATGTAATATTAAGTCATGTCTGCTGTATTAGCCATGTGTTTACTAAGTGTTTATTTGCACATAGAGCGAGGAAGTGAGATCCGATCACATGTGGTCACTCACGCATGTGGAGAGGCATTTTAATGCCAGGTGTGAACAGATGTATTTAAGCTGTCCACCACACTGTGATCCGAGCACTCAGGATGCATGTTAATGCCAGGTCTGAACAGGGCCACAGACAAGGTGAAAGAGAAAGTTTGTGTAAAACATAGTTCTTTAAGAGGTAACCTGCAGAATGACACACTAAAGGTGCGGCTGGGATATTTTAAGCCTCTCTGCTCACCAGGGTTGGAGAATTCTGGTCCGGCCAGAAGGACTCTGGTATGGGCCAATGCCCGACTGGAACCCCCGTCTTTGGGTTCGGCCGCACGTAGATGAGTTTATGGCAACTGTGCCACGGCTGTTGGCTGAAGGACGACACAAGACGACTTGACTCCACTGAGTTGTCTGTAAAACAAACAAATATGATACAAGGAAGAACACATTTCTCAACCAAATAACAAACACAAATTTGAATTTGGGAATAACTGGTGTCAAAAAAGCCCTGAGTCACGGATATGAATAAGCTTTCATTTCATATTTTAAAAGATTTTTTTAAACAAATACATATAACTTTGAATCTCTCCTTTTACCAGTAAAATGATGTGTGAGTCAAATAATCTCAGAACATTTCTTTACAAGGTCACATTCTTTATACTCCTCTATGTGTGGCTGATCTAGAAAATGCACTCAGTTCTCCTTTTAGTGTAAAACTGCACTGTGATGATCCAAGATAAGAAGAATCTCTTCTGCTTTCACCTGTTTTACTGCCCACAGTATCTTTGCTCTAACTTACTGTATGAAATGTGATTAGATGATGTGCTCAGAAACTCACGTTTTGTGCGCGTGACTTGGCTCTTGAGTAGTGAAACATTTTGTGTATATAAAAATGTAATGACTGCTTTTTTTATGTCCATACATGTTTGCAAGATTCTTCATAACAATTATGAGGGCAGGATTTGCATTAAGGTAAAGTTGTCCATTCAGTGTTCCACTCACCTTCCCCAACGAGAGGCGGATCTGGGCCTGTCTTCTCAAAATTAATGACAACACCACTTTGAACCTTCTGGACCAGAGACTCCAGACACTGGTTCAACATCCTCTGTGTCCGCACACAGTACGATCGCCCTGAGAGAAAAACAGGAGGCACAATCAGCATATATAATAGAATAAATGATCAGAATCAGGTTTATTTTGTATATACATACATGGAATTTGACTTCGGTTTTATGAAGCTCTCTCAATGTACTTACACAAAATATGAATAACAGCTAGGAACAGCAATGACCAACAATAAAATAAGAATACAATAATAAAAATAAAATGTCTTTATACAAGTCAAGTGCTCTGGAAGTTGTAAACAATATAAATAGTGCAAAAAAATAAATACTGGATGGATATACATGGACTGGATGATACAGTACAGTATGTACATGTGAAGATGTCTATATACTGCATGAACAGTGAGTAGGATTTATATTTACAGTGATAGATGATATGTAAATATTACAATATGTACATAAGGTGATAGATGAAATGTACATTTTACAAAATAATGTGCATTAAAGACTGTAAATTATAATCTATAATGGCAGGAGCGGATATTTGGTGTTAGGGGGTTATTGACAGTGTATGACTGATTACGTGTTCATCAGAGTGACGGCCTGAGGGAGGAAACGGTTCTTGTGTCTGGTTGTTTTGACGTAAAGAGTTCTGTAGCGCCTACCAGGGAGGAGAAGCTGAAACAGGTTGCAGTGACGCTTCCTGCCCGTTTATCATGAGCACATACGCACAATGATTCTTAAAATAAATGATGGTGTGAATACAGGACCCATGTCGGGGTGCCAAAGTAAAAAAAATGTCAAACCTCCGGTGACTTCACACATCTGGGTGATGGCAGACTCATCCGTGGGGACGCTACCGAGCTGCTCAGTGTCTGGTGTGGCTGCTCCTGGCAGCCTCAGTACCAACGCAAACAGCCGCTGGTCCCAGCGAAAGGGCTCCTTGGTCAGCTCACTGCCTGCCAGTGGAGAGTTCAGAGGCAGGTGCAGCTACGCAGCAGACAGAGTAAAGAAAGAAAAGGATGATGAGTTTATAAAGGTATGAAAACTGCCACGGGTCAGCATTTGCACAGTTTTACAAACCCATTACCATTTATTTCATTACACAGTCTGAACAGATTGCATTACTACACGGTACAAAGTACCACTGCTGCATTTGTTTGTGATCTCACCTCATCTGGCACCCCAGAGCTGTGTGTAAGCTTGTTCCCATCAGTGATAGTGATGATCACAGATGGTTCGAGGAAGAAGGGGTTACGGCCCTGAGACGGAAACAGTAACAATCAGCAATTAAATCCAAGTTCAAGCAGACAGTGACCCAATTTATTCTCACTAGTCTGCTTTATTTTCTGTACACTGTTCTGTGTGTCTCAAAAAGATTCTCCTAAAACATAAAATGGAACTGCAGTAATGGCAAAATACAGGTGTGCTATTTCAACAGAGCTCCACTTAAACACAGTAGTTAGTGTGGTGTTACTGTAGCTTCACACCTCCAATAACCTCTTGAATACTAATATGAACAGTGTGTTGCAGCTTGTAATCTTTGCCTTGTGTCAGAATGCATCTGTAAGCTGCAGAATGTCCTTGTGTTACTCATTAAGGACAGAAACCTCCACCACTTTGTTGTAGGGGTCAGCCTTGTCTAATTCAAACACACACCGAATGCATAAGTAGATTCACACACACCCGATGCACAGAACTTGTGGCACTACTTGAGCGTAGTAATCTTCCTCTGCCTTCAAGCAGGGGTTTGCAGAAACGATGTGTGTGAGGAGCTGATGACAGCGCTATGGTAACTGAGGGAGACGGAGTGGATTAAGCCGCAATCAAAAATCAATATTCTCCACTTCCCTTCAAGGTAAAGGAATAAAGAAAGACCAGCTGAAAACTTTGCTACAATCATTATCGAACCCTTCATTCACTGAGGAAACGTCCACATATACTGTATACGTTGGCTGTATCAGAAAAGCCTTGTTTTACACTTAATTACTAGCCAGTATGTCAAAGCTAATTTTGTCTTGTGGAATCTATTTCTATCCAAGGCAAAAACAAAAAAGCCAATACATATTCTTAACGATCACGTACCCTAAATTATTAATCGTTTTCATTAAAACAACCGCTCCACCACTAAATGTGGCACGCCACTGTATCATTGTCAATCATTGTGTATCAAGTGTTAAATGTGTATCTAATGTCATCTTTACAATCACAACCAAAAATAAAAAGACAGATTAATTAGTTTTTTATACAGTCATAGTATTTGATGTGTAAATGCGTAATGATTAAAATTAGGGCTGCAACTAAAAATGTTTTCATGATTGATAATTTTGCAGTAGTATTTTCTCAGTTAGTCTATTAAAGGAACAGTGTGTTAGATCTGGCACAATCTAGCAGTGAGCCTCTCCCATGTTTGCCAAGCGTGTAAGTGAGCTATGGTAGCCGACGCAAAAACGTGAATGGCCCTCTCTACAGTCGGTTGTTGTAAGAGTAAGGTAGGTCATTTGGAGCAGAGGTGAGAAGTGAGTGTTGAAGCAAGAGAGAGAGAGCGGCGACGGCAACGAGTAACGTTATCAACTCTGGCCCTAGCAGGAAACATTAACAGTGTTTGGTTTGTGCGTTTTGGGCTACTGTTGAAACATGGCGGTGCAACATGGCGGACTCCATGTAGATAGGAACGGCTCATTCTAAGGTAACGAAAATACAACAATTCTTCTTATTATCAGGCGATAATATACACTAAAGAAAACATACTTATTAATATTATATTCCATTTCTGCCAATAGATCCCCCTAAATGTTACACACTGGTACTTTAAACGCATGGTCTACAAAATGTCAGGAAATAGTGAAAAATGTGAAAAGTCAATATTTGGTATCTTTGCTTGAAAAACAATTTAGACTAGAAACCATCTTGCGATAGGATCACACCAGCCGCAACGCCAAATCAGGCCAAGGGCGTAAAACTTTCTGCCCCCCTACTTCCAGCGCCCTTGCTCGGACCACACTCATCTTCGAACACGGCCCTCATTTTGATCTCAACTACACACCTGTAAAGTTTCGTGACTGCATCTTGCACGGTTGTGACGCTATTGCGGTGACAAAATCTGTCAACAGGCAGACATATAAACACTTGGCAAAGTACCGGTTAACACTTGGCAAAGTACTCCAAACCGCCTCTGTGGTAGTTCCCGCTACATGTGTCTGCAGGACCACATTTCATCAGATGATGACACACACACACAGGCTCACAGGGTGAAAACAATACCAGCGTCGCTGTCGCGGCTGGTACTGATTAACTAGTTATCAACTGCTGCCAAAGAAATGCTTAATAGGATGTTGGCGTCAACACACCTGTCCGTAGTTGTCGATGCCTGAGACGAGGCGGTTGAGGTTGAGCAGGTCGAAGGCTGTGCGGAGAGCGTGGCCTAATGTAGTCAGCCCGGATGCCTGCAGGTTCTTCAGCTCGCACATGAAGGTGGCGTGGTTCTCCTTCCAGCCGGCCTGAAATACACACATGGACAGCGTGCTGAATGGATTGCACAGCAGACAGCTTTACAACTGAGTAGCAGAGGAGGCCTGAAGTTACAGTGTATGATGAACAGCCACAATCCAAAATAGATCCACACCCACAGATACCCATACTATGTAATTACAAAGAAAAACAGAACATCAACTTTTGTTCACTGACAACCGCTCACTGAATCATGTCAAGCATACAACTGCCACCTTTGGTAAAATGACTTTATATCTTAGCAACCCATTGATTCTGTGCAGCATGACATAACAGTAACCATAAAATGAGATCAGCTTATGTCAAGATCTGGAAATGGAAGATAATATTGCTGAAATTCAGGCCAACATTTGAGCTGGATGGCGCTGTTTAAGAAAGAGTCTAATTTCATACATGACAAGCATCCAGAAATACACTTCCCACTGTCGCTTGTCCTCTGTGAGGGAGATATACTCCCACAGGACGGGGATGTGGGAGCGTAACTGCTTTTGGACTTTCCTCCAGTGGGGTCAAGTACCTTACTACTGCAGCTTCATGCTTAATCTAAGGATGACCTGCAAGCTTACCACTTCCTCTATCAGGAGAGGGAGGGGGAGAGGCTGAAGACACGGAGAGAGAGAGAGATGAAGCACCAGTGTCTACATGTATGCTCTGAATCAGGCCAGTGGGTAGATTTTTGGATTATCATGTGGCATTCATCCAAAACCCTGAATTTAGAGGAATTTCAAGGAAAGCTCAGAGTGTTCCATGAATGACGTTAGATAAATGTTACGCAGTCATACAAACGTCATCACTGGGCAGCTGAGGCAACACTGAGGAAACACATTCACGTGGGTGTAAGAAAAATACCCAGACATAGGTCCTTGTGTAGGCCAGTAGATATGTAAGGCATAGTTTGCACTCAATAATTCAGACTACAGAATATTTCTATTTTCCTCTCAACCAACCTCCTCTCTCTCCCTCTACATCAACAATGTATTGCCTCTCTGTAACTGTGCAATCAGAGTAGACCCATTCAGAATAACCTTGTCCTTTCATCATAATCCTCGGTGCACAAAGCAGGCAGAAACAACAAAGGAGAAGACAATGGAGACAAAGAGAGGAAGAGCTGAAGGAATAGGAGTTGATGAGGACAGACTTTAGTAGTGAATAGCACTTCTTGGATTATTGGGCTGAAATGTTGCACACAAGACTATATCAGTGGTACGCGTGAAGCACTGATCTGGACTTGGCGAATACTGCAAGGTCAATGAGTGAAGTAGGAAGCAGCACATGAATGACAGCAATGGCATGGCACTCATAACATTTCTCATGACCCCAGTCCTAAACACAGAGGCCTACTGTAGCAGTATAAAAAGTATGCAATGATGTTTTAAGAGCTGAGCTCAAAATGATCCTTGTGGAGGTCAATAAAGAGCCTCATATAGTCTGACAGTTATTATGCTTCTTGCACAACCTGTGTCAAAAGTACACGAAATATATTGCAATAAAAGTGTTTGAAAAAAGGGAAGTAGCTACTCTTAAAAATGACTTTGCTTATCTAAAAAGAGTTATACTGATATCTTCCTTGCTTGTATGATAATTAGACGTGTATCCCTAAGAGTGTAACATATTAGACTATATTGTTATATAGTTTGTATTCAGTTATCATGAGATAGACTGTAATAGTGTGGCTTCTGGTCTGGTGCTCCTTAAAAAGAAAGCTGCAGCTGTTTGACTGGTGACATCATTTTCGAGTGTATTATAAAAACATGATAAACAGAATTAAGTAGTCATTACATGTATCCTTTGTCTTGCACACAATACTCTGTATGTATGCCTCTGCATCTATCTTCTAAACATCTCACCAGCTACTGCTATTAAAGATGAATTAATCAATTACTTCCCCACTCTGGCATTTTGTAATTTTGGCCATGAGGCATGCAAACAAAACAAAAAAGACTTTACGAAGGAAAGCAAACTATACTATATGCCTTCAAGTATTAATGACACGTGGTGGATAAGTACAGCAATGCATATTGTGTTGAGAATAGCAGGGTGTTATTTGTAGACAGTTAAAAAAAAAAGAGTGTAACGTATTAGACTATATTATTATATAGTTTGTATTCAGTTATCATGAGATGGACTGTAATAGTGTGGCTTCTGGTCTGGTGCTGCTTAAAAAGAAAGCTGCAGCTGTTGGACTGTTGACATCATTTTCGAGTGTATTATAAAAACAAGATATATGTAATTAAGTAGTCGTTACAAGTACCCTTTGTCTTGCACACAATACTCTTATACTGGCATTTTGTAATGTGGCCATGAGGCATGCAAACAAAACACAAAAAGACTTTTACAAGGAAAGCAAACTATTTTATATGCCTTCAAGTATTCATGAGACGTGGTGGAGTAAATACAACAATGCATATTGTGTTGAGAATAGCAGGGTGTTGTTTGTAGACAGTTACAAATAAAGAGTATGCTCTGGCATTTTGTAATGTGGCCATGCGGCATGCAAACAAAACAAAAAGACTTTTACAAGGAGAGCAAACTATTCTATATGCCTTCAAGTATTCATGACACGTGGTGGAGTAAGTACAGCAATGCATATTGTGTTGAGAATAGTAGGGTGTTGTTTGTAGACAGTTACACAAGCCAAGAGATTCCTACTACAGACCAGCCACTGAAGCAGATCAGGGACTTCAGGGGTTTTTTATGTGTGGGTACTAAGGATTGCATTTTATTGGGTCATGAAAAGCTCAGAGAGATATGTGTGTGCCAGAGTCATTTGATTACTCGTGAGGATATAGCTTTGCAGACATGAAACCCCTGTAATGATTGCAGTGATGATTGCAGTGATTCACAGCTTGTATGTTTGTTTGTAAGAGTGTTAGTATTCTGGGTCCATTAATGCTCATAGTATCGGTATGACAAATAATTATCATATGAATAATGATAATTTTCTTCTAGCGAACTCACATTAAAAAAAAAAAAAGAAAAGAAAAGCTCATGATGAAGAGAGGGGCTTATCAACTTCCAGCCCCTTCAGGCTGACTGGCCAATGGGAATGCGTGGATGATGCGAGGGGAGGAGCTGAGGATGATTGGCGGGCTCTTTGACCAATCAGGACGCTGTATTTTTAAAAAAACCGCGACGTCACAGGCGATAATAAATCTCCCCGCCTCCATCTCAACGCCCGAGACCTTTTCTCAACACAAAAGCAAAATGTCCGCTGGACGGTCGGAGGCAGTGTGCAGCTCTCCGGGGCTCTGCGGTTATTTGGAGCAACAAAATAGCCGTTTTGTGTCGCCAACCGGGACAATGACTACAAAAACCAGAAGGACAATAAAGTTTCACTTAAAAAAAAACACGTTTCGACTGTTTAAATGTAAAAAAAGAGATGTTTATCAGTGTCTAATTACCTTCACTCCGTATGGTGGATCATCGAATGTAACTAGCATGTACCTGTCGCCTCTACTAGCCGGGTCTCGGGCACGCAGCTGTCAACAAAAAGAAAGCCAAAAACAACATATATTAATGTCGACCGTCGTGGCCCACGGATACCCTAAGCTCTCCAAAGGGTGCTTGCTGAAAAAAAGTCGGGGTAAAATCATTCTTTACCTTCATAAAGACCTCAACCGCGCCTTTAGCAACGTCCAGATACGTCGTACCCAAATAAGTGCGCTGATTCATAGAGGCGGACGTGTCTAACAGGAAAAGTAAAATAGGCATTTTAAATGTAAAAGCCGAGGTTGGATGCTTTTCTAAAATTACTGTTATCCACATGTGAGCTATCGTGCGGCCGTACAGTTCACACATGTGTGTATATATTTGTTATAATAAGCCCCCCTCCCCTCCTGAAGAGGGCCGCTGGCTCTGCTCTCTCTCTATCTGCCTTTCTACAGCTCTGCCTCGGCTAGCTGTTCAACTTCTGCTCCCTAACCGGAGGACACGCCCACATCCCGCCGCTGGCACGCCATTGGCTGAGCCCGGTTCCACTGGCCACGCCCCCCGTACAATATGGAAATATATATAACGAGGTCGAGATATGGCGTGTGTCTTCTATCTATCTCAACATTCAAGATTCAAGATGTTTATTGTCACGCCGGTTATACAAGTTCAATCGTGCGAAATGCTTTCTGCTGCTTTTTGATCTTGCCCAGTTATGTTGGCTTTTTTTTTTTAAGTTTTCTGTATTTATTTCTTTATTTCTTTGTGTATTTATGTATTATTTTTTTCTTTCTTTAATTTATTTTTCTCTCCATTTTCTTTTATCCTTATTTCATTTTCTTTTATTTTGTTATGAGGCTGAGCCCGGTTTCACTGGCCACACCCCCCATACAATATATAAATATATATAACGAGGGTCGAGATATGGCGCGTGTCTTCTATCTATCTACCTATTTATATTTATTTTACTTTATAATATAAGATAATATAGAACTTTATTAATCCTGAAGGAAATTCTTGTGCCAGAGATTGCTAAGAAATACAACAAAATTACAACAAGTTCAAGTGTATAAAATACAAGTGTATAAAATAAAAAAAGTACTATTTCTAGCACCAGTGCCTAATAGAATAACAATTAAGTAAGATACATTTAGTAAAATTAGTAAATAAGATAAGATAAGTAAAATAAAAAAGGTAAAGTAGGCTACAAACAGAAAAATAAGTAATATTGCACATGTTGGACATTAATATTGCACACAATGAACAGTGATATTGCACATGAGAATGTAAAAAGTAGTATTGCACATGATATTGATATATCTTATTCTTTTTAATCTTGCCTTAATTTGGTTTGCACCCTGACTGACCAGCCAGCCACCCCCACCACCCCTCTCAAGCGCACACACTATACACAGTCACATGATATTGATCTTTGCCAAGTTATGTTGGCTTTTTAAAAGTTTTCTTTCTTTATTTCTTTATTAATTTGTTTATTTATTTTTATTTCTTTATTTAATTTATTTTTCTCTCAATTTTGTTTTATCCATATTTCATTTTATTTTATTTTGTCATGAGGCTGAGCCCGGTTCCACTGGCCACGCCCCCCATACAATCTATATAAATATATATAACAAGGTCCTCTATCTATCTACATATTTATATTTATTTTACTTTATTTTATCTTATTCTTTTTTAATCTTGCCTTAATTTGATTTGCACACTGACCTGACAGCCGGCCACCCCCACCTCCTCTCAAGCGCACACACACAGTCACATGATATTGATCTTGCCCAGTTATGTTGGCTTTTTTAAGTGTTCTTTATCTATTTATTTGTTTATTAATTAATTAAATAAAAAAAAAATTCTGTCTTTAATTTATTTTTCTCTCCATTTTGTTTTATCCATATTTCATTTTATTTTATTTTGTTACGAGGAAAGGGAAGAGAAAAAAGGAAAGAAGAGAAGGAAGGGGGAAAATATATATATATAGATATCTATATATCTATTTCTATAGATATATGTAGATATACATAAAGAGGAAAAAAACAAGAAAAAAAACGGAAAAAAAACTCTTCAACTGGCCAGGCATGGGCCATGATGATGCCTCAACACCAACTTGGCTCCTCCTCCATCTCCTCTCTCCTCCCTCCAACGATAACTGCCTATGGATAGAAAAGGGCATAAGCCCTGAGCTATCAAACCAAGCTCACGAATTTACGAAAATATGGCGTGTGTCTTCTATCTATCTATCTACTATTTATATTTATTTTATTTTATTTTATAAGATAAGGTAATATAGAACTTTATTAATCCCGAAGGAAATTCTTGTGCCAGAGATTGCTCAAAAATACAACAAAATTACAACAAGTTCAAGTGTATAAAATTTAAAAAGTACTATTTCTAGCACCAGTGCCTAATAGAATAACAATTAAGTAAAGATACATTTAGTAAAATGAGTAAATAAGATAAGATAGGTAAAATAAAAAAGGTAAAGTAAGCTAACAAACAGAAAAATAAGTAATACTGCACATGTTGGACATTAATATTGCACACAATGAACAGTGATATTGCAAATGACAATGTAAAAAGTAGTATTGCATGTGATATTGATATATCTTATTGTTTTTAATCTTGCCTTTATTTGATTTGCACCCTGACTGACAGCCAGCCACCCCCACCAACCCTCTCAAGAGCACACACTATACACAGTCACATGATATTGATCTTGTTCAGTTATGTTGGCTTTTTTTAAAGTTTTCTTTCTTTATTTATTTATTTGTTTGTTTATTTATTTATTTTTTATTTTTATTTTTTTCATTCTTTAAATTATTTTTCTCTCCATTTTGCTGTATCCATATTTCATATCATTTTATTTTGTTATGAGGAAAAGGAAAGAAAAAAGAAGAAAATAACTCAACTGCCATGATGCCTCAACACCATCTGGGCTCCTCCTCCATGGCGTGTGTATACAGCACATCCGCCCACCGTTTCAATTGTATGTATGCTAAACGGGCGGGTATATACACAAGCATTGTCTATGATGGCGCTGGTGTGTATATTAATACATTTGCATCCTTTCCACAAAGTAGCCTATCGGTCTGGCTGCAAAAACCAGACAACTGATAGTGTTGTAGCTGCATAAATCATATTTATAGACCACCTAACATTTCTTGAAATTCCTTGCCAATTCCCTGACATCCCGCCCCCCTCTCTCTCTTTCTCTCTCTCTCTCTCTCTCTCTCTCTCACACACACACACACACACACACACACACACACAACCTCTCTCTCTCTCTCTCTCTCTCTCTCCTGTCACTCTCTTGCTGCGTTCAAGGCACCTCAAAAGGTGCATCCATCCGACTCTTCAGAATCAGAATCAGAATCAGAATCAGAATGGTGTTTATTGCCAGGTGTAAGAGGTATACACTAGGAATTTTCTTTGGCATTTTTGGTGCGAGACAAACAGTACAATATAATAACAAAAGAATGGATAAAAACAAAAGAATAGATAAAAGAATAGATAAAAACGTTAGAATAAAATAATAAAAATGTACAATTTACAAATTACAAATAAGCTATAAGCTTATTAACATAACATAACAAGTTACATGGCCAAAACCATATTTAACAAAAATATTTAAGTTGGGCATTGTTTAAGTCTATGAATCAAGTGTCATACTAACAGTATATGCATGTTATGCTCTAATGGTAAAAATCAAGAGAAAATGCACATTTAGGTTAAAAACTGGGTAGAGATAGAACACACAGAAATATATATACATATTCAAACAGACCAAGAAAAACATATTATATAACAGTGGAAAAGTCACTTTCACAATCAAGCCTCTCAAACCATGAAAAGCACCGCCTTATCTGCATGTGCTCTTATGAAGCTAATAAATCCGACAGCACTTGAAGGCAGCATCATTGTTACATTAAGGGTATTCTTGATCTGTCCTTTTAACACTTAATCAAAGATCTTAATTACCAGTAAATTACAAATGACTGCAAATATATGTTTATTATAACTCAGACCTTGTATCAAAAGGGATGAGAAAAAAATAGCTCATAGATTTAAAGGTCAGTGGAAAGTCATAGTAACCAACCGAGACACAATGCACTACCTGCAGATGAAGGCCTTATCTTTCCTGTACAGGTTTGTCTGCTTACAGTAGGCCTATACTGCATATAACAATTGTTTTTTTTTTCTCATTTGCCGCCATTGAAAATCAGGTTGGATGGCGGATATACATAATTTTCTGGAATGATAACATGCAGATTCAACATCAACCTGAATCTGAATGTATTAGTTAAGGTTTTTACTTGGCCTTTTATAATGCTCATTATAACAGTCTTTTACTCATGGATTTTATCCTGGTCTCTGTCTGTGGATGTGTGAGATTTTGTTGTCTGCTCTGTTGACCTGTTTTTATTCTGCCTATGTCTGTAAAGCACTTTGGTCAGCTCATGTTGTTTTAAATGTGCTATAGAAATAAATTTGACTTGACTTGACTTCTTTTCTATCGGTGCTGTGATCAGTAAAATAGCCTGATAATTCTTGCTAATTGTGGTGGAAAATCAATGCAATCTAGTTTATTATGTAAAGTAGCCTATAGCTCTAGATATATATGTGTGACTAACAGGACTTATCAATTTAGTGCAGTTAATACTTCAAAAGTATTCCACAAATATATCCTAATTTGCGTGTTTTGTAGCGTTTATACTCATGCACAAGGATCGTTTTATAGTTTATTATGTAAAGCAGCCTATAGCTCTAGATATTTGAGCACAATTGTGTGCCACTTTATATGATTAACAGGACTTATCAATTTCAGTTAATACCTCAAAAGTATTCCGCAAATATAGCCTCAATTTGCGTGTTTTTGTGGTGTTTATACTCTTATACTCTGAAGTTACAAACATCTTATTACTCCTTTGCTTCTTTGCTTGGAGCATTATGTACGTCCGCGTTGTTGACGTCTTGTTGACGTCTTGCACGCACTCTGTCGCCAACCGCCGTCCCAGCATGCACTGCGAGGTCTGCAGTATATTATTGACAAAGAGAAAGAGGCTGTAGAGCAACAACAACAACAACAGGGAGGATCAGACACACACAGACCCTGCTGCTGGCAGCACTAACCTTACACCAACCTGTGTGCTGCTGACAACAAGGTAAAGCCTCACTCTCTGTGTTGTCTTGATGTGAACCGAGTCTGTGTTTTATGTCACTGCGTACAGTCAGCGTTAAGTGGCTAACAGCTAGCTAACATCTGGGTGTAATGCTAGCCGGCTAACGCTAGCTCACTGTTAGCATTACACCATAACGACGTGTTATTACAGAGTCACAGCTAGTACAGCTGTAGGGCTTCATTAGAGGGTAATCAAAGGTGTGGGGGACTTTTTCTACATCTCCCTGTTGCTAAATATATAACCAATACATCAGCATAAAGACCTCATTACGTTGTCACCAACTATTACACTGCAGTTTAAAGGTAGCTTACATTTGTAGCTAAATACGAATATAAATATGCAATATAATATAAGATAAGATGAACCTTTATTAATCCCAGGAGGGAAATTCAGTTGTCAAAGCAGCAACATCAGCAAACAGAGTGAAACATATGAGAGGAACAGGTATACAACAATTATAAAAACAATAAATCAATAAATAAATGTAGTATGTACATATGTGCAGTCTATAAAGTGGTATATAGGATGTATAGTGTAAAGTAAGTAGCTTACTGTAGCTACAGCCTTAGCATTACACCATAACGACGTGTTATTACAGTGTCACAGCTAGTACAGCTGTAGGGTTCATTAGAGGTTAATCAAAGGTGTGGTTGACTTTTTCTAAATCTCCCTGTTGCTAAATATATAACCAATACACTAGAATAAAGACCTCATTACGTTGTCACCATTATTTATTTATTACATCTACCCTACCTGTTTTACAAGTGTAACTACCTCTGTTTACATTACATCTGTTTTTATATTTTATACTTCTAGTGTAACACTTCTGTTTATATTTATTTATTACATCTACGTTACCTGTTTTATTTGCTTTATAACTGTGTGTGTGTTTTACCTGTTATATGTTTTATCTGCCTCGTTTAGTCTTGTCAAGTATTTGTTTTAAAGCACTGACCAGAAGTGGCAACTGTGAATCTCCTTGTATTTAATACAATGACAATAAAGCTTTCTATTCTATTCTATTCTACCAACGATTACACTGAAGTTTAAAGGTAGCTTAGCTAAATACGAATATAAATATGCAATATAAGATAAGATAAGATGAACCTTTATTAAGAAATTCAGGGGTCAAAGCAGCAACATCAGCAAACAGAGTGAAACACAGGAGAGGTACAGGTATACAAAAATTATAAAAACAACAATAGAGATATAAAAGATACAGTGAATGGGTCAACATAGTGTGTGCAGTCCGTCAATAAATAAATGTAATATGTACATATGTGCAGTCTATAAAGTGGTATATAGGATGTATAGTGTAAAGTAAGTGTAAAGTGGTTAGAGTCCAAGATGGTATATATAACTTAGTCATGGAATAAAATACCCCCAGATACTAAAAAAAAACTACTTGGCTAAAGCTTTGTTGCTACAAATATAATGAATTAATGATGATTTTTATGTGTTACAAGGAGTACACATTGTGTTGCGACACCACGAGTCTTGTTTTTCCGAGCTCTACCGTAACCATGTCAACCCACCAGGGCACGTGACCAG
Source organism: Sebastes fasciatus (assembly GCF_043250625.1). Taxonomy (NCBI): domain Eukaryota; kingdom Metazoa; phylum Chordata; class Actinopteri; order Perciformes; family Sebastidae; genus Sebastes; species Sebastes fasciatus. The sequence goes on along the minus strand of NC_133804.1, from coordinate 9,325,314 downwards.
CCACATGGCGTTGACTTGATGCTGTTAATGCCTTGTTGAACTTGAGTTATTTAAAATTGAATAAGTATCATTAATTTAATTTGTCCCTGTCTTATTGCCCTGCTCTGTCTTCAACCCTTATTGAATGTATCTCCTCTGGCTGAAAAACAAACAATCAAATACTTTATCAGTACTACTCAAGTGTAATCCTCACTGTGCAATATCATTTTCCACTTGTGCAATTTTGTTAATAGCCTGTTTATTGTCAATACTGTATATACTGCTCCTTTTTTTATACTTCCTTCTATTTAAATGGTTCATATTTTGTTAAACTTTGTTTAGCTCTTTTTATTTACTGTGTTAGCTGATGCATCTTGTTTTTTGCACTATCCCCTTTCTCGCTGTATGCTGCAAATTTCCCCACTGCAGGAATAATACAGGAATATCTCATCTTATCTTATCTAATAAACTATATCCCATTAAAATCCTGCATTCCAAGTTAGTTTAAAGAAATATTATGTTAGAAATTAAATGTACAGTTCTGATGAATGGTTCCTTTCAGATCTAAATTTATTACACCCCACACTCACCTGTAATTCAAAGAAAGATTTAAAAAAGTAATAGTAGTGGCATCAATAAATAGAAGTGACATCAATAAAAAAAAAATAGGTGGCATATCCTGCTACTATTGTACTCTATAAAGATATTATTGCACATATACAGTTATTGCACAATTCCTTATTTATAACTATCCCAGCTTTAGTCCTGTGGTGTGGTGTGTGATGATGTTAGTGGGATGTGATGGTGGGGGGACTTTTGTGGAGTTCAGTTCAATGATGGCTCTGGGGTAGAAAGTTTCCAGCAGACGTTTTGCCTTAGAAGCTTTGGAGCCTGGAAGTTCTCTAACGCCCTGTAGCGCCTAGTCTGTGGCGGCACAGACAAGAGATGGAGGCAGCGTGATATGAAGATATCTTTCAGTAAGGGCGGGGGAAGTCCAATTATTTTCTGGGCTGTGTTTATGACTCTCTGGAGAGCTCTTTTGTCTGATGCTGAACAGTTGGCATGCCATACTTTAATACATTATGTCAGTACACTTCCTATAGAGCAGTGGTAGAAGGGCACAAGCAGCTTCACAGACAGGTTAGTGTCCTTAGGAAATAAAGGCACTGTTGAGCCTTTTTTAACAAAGCAGTGGAGTTGGCTACATATTTGAGGTTGTTTAGAAACTGTGTCAGCATTGTATAGTTTATCATCATTCATTGGCATTATTATTATACAGTGATTTGTGTTTTTTTTTTTAAACTTTCAAATATCAATGTCGGTATTGGCCTCAAAAACCCAGTATCAGTTGGGCTGTAGTTGAAATCTTGGAAGTACATCATATGAGCTTTATTGTATATGTCACATGCAAAATATTAAGTTGCAAAGTAACTACAAACAGCAGCTGGATACGTAAATGGAATAATAAATGCAATATTTCCTCATGCAATGTAGTGGAATAGAAAGTGTCACAAAATGTAAATAAGTGGCATGCCAGTGCCTTTTATTATTCATCACCTGTGTCTCTTCACAGTACCACGTCATGGCCCTGAGGCGATGAGAGCGGGGAGTGCCATTTTCACCTGAAGGGAGCTCGCACAGCGTGATAGCTCGTGGAGAGAGGCGTGGGGGGGCCCAGGCAGACTGTGGACGGGGAAGGGGAAGAGCTCAGCTGGAGCCAATGCAGCAGCAGCATCGACAGCCTGAGCTGGTGGAAGGAAGCCTTCCCGTGTTCGTGTTCCCCACTGAGCTCATCTTCTACGCAGATGAGCAGACGTCTCACAAGCAGGTGCTCACCCTCTACAACCCCTATGAGTTCGCCCTCAAGTTTAAAGGTCAGTTGGTACAATCTATTTGGGTTTCCATGTATGCTGTACCATTTTTGTTATAGATTATTTAGATAATCTGTTTAATTCTTTTTCTTTTTATCAGTGCTGTGCACAGCGCCAAACAAGTACACTGTGGTGGATGCCACCGGAGCCGTCAAGCCACAGTGTTGTGTTGACATGTGAGTTTGTTTTTGTGTTTATGACTCATTATTTTTTCATGCAGTGGTAAAGCACTAAAGGGACTACATGTCTTATCTATGAGCTTCTTGTTCCCTGTGGATTCCCATCCATGTTTTTATCATTTGTTGTTTACTTTGCTAAATATGAACTTTTAGGTTGTTTTTGTGGTTGATTTTATGTTTTCAGTCAGGTGGCTGTTTATACAGTTGACTTTCCCGTCTGGTCAAGTAAGGAGTCTGTCTAATTGTTTATTTACACTCACAGAGTAATCCGACACAGAGATGTGCGCTCATGCCATTATGGGGTGTACGACAAGTTCCGGCTGCAGGTGTCGGAGCAGAGTCAGCGTAAAGCTCTGGGCCGCAAAGAGGTGACGGCCACGCTCCGTCCATCGGCCTCACAGGAGACGCCCAGCCCCCGCCCCCAAGATGACGAACGTAGAATCAAAGAGCAGTTTGCAGACAGCGAGTTTTTTGAACAGACTGCATTTCAGCCAGGTAGGATGAAAAACTGTTGTGTGTCTGTTTTACCACTAGATGGAGCCAAATGCTCATAAAATCAAATTGAGGAACTTTTTGCTGTTTACTGAACATGGTACATTACATTGTTTTTTGTGGTCTATGAACATACCAATCTACCTACCTATCCTACCTAGTATATATAAAAAAACTATCGGGCTACCAAACATAGTATGGCAATAATAACATACATGTTATTATGTAATCATCTTCATATTTGATCTTGTAGCAAGATAGGTGGGTGTATACCATGTGTCTTTTTTTGCTGCTACCGTGGTAACCTGCTTCCTGTTCAGATCTTTTTGTTTAAATCAAAAATGGAAATGTTATGTCCTCAAAGCAGTAGGAAGAGATTCGTGCCGGTAATCACTGACAGGTTGTCATTTAAAGTTGAAGTACAAGCCAAAGCCTCATTGCGTACAAGATCAAATGTATTTTCATTTTATGTATATGCTGTAACTGCATTCACCAATACTGAAGTGGTTGAGTATTCACTGTTCACTTGTAGAGCTGCAACAATTAATTGATTAGTTGTCAGCTAATAAATTAATTGCCAACTATTTTGATAATCCCTTAATGGTTTGAATAATCTTTTAAGAAAAAAACATTTTAAATTCTCTGATTCCAGCTTCTTAAATGTGTATATTTTCTGGTTTCTTTACTTCTCTATGACAGTAAACTGAATATCTTTGAGATGTGGTCAAAACAAGACATTTGAGGGCTTTGGGAAACACTGATCAACATATTTCACCATTTTATAAACCAAACAACTAATCGAATAATCAAGAAAATAATCAACAGATTAATTGACAATCAAAATAATTGCATAGTTATCATTTCATCATCTTACGGTTGTTAAGCTAAAACATTCTTGGAGCTCCAGCTTCTTCCCTCTGACTAACATTCTGCCTGGTATTTTTCAATATATCTTGTATTGTCAACAGCATATCTCGTGAAAAGAGCAAATCAAAAATGAATTGATCGTAACAAGTGTTGTCTAAAAGCACCAGCATCAGTGAGCCACATGTCTGACCTGGGTAACATCCTTTCATCTGATCGCAGTGTTTGTGCATGTGTGTGTGTTTAACAGAGAGCCGTCCTGTTGCTGGGGGCCCCAGTCTGCTGACGGTGCTGCTTGGGCTGGTGTGTATGGCCGCCCTGATGCTTCCGTCCGTGGGGGAGCAAGAATCTACTGTGCCTGTCTACCTCCACTTAAGTGTTAACAAGAAACTTGTAGCTGCTTATGTTCTCGGTAAGTAAAAAGAAAAAAGAATCACAGAAACTCATGCAGTTGGCAAGAATGAGGCTGGGTTGTGTGTTAAAAACATTAAAGAGGACCTATTATGCTTTTTCTCTTTCCTTTAGTGTGTTATATAGTTTTTTGTTCATGTAAAAGGTCTGCGAAGTTACAAAGTCCAAAGTCCACGCCAAAGGGAGTTACTTTCCCCCACAGAAACACCGATCCACAACTGCCTGAAACGCCTTGCTTGAAGTCCCGCCTTTTCTTCTGCAATGTGGTGATGTCACCAAGTAACACACTTACATAATACCTGGCTAGCGGCTAGTTTGGCACTCCCTCAAACAAAGCTGATTAGAGCGGAGTCCGAAGAGTTTGGTTCGGTTGACCAATCAGGGCAGACTGAGCTTTTTTTTGGGGGGGGGGGGGCATTTCAGACATAGGGTGAAAAGTGGAGCTGCAGCACAGCCAGTATGAGATAAACAACGCATCTTTGAACATTAAAGCATGTAAACATGTTCTAGTAGAAACTCAAAATACAAGTATGCACTTAGAAATAAGCGTAATAGGTCCTCTTTAAAATGCAAACTACAATGCTATCGTTTATTAAAGTGTTTGTGCTGGAGTATATATTCTCTGTTTTGTCTTTAGGTCTTCTTACGATGGTCATCCTACGCACATGAAGTGCCGTTAGCAGAGAGGAGGAAGAGGGAAAATGATCTAAAGACGAAGAGAACATCCTCACACCGGAGGCACTGCTACGCTTCAACGAGTAAAGCTGACAGCAGGGGAACGCGGTACTTTACTCAGTTCACCCCGTCCCCTGAAAAATACATTAGTATACTTGTTTTCAAATGCTCATATTTGTGTTAATCCATAAACTGACACAATGCTGAAGCAAACGGCGGAGAGACCTCCAGTGTCTAGGTCAAAGGAGCGGTAGGTCCCTGAGCAGGGACCTGTGAAGAAACATGAGGCCATTCAAAGTGTTGTTTGACCTCATATTCCTCGTATCTGTATTTCTATTGCCATTATGTACCAGAATGTGGTTAACTTGAGTGTGAAGGAATCTACATGCAAACATTATACATGTGTATATAAAGCCATTAAATTTTTTGTTATGGTATTCACCTGTAACCATCATTATATTGATGTTTGAAAGCAATTTTTAGTGTAGACGCTGAGGACTAAATGCAGTTATTTGCATGTGTGAATACCTTATCTGGATGAGTTTTTAAGATACTTTTACATGTCACCAAAGGAAAGAGCTTCTTTTGAAGACAATGGTTTGTTCGCAGTGCTATATCAATGCTCCATCAAATGTTTAATAAAGTCTCGATACAGCTGTCTGGTATAAAATGTATAGATTAGGTTATTTTGTATTAACTATTGGAATCAGAATCTTGTTTATTGCCGGGCGTATGAGGTATACACTAGGAGTTTGCGTTTGTAATTAACTTGTTCTGGTCAGGAAGGTGTTGAGCACATAGCTTGAGACCTCCAGTTAGGTTACTGGTCTCCCTTGGGACTGTATGTTATCAGGTTTGACAACTGAAAACTTGATTTGCCACTGCTTGCATATCATTTGTTTCCAGAGGCGTAAATAAGGTTTAGCGATATCCTACAGTCGCCCTGGGTGCAGTGTTAACTAGGGCGGTCCCGAATACTATTTTTTTTGGCTTTGACGCTTCGGTGAGTAATATTCAAAAGGTATTACAAGCTCCGTTTCACAATGCAGCATAGCAAGCTGACATGTTCTTCTGTCTGTCTGTCTCCATTTCCGTCGTTTCAGTGTCCGGGAAAGTGCTCTAGGCACAACAAACGGCCATATCCGTCTGAGAATAACTAATAATGAATGTTGAATATGAATAATGTTATGGGACTTTTCCTTATCTCATGGGCTATTTTGGGATTTATACATTATTATTACATACTTATGTATAAACAAAAGGAAGCATTTGAATACTGATTTTGAGGTTGAATACCATGGCAGCAGTTGAAGCATTGGGGTCAACCTTAGTGTTAACATTTTAATTTTATTAGCGTGTTTTAGTGCCCCGGACCAGAAAAAAAATCCTCTTGGAATATTCAAAACAACTACACGCACATAATAAAGAAATAATTTATTTAGTCCTGATGTCCGCTACGATTGCAATCACAAAAGACACAAGCATTAGGCAAGATGTGAGCCAGCTTGGCAGGTTACAGCCTTTCCATTGCAGTCATACAGATTTGCTGAAGTCATGCCCTGAACACTTTATAAGATGACTTAGAAAAAAAAATATTTGTATAAAGGAAAAAGACAAACTGCAACCACGCTTTTTCTTTAAATTAAAGGGCACACTTCCATAAAATGATTTACAATCACTTTCCTTTTGTACATACACATTAATGGCTACAGAGCCATGACGGGGTTCAGGTGTATAAGTTACACAGGGGGTATGGACACTGGGGCGATGATGGTTAAAAGCAAATTTAGGTGCCAAAAAAAAAAAAATCAGAGTACAGGCTTAACCTCTACATACTGCATTCTCTGATCGTTTTACGAGAAAGTCGAGTTTCACTTCTGCCCCGTTAACACACAGGCGGAAACTTCACAGGATTGAGTATCCTGTGCAAAAAAAAGCTATTTTAATAAATGTAACCACAGCAGAAACGGCAGTCTCTTAACTCACAATGCGATGGTGCCTTTTAGTTTGTGCTGCATGTTGCAGCAGTCAGTTGATTTGCTGTAAACACAATTGGTTCACTTTTACTGGGGATAGAAACCTATCGCCATCCAATTCTTATAATAAACTTCTCTTTCCATAAATAAGAACATTTCCCCGGTAAAAAGAAAACCATCATTTCTATACTCTGCTTATCTACAAAAAAACTCCTGACAAAAACACAGGATACAGAGGAACCTTTAGTGTTGAGAGTGATGACTGTCTTTTTTCATCCACCATGCTCATACTGGGCAATTAAAGGGGAACTACGCTCATTTTCAAAATTCATACATGTTATTCCTATGGTCTAAGACAGTCCAAAAATATTAATAAACATGAACAACTTTCTCCCAAATCCCAAAACGAGTGCTAAACCTCAAACTTGTGATGTCAAAGTGTGGAACTGCTCCATAGACAGTGAATGGGAGAGATGTTACAGATGACACTGAGCAACCAGGGGAATGGCCTGAGTATATGGGAACATTTTCTGTTTCACAACTGAGAACACTACCATAGAATGAAGCTCATTTGGGTATAAAAAAGAAAAACATTCTGTGGGACCACAAAATCAGCCTCCCATTCATTGTCTATGGAGCCGCTCCAGACTTATTACACCCTATGACATCACACGTTTGAGACTTCTCTGGTTTCTGGCTTCGAGAGAGAGAGTAGCTCATGTTCACACATATTGATTGAATTTTCCTAAACCATGGAAATAACATTGGAATTTCGGTGGTGTTCCCCTTTATAGTTGCAGCAAGTCATGGGGAAGGGGGGCATAAAAGCCAAACTGAAAAAAATCACCACAGTTAATAGCCCATATCATAAAAATATTATGAAAATCTGCTGAAAACATAACTTCTCTTACAGTATAACAGTAAGGAAATCTCCATAGGTGTACCCCAAAAGTAGTTTATGTTCCTTTACAAAGAAAACTTGCGCTGTTGAAGACCTGTGCCCACATTCACCTCACACAGCCAATCACAAACTTAAAACTGTACGACATCTTGACAAGGTTAATATGTACATAATTACAAACAAAGCAGGAAAACAATAAGTTAAATATTTTCTTACAAAATCTGCAGACTGTGTACATACAAAGGCTTGTGGACAGACGTTTTCCAGCACAAAAATGGGGGAAATGTACACATCCAAATAGTCTTTTTTTTTTATGTCCAGTGCTCAATGTCTCTCTGGTAGGACAGAAGCATAGCCAGTTATGAACACAATATCACTATGAAGCCAAGCACCATCCAAGATCCTCTACTAGCAGCTGGTGCTCACAGTGTCTTCAGTCATTCCTAGTTTTTGCTAGGCTTATCTCTTTCATACTTATCTCATCCATGGCTTTCGTCTCCTTAATTCAAACATATCTAGACCCTCCGAAATGTAGCCATGAAAACAGCTGCTCAGAAACAGACATGGAAGATTCCACTAAGCGATGGTGAGATGGAGGGTCTGAGAAGGAAAACCGGTTCTCCCGGAGAGACGCTTTTTGGCGCCAGTCCTTTTATATAGTGTCTCTTGCTATCCCATGCTCACTTTGGGGACAAATCCTGGAGGGAAGCGAAGGGCGAGTTGCTGGACGACGAGGGCGACACTCCCTCCATTTTGCCAGGTGAGCCTGTGGAGGATCCGACGCTGCTGAGGCTGCCGTCCAGCAAATCTGGAGAGTGACTGAAGGAAAAAGGCCCGGGTCAAAACCGAGTATATGTCTGGACCGTGTACGGTCAGTCTGTGAATTTGTGGCTAAATTGTTATACAAATAGTCAGTGGTCATGTCTATAATGTTGAATCCAGCAGTACATGTCCACCAGGTCCAGCGAGGACACTAGGGGACGCACTGCTCCACTCAATTGGCCGATCAAGCGGTGATGTGCCCTCTCGTGGAATGCACCTGATTGGTCCCTGGTTTTCTGCTTGTCGTTTCAAACAGGAAACAACATGGCGGCCTGCTTGTAAACTTTGTTACTCCATCTAAACGATCCACCAAAATCTACTTAGAAAACATTTTCAGCGAGAAACAGGCTATATCACTGCTGAAGCTTGTTTCAGTTTAGAACTAGATCGCCTAGTTTGACAGCTTGGTCCAAGTTTCGGGACGCCTCTTGCTGGAAGGGCCCACTTGCATAAAGGATTGTTCCCTGCCTTTTATTTTGAAAGAGCAACGGCCATTTGGGAACCTTCAACACTCGGCCGACCAATCGCGTAACTTCATCAGTCAGTCAGTCACTCAGGGACAGACTTTTGCGTTTGTGGGGCTGGCCCTCTGCGGTCCAGCCAAAAAGGCAAGTTCAGCAAGACTGCAGGCTGTCATAATAGTGACTGTGGTAAACATCTGCAGTGTTACAGTCTATACTTTCACTCTGGGAGAGAGCTAATGAAAATCCCACATTTATTCCATTATTGTAATATTTTCTCCCTTTTTTTTTAAATTAAATTACTTTAAAGCAATGCATCTAAATAAAAAAACATTTTACTGCAATACTCCTGACATTGAAAGTCATGCATAATAATAATAATACATAGCCATTTAGTAATGCATGAATGTCATGAATGTCTGTATATGACACTGTACGCTGATATTCACTACTGGGTGAAAAACACAAAGTAGAACATTTTGCACAGGAACAAGTTTGGTGCAGTTGCTCAACAGTAAGGGGAAGCAACTACAGTACATCAATACATGGTGAAGAGCAGTTTTCCCACCATTTTCAATCTCCAATTTGAGTAAATGATATGAAGACTATACTTTTTTTTTTTTTCATTTCATTTTTTACAGATGATAAACCACCTACTTCCCTTTGCTTCATTCACCTAAACCTGAAGAAGTTTGCTGCGTCCTTATCTAAACCGTGTGCTTTTGAACAGTTCTGACATGTTTCTGTTGTTCCACTAAGTCTTACCAGGAACCGAGCTCCGACAGGTTGGAGACATCAGACGACAGCATGGTGGTGGTACCCTGGAAGAGCCTCTTAGGCTGACTCTCTGTCTCCATCTCACCTGCAGAGTAAAGGGACCCTCACATTTAGACATTTGCTCGTAAAACGGGACAGTTTGATGAAATGTTGCAATCTGAGATAGTATAAATAACTGATCTTATCAGTTCAATACCAGAGAGCCAGTGCGGTCTCCAATAGTTAGATTGAATTACATATTGAATGTGATCAAATCCAAAAGGGAAATCAAGTCAACTATTAATAGAGTCCAAGAAAAGCACTTAATTAGATTATAATATCTGAATCATTATGTAATAACTGTTCAACCACAGATATATGGTTTAAGGTCTGAAGACGGTTCCTAAAAAAAGGACATCATCAAGCCGAGTGACGTTCAGGAATAACACAAAAATATATATGTTTAATGTCTTTTGAATTGGCTTTAATACTGGAGTGACTCTTTGAATAGAGAAAATGTACAATATACAGGCAATATTCCCCTATTGCCTTTAATCTAGTTTAGTCTGAATTACAATACCTTGAATTTACAACAGATCACTTCCATCCATAAATTAAGGCTCTTGTGGTAGAATCCAAAAAGATATAAAAGGAAAAAATATTCTCAAGCATTTAAGATTTCAAGACATGTTGGATAACTCACCTTTGCGTTTCATTGGCCCAAGTATGCTGGCTCTGATGCAGTTGATTGGGCTTTGACTTCGTCGGCTAAGGAGCACAGAAAACACACTTTGTCAGAACAGTATATTTTAACCAGTGTATTTTGAAATTCAGCCACAATCGGTGGCCATCAGCAGTTACAAATGCACCTGTACAAAATCTGTCATCTTAAGATTTGTCATACGGATAAAATGATTATAGTTTACTCAAGACATATGTAAAAAGTTAAGGCAATAAAGTAGTTGAAGTGCATAGAATTCATCTTTTTCTACCAAGACTGGAAAAAGGAAGCTAATTTTATGCCACCATGGAGACATTACAGTCAAACTGGAGGCAGCTGGTGCTACTGTAGTCTCACAGCAAACAGATGTTCATCAAATAGTCTTATTTAGAACAGGAGTAAAGTAACAGTAGATTATACAGTTCTTAACTGCAGTGACAACTTGTTGCTCACCTGAAGCGTCGCGTCGGGCTGGGTATCGGGCTGGGTGTTAGGCCATTGCTGCTCACAAGGATTTGTAGTGAAGGAGAAAAACACTGCTGCTCGCAAAAAATAGAAGACACAGACAAGATTAAGACAATACTCCGACTATTGTTGCTATTGTGTTAGTATATCTAAGCAAAAACCCAATTGACAACATTTTGATTAACTGTGGCATGTATAAATCTTTTTCCCCCCAAAAAAGTATGCAGCAAAAAAGGGAATGAATCAGATGAGAAGAAGTGTTTCTACACACAAACACTGGTGTGGCTTGCACTAAAGTAAAGTGTATTTTTTGAAGCTGCAGCAAACTTAAAGAAACAAATTTACACAAAAAGCTCAACAGGAAAAAAGCTTTGTGGTTTTTCTACTGCTGATAAATGACTTCCCGCATGCTGCCACACAGACTTCCATTCATTAATCTGATTCCAAGTCGTTAGGAAAATCAGGTTACTGGAAACCACGAAAATACTTAAACCACTATCTTCATCTGTTTGGTCACAGTATAATCAGGTTATGTGCATATAAACACACCGAGGTCAGATGTACCTTTTTTCCTAACCCTCTGGTTGGAGATGGTGCCGGCGACACAGGCACAAAGTCGATGCGCTTTGGAGACGAAGATGCCGACTTCTCCTGATCGTTGTCACTCTAGGAACACACGATTACCAAACACATTAGCGTCTATCTCATCTTTCATTGTATCTCTACAGTACTATGTAGTAAAAAATCATTCAAATAGAGTGTTGGAGTATTATACTACCGACTCAGTCTGACCTTGAAAGACTGGTGGCCCTGTTAACTCCAAATGTTTATCTAGCATGTTTGTTCTTGTCCACTCTCTACAGAGATCGAGAGGGTTACACCGGCCCAGGGCCAAAACATGCAGTGGGAAAGCAAAACAGAGCTGACTTTCAAGGATTCACAGCATCAAAACATATCAACAACACTTGTGGGGGTTGGACAAGCTGTAATGAAGAGTCATTCTTTACCAGACTGAGGCTTTCTTCCCAGGATTGACTCATTTGCATGGCGGCTTGAACCTCCCTGCGTGAAACACAAAAGGAATAAATTGATGCCTCTTCGCATTTTACCAACAACAAAGCAATAATCAACAAATCTCTTTATCCACCATTTGCATACAGAGCAGCTTACCGCTCATGAGCAGTTTCTCTGTTCATCACATCGATACCCTCTTCCTGCAACGACACAAAAGGGTTAATGGTTTTCAGTCTTGATTCACCAAGTCACCTTTTCTGAATACATCACATATTCTCTCATACCAGTGCAGTATGGCCTAATTCTGACTTAAAGGTACAACTTTAATCTCCTCTCAAAAGCTCAAACTGAACTGCTTTTCATTTCACTCATAGAAATTAAACTCAGTGAGTTCAGAGCAACCATTTCCTCTCTGTTGGAATCCGATACTACCAATTGATCATCTCTGTAAGATCGATGGCCCTGTGGACTCCAGAAAGTGTTACTCTAGCATGTTTTTCTTAGACACCATCACTCCCTATGGCTTGAGAGGGAGACAGCGGTCTGACATGCTCCTTTTTTTCAACATGAAACAATTCCACACATGTAGAAAACAATACTTCTTTTTCTTACTTGTTTTATCTGATGAAGTCTGGTGCTGGGGACGCGAATAGGCGACGAAGGAACCTGTAAAGAAGGATGCATTTGGAGAAGTCAATACAGAATAATTCAGACATACATTACCTGAGTAAACGTGTTTTAATAATAAAAGTATTGTACCATGTTTGGCCTGTTGACAACTGTAGTGCTATTTCTCCGGCTACGTAGGACCTCTCTCTGGAACACCTGGGAGTGATCACTGGAATGACAGTCACACACCACACCATGTGTCATTTATCTTCTAACCATGAGGTCACAGTGATGTAGTCACTTCAATGTGTATGAGGAAAAAAAAGATAAACACAATTGATTAAATATTATGCAGTAAATTTGTAGATATGTATATTATATATTGTATATTGTATAAACCTTAAGCCATTTATCATGGGTGCACTATTGGATCGCCTCAATTGTCCATCGCTATGACCTAAGGAAGATGGGATCTCCAGATCCAGCTCCATCTTTTCTTGTGGAAACAATCCTCCTGAGTTGTTCATCTTGCTAGCTATCGCTGCCCGCCACCAATTCATCAACTTAAAACGGCTCACCAAGCTCAGGGGGTTTTACATTGTTGCTCTCTAAACTTTGCAAACTTTACATGTGTTGCAGAAATATCATCAAACAGGCAACTGTTAGACTAACTAACGAAATGCAACAATTAACTCACTGCAAGGCCCTGTGGTCTGTTTAACTCAAAGCACACTAACCCTACTTACTACTCATCTCTCATCTCCATCACTGCTCATATCACAACTAGATGCTCATCCACATCTGGCCTACCGTTGCCTGTAACGTTGTGACCAGACACCAGCTCTCCTGATGGATGGATGGTCAGCATGCCATGGCTACATACCGCACAATGCCCGGTACCTTCTAGCTACCGACCCGTTAGTCTGCTTGAGCAGAGCAGAGCAGCGAGGGACGACTCAAACGATGCTATGCTAAGCTAAACTAGCATTGTTAGCACGTTAAAGTTAGCTACCCGTTAGCCAGACTGACTAACTTTGAGTGCAAAACAAAACGTTTACTAAAGCCTAACGTAAATTATGTTAAAGCAACGACACTGCTGTTAAGAGATCATCATAACGCGAGCTAGCTTAATGTAAAGCCAGTGTTGTGCTAAGCTAGCTAGCTAGTTTGAGCCACAGCTAACTAGCATGCTAGGCTAACTAAGCATTAAGAAGCCGATAGCCACACTGTCCAGAGAGAGGCCGCGTCAGCATCTCACTAACTACATGCTCCTCCGGCAGGCTGGTGGCTCCTACAGCTCACACAGGTGAACTAAGTATCCTTCCTGTTGCATGAACTAGTCGCTCTACTGTTTCGTTTCTGCAGGACGCCGCCAAGAATGAACTCCAGATGAGCACACTGAAGCTAGGTTAGTTAGCCGCTAGCTTCACGCCCCTTTTAGCGTTAGCAGCCTCGTCCAATCAAACCGCTTCATTAAGCCGGCATGCTCTCAGGCGGGATGTGGAGGACTGCATCCTCTCTGGCTCATGGATAAACTCGCTTTACATGCACTCCACCTGTACAATGTTTCGTCACACAGCGTAGCATGACGAAGGTAAGCTGTTTCAAAGTGTTTTTACCTGCTCTCCTGACATCTTTGTTCTCAGGCGGCTCAACGCAGATGACTCCTGGAGGATGGAGGTATGATCTGTTCTGTTCCTCAGTTATTTACAGCAGCCAATCACACCACTGTTCATATTGTCATACACACATATCTTATTCTAATGCCAATTAAATATCATGCCACTTTTGGAAAGTCAGTACAAGGTCTAAATACTTGGGATATTTGATTAATATATATATTAAAATAAATAAATCTGTGCAATATTAATACACTGATTGTGAATATATTTATCTGTGCAATATATCCTTGATGCAATATACACCTCAAGTGCAACTTTGTTCACATTTTATTTATTACATCTACCCTACCCTATTTTACAAGTGCAATAACCTGTTTACATTACATCTATTTTTATATTTTAGACTTCTAGTGTAACACTTCTGTTTATATTTATTTATTACATCTACTTTACCTATTTTATTTACTTTATAACTATGTGTGTTTTACCTGTTATGTTTTACCTGCCTCGTTTAGTCTTGTCCAGTATTTGCTTTAAAGCACTGACCAGAAGTGGCAACTGTGAATCTCGTATTTAATACAATGACAATAAAGCTTTCTATTCTATTCTATTAATTTCTTGCCAGTCGATAGTGGAAATACTGGTAAATGCAGTTTTGATGCAGATAAAGCTAAATGATATGCTTTGCAATCACCATTTATTCAAAAACAAAAATGGCCTTCAGCAGGCATTTATTTCAGTCAATTGAGTAACCTTTTTATTCTAGAAAGTTGGGAGTTGTGTTAGCTCCTAGACATGACAAATACTGAATCACTAAATACTTTTTTTTGGGGGGGGAGTCATTTAGCTTAATCTGCATCACAACTGCATTTAACAGTATTTCCACTATCGACTGGCAAGAAATTAATCAAATGTTCCAAGTATTTTGTGTTATACTGTTTACAAAGAATGTAGGGAAATCCACTAGTCACAGGAGGGGTGTGAACATTTAATTGCTGTTATTACAAAATTCAGTTGACACTGGTTTACAGTGATGGCACTATTGAGTGAGAGCATTTTATATAGTACAAATGTAAAATCAAAAAAGCTAGTTAAATTGTGTCTGATTCAATGACATATTAGGTAAATACATATTAAGGATTTCAAACATGATTGAATAACTTTTAACTTCAGTTGAAGTATCAATTGAACATTTACACCTATACATATTTTCAATTTCCAGCATAAGAGAGATCTCAGTCTGAACAAGGCATCCATGCATCTAATTTCTTAAAAAAACAAGCATATTATTAACACTCATAAGAGGATATTTCATCTTCAGCATATCTACGTGTTTAATTAGGGACAGCAGCCAACAAACGTGTTATAATTTTCTACACAATCTAGCATAAGAAAATATTATCACACACACCACAGTAACACAGAAATGTGTTTTGTCCCAAATATATACATATAGATTTCAAGAAAATATAACATCTGTCCTTAAGAGTGCCCATAAAATAACTATTGATAATTCAAGGTAAAAGTAGAATTGCAATAAAAAATATATTCCATTTCATAGGAGGTTGTCAAATAAATTATTCCATTAATTAAAAAAAATCAGTGTGGGGGGGGCGTAGAAGCAGAATACTAATTTTAGTTCAAGCTGGGGTCCATGCTGTTTAAACCAGACGTAGTTCTATCTAAGACAATTGTTTTTCTCCAAAGTTGAATCTAGTGTGTGCGTGTGTGTGTGGTGGCGGCTAAAACAGGCAACCGTCAGGATTATCACTATTGCGGTGTATCCTCAGGGATCATGAGCAGGCCGAGTAATTTTACAACATGAATATGAAGTGATAAAAGATCAAATGGACAGCAAAAGGAGACGATTAAACCATACATTGAAAAATTGCTCCGAAGTGCTTTTCATGCCTTGTACTTCTCCTTCCCCGTTTCACTAATGACGCAGATATGCTGAAACAGAAAAGGATCTATGAGTGTTGTAGTATATTATTGATTCACGTCTGTTGTCCTGGTCAGACCTTACATTAAGGGTAACTTCTGTATTTTTCAACCTGGACAATATTTTCCCATGTTTTTGTGTCTAAGTGACTAATGGGGACAACATTTTTTTTTTAAATCTGAGCCTGTCGGTGGCAAAAACAAGCCCTTTTAGTGGACGTCCATTGATCAGAATTGCCCCAAGCGATTACATTGCAGCCCATTTGTTGTCCCCATTAGTCACTTAGACACAAACACATGGGAAAATAGGGCCCAGGATGAAAAATACCAAAGTTACCCTTTAACATACAAGTACAAACTGTTTATACAAACTCTAATAAGCATGAAACATAAGTGACTTTACTCATTATGTTTCTTTAACCATCTCAAATACTTACATTTAGATCTCTAAAGTACTCGTTGTAGTCTAGTGCGTATCCCACCACAAATTTGTCAGGCACCTCGAATCCTACAACTGAAAGGAACAGGCGAATAAATCAGTTACTTGTCTTTGTAGTGATAAACTAACAAAACTGCAATGAAGGGATGCAAAGCCCCATTCAAAAGCACACTCGCCAGCAACTGTATTGTGTAACATAAGTACATTATACTAACTATACATTTCACAAATAGTCTAAAAACAGTTATCGTCTTGAACTCACAGTCTGGTCGGTAGCCAACACTTCTTGGTGTTCTCTTCACCAACAAACTGAGGACAGAAACCAAGTAGATCATCAATCATAACACTTAATAGCTGTATGAAAGACTGATGAGGAATTTCAGTGAAAACCACCACAATCTGTTATGAAACAGTCCTAAAAACATGATCATGAGTAGTTTGTGCTTGAAAAGCAGTTTTGAAGGGATCAAATTACCTTGCTACTTTAACCATTTTGGGGCTGTACTGTTTGAGGAGTTCCAAAAGTGTCTTCATTGTCTTCCCTGTGTCGATAATATCCTTGAAACACAGCATGAGAGAAGCTCATGTTAGCGCGGTCTTGGAATAGAAAGCCGTCTACTTTACTATAGAAGAAAACATCAGTACATACCTCAACAATCAGGACATTCTGTGTAAAAAGAAAAGAATGGTCATGTTAGTGAAAAACAGCTCTGGATACATTTCATCTCAGCATGCAAATGAACTCAAAAGGAATGGGACATGAGTCTATAGATCAATATATGAAGGTATTGGGTTTGCTCAAGTGTAGCACAATCACCATCAGTTAATGCTCATCAGTTCATTTAAAAGTACAATTTGTTTCTCATTTCAAGTTCATTTAATTTTAAGTTAACATTATCATTACCAACATAGATCATAGTGTCAACAAAGATCGTTTTAGTCATAATCATGCTGCCTTCCATATTTCTTACCTTTCCTGTCAGTGTAGAGAGGTCATCTCCACCGATCACTTTGATTTCACCTGTCGACTGGTCATTCTGTGAGGATAACAATGAAGTGGACATGTTGCAAACTTCACATTATATGTTGTACAGGTGCAGAAAGTGAATCAAGGAACATACTAGACAACATGGTGGGTGATTTAAAAAAATAGCTAAATTTCTTGCATATTATTATTATATATTATGTTATGCATCAAAATGCACAAATCCAGTAAAAGAAATTCAATGTTTCTCACCAAAACATTTCCATTCACCTGTTTTTATGGACATTTTCAATTTGTGCATAAAAAAAAAAAAATGTAGGCTCGGCAGAGGTGGAAAAGTTGGCATATCACTGAAAATAAAATGTGACAAAGTGCAATGGAAACAGACTTGAAGAATAAATGTTGACCTACACGAAGTGTGTGACTTATCGGTCACTCAAGCTTCTGCTCCACTAAAGAGATGAAAAATATTGACACACAAAACATCAGATCTGTGTTGACCATTGAGGAGACTCCTCCTCAAATTAAACATGTTTTCTATGTGGTTTACCATCCTTTGAGATTTAGACTGGCTCTTAATTACGCCATTTCATTGCGCTCTCTTCCTCTGGAATAGTTTAATGACTGTTAAGGATTGTCTGGAAATTTGGTTCATATTTGCGCTACATTTGGATGGAAACCTGTTTATTTAAACCTAGCACATGTGCTTGAATGCATTTCCCTCCTTCATAAAACATTTACAAAACCGATTTGGACTATTTCAAAACTTGCATTTTATACATTGATTGGTTGCTATCTTTCCTGCCTTTGCTGGCACATTGGTACGCTTCTTAGCACCACCAACTCAGTGGAATAGCGTGAAACAACTTGTACTGCATCGCCTGCGTGCTCATGCACATGGATGTGTGTCATGTGCTTACACAAGATATTGGAATGGGGAAATGCTAAAAACATTGCTCCATAGTGCTACTAGTGATCCAAAACTCCACAGGGTGCCTTTGAGAATATCTAGTGAATGTACAGTGTACGTTTGTGCAGAAATAAATGCTGCAGCTCCTCCAGACCAACAGAGGTTTCCCGTGTCTTGTATCCTGAAGTGACGGGGCTCCGGAGCGAGTAACGTTATCATCTCCGACCAAAACTCCGGTGTCTCCCCTGTTCCCTCCGGCCACGGTTGGTGGGGCCGAGGCAGGAAAAGCCAACACTAGGATCAGCATTGATTCATGGAGAGACCTTCGTCTAGTCAGCTGACATTACTGCCAAGCAGGTGAAATATAGAGTGATATTGTGCTTTTAGCTGACGTGTGTCGCTTCACTGTTCTGACCGATGCTCGTTCATGTCTATCTAGAGCAAGCACAAGCGCAAGCAACAGGACGCTGACTTTCGTTGACTTAACGGCCACAGGTGTCGCTGTTAACAAGCAACTTCTGATTCTAGCAACAGTCCCTTTAATAATATATGCACTTTTTTTTTTTTACAAAAAAACCCCAAATCAAATCTAATAATTTTTTCTTCCTGTAAAACAAAATATGACGTGCATACGTAAGCTAGTACCAACCAATTTCAACTAATAATATCATGACATCCATCCATCAATGAATGTGTAACTTTTAGCAACAAGGGAGGGGTGTGTGGAGGCTCTGTATAGCGCTATATTCTAAGCCTGCCCCCTTTTAGCGGTCCAATCAAACGCAAAGGATTGGACTTAAATCCCTCTCGTAACTGCACACTGCTAAAATATTCCGTTTCACTGGGGAATAAGTCACAGTACAGAAGCTAAAGAGGCTCTAACTTCAGTTTCACTCGGACTTTAAGTGATACTAACAGATGTAAAGAGGAAAAAACTGATATATTACACAGTAGCTCTTGAGGCGGATGAAGTCCACTGTCATTGGGATGGAGCGGTCACTGTTCCTGTTCAGGGCCTTGATGTAGTCCAGCAAGTCTGCAAAGAACTTGTAACCCCCTTTGAGGACACAGAGGGCCACGATGTGATGCCCCCCCATTTCCTTCATGATCTCTCTGGCCAGTCTCTCTGTCCTGGGGTCACATGGGAGGGAGGGAGGGAGGGAGGGAGGGAGGGAGGGAGGGAGGGAGGGAGAGAGAGAGAGAGAGAGAGAAAGGATAGTCAGCTCAGTTTCTGCTACAGTCAGCAGTTGTTCCCATTTCCTCTTTGTTTTTTGTCAGTGGGCACAGCCGTTATTGCTAAAGCAGTATAATAATGAAATACTCCCACTCAACTACAAGTTCTTGACTTTGTTTACTGTTAAGTGGGTTGTCAACCAATCATTCAGACAACCCACGTTTTGGTCGACCCCGACAATTCATCACATTTTCCCTATCCTACCACAAGCTGCTAAAACCGTGACAACCTACCTGTCCAAGATGAGTCCATGTGGGATGTAGACCCTCTCCAGGTCGGAGGCGTAGTGCTTTGGTATGCAAAAAAGGTCCAGGTCATACCCCTGCTCGTCATCACTGATCTGAAATAAAACACGAC